>NW_027491723.1:0-600000 GCF_021521415.1 Bidens hawaiensis | reverse complement strand
CCGGACCGAGAAACCCTATAACCCGGACCGAAAAAGACTAAAACCCGGACCGGAAATATAACCATCGGTTTTCTGTCGGGTCACATATCATATTTATTTCGGTGGGTCGGTCCTCGGGTCTGAACAGCAGAAGACCGACCTTAACGAAACTGAACTGATCGTTGTAAACAACCTGCTATAGATTACAGCCAACACGTTTGAGTTTTTTACTGACGATGATAGAGCGATGAGTTGAGGAAGCAATACGTTTGTGATGGTGGAAAAGAACGAAAGGAATTATAGAGAGAGAGACACACACACACACATAAGTAAGGGGTTTTTCAAAAACTAGCTTTACAAAATATGTATGACTATATGTATATGTGAACCTAGTTTTTCTAAACAACCTTGTCAACTTTATTATTAAAACCAGCTGAGACTTGAGGCTTCACGTGCAAAAAGTTGCATGTCTAAGCCTATTACTTAACATCATTTAATTCATTATTATTTATATTTATTATATAACTGGTATAATAGCATTAGTTATTTTATCTTTATTTATTAACTATTTTGTTAAGCAGGGCCGTTGGCTTTAACGAAAATTTTTATTCGCTAATGTACAAGGATAAAACTTTTATCTACCGATTTATTAAAAATAGAAACCATTCTGAGCATGTAATTATTTCATAAATCATTGCAAATAACCTTATTTTTAGCATCAAAAATATATATATGTAATATGTATAAAAAAATTTGTGCCCCCGAAACTTACATGCCCCAGCCGATAGTGCGACTCGCACACCCTCTGAGCCTCCCATGTTGATAAGTACATACTAGTTTTTTATAACAAAATGAAGTATTTATAATAAAAACTACTTAATACATGTTACTATTATTGTTTATTAGCTTTTGATGTTGAGAAAATTTTAATAAATAATAAATATAAAGAAAAATAAATGTCAAGAAACAAATGATTACGAATCACTATAAGAACGTTTTAACAATATGAAAAATGTTTTATTTCATTAAAAAGTCAAAAATCTCAGTCACCTTTAATATAACAAAAATTAAAAAATTAAAAAAAACTAGTTAAACACTTAAACCTCTACCATTGTAAAAGCCACCCATGCATGTAACTCTCACACCCTCTTTCATCACCTCATGTGACTTCATCTCTTTCAATTTGAAGTTATCTTAGTTTGAAGTTATAGAAGTTCAACCAGAAAAACAAAGTGAATTAAAAACAAATCTCGAATACATAAGCCAATTAATATATATATATATATATATCTCATTCTCATATAACATATAACATATAAAAGTGGTCGTGATATATCCAAGAATGGAGTCTATCTTCTTATTCCCTGTCATCCTCTTCTTCGTATGTTCCACCCTCAAGCTCACCCTCAAACCATGTTTCAAAACACTGAAAAACTGAAGACCCGAACCCGAAATAGACATGTCACACCCCCGACCAAAGGCGGAAACGCCGGGGCGTGTGAAATCATGCACATGGTATTAAATGTAAAAACTCTTATTAAAATAAACCAACATATTGTTTAAACAAACATAATTCAAATAACAAGCAAGACATAACACTTTATTTATTTAAACTTCTAGTTCTGACACATCCCCTAAGTGATACTTCATGAATCTTCATAACTTAACTTCCTTCACCTGAAAAACATGCGAGAGTATCAACTAAAAATAGTTGGTGAGAACATAGATTTTAAATAGAAAAATATGTATTATGTTGAAAACATTTCATATGTGATAAGTTACTTTATATATTTTAGTGATTACAACCAAACCTCTGACACGTTTAGAGAGTCATCTAATCCACGATTAGACTATTATGTTTAATGTTTAATGATCGTTGGATTCTGAACACACAGGCCTCTACCTGAGGCCTGAGTGGGCGGGTCGAGCCAATAGATCTATCATCATACTACCATGGGCTTACCAAGTTAATGGTTGTACATGCGATTAAGTATATATTTGTAATGATCACACACAATAAATATTATGAATAAAGCTTGAATCAAATAGCATTTATAAAACATAGAATAAATAAGTTGCATGTTTCCATCCCAAAGTATAAAACAGTTAAAAACATGTAAAAGGGGTTATGAACTCACCTTGGTTGATGGATGAACACGAACACGAGCCAGAGTTAGTTGACCCGGTCACGGGAGATCCTAGATTAAGTTTTGATTTTTAAATTAGTTAGAGTGTCACATACTAGAATGTTCTAAACCAAGAGCATGACCTCCAGCAAGTTGATTCCCAGGTAAGAGTCACGGGTCCAATGGGATTATTTACGCCACTCTTGCCTTAGGCAGAACCGTTTGCTTGTCAGATACATACCCGGTTTATACTCTCTTTGTATACTAACTTAAAAATCTTTTAGAATGATTTTCATTAATCAGAATGTACGAGGTTAAAAATGTAATATCATATAGTTTTGTGTATTTATTGTCATTTAGGAAAGTATAGGGTTCAAAGTGTAAATATTATAGTTTAGGATGTTTATTGACATTTATGAAAGTAGAGGGTTTAAAGTGTAAATATTATAATCTATGATATTTATTGACATTTATGAAAGTATAGGGTTTAAAGTGTAAAGATTATAATTTATTATATTTATGATAATTTTATGAGTTTCTAAAGATCATAAAAATATTCATAATTGTTCATTAAAAAATTATACTTTTGATCCAAGATCATGAGAAAATAATTGTGATTTCTTGGAATAACATGATCATCATAATGTTTAAAGCAAAAAGTAAGGGTTTTATTAACAATTTATGATGATCATGGTGAGAGTATATGAACAAGTATAAAGCTTCAAAGGAAAACTCAAGAACATAAAAACAAACAAGAAGAAATTCATAATAGAAAGCAATAATGTATAAAAACATCAATGAAAAAGCAAAATAATTATAAAGACTTACTTGTTTATGCTTAGAGAGAATGAGATTTGGTGTGAAAAATAATAAGAATGAGAGTCTCTATTTATAGTGGAGGTAAGGAGGTTTGAATACAATTAAGATAGAGATAAAGGTTGTTTAAAGATTAAGAGATAAACTAATAATAATACTAATAATAATAATAATAATAATAATAAAAAAAAATATGTGTGTCTGCATATTTGAAACTGCACGGCACTTTTAAATAAATTTTCTTTTTATTTTCTTTTTTTTTTTAAAATTAAATAACTAGATAAAGTTACTTGTGAAACAAGGTTAAGATAGAAGGTTTTAGAATGTTCCATATTTTGATCACATGATCAACTTAAATACTTAGAAGAGAATTAATAATAACAAAATATTTTGTAACTTGTTATAAAATATTAATCTAGGCATTCCGGTTCAATGTGTCATGTTAACGATCAAACATGTTTATGATGAAATGAGTGTAGAATTATATAATTACACGTACAAAGTTAATGTTATTCAATAAATAACATATAATTCAACAATGATAAATATAAACGATGAAATGAATACGATAACTTTATTAAATGAGTAAAAAAAACTAACGTTTATTAACAAGAAAAATCCATAGATATTACAGTCTCCCCACTTAAGGGAATTTCGTCCCGAAATTAAATAGTGGAGACTGGTTCGAATTGAAAAAGATGAGGGTGCTTCTGTTTCATTTGATCTTTAAGTTCCCAAGTAAACTCGGGTCCTTGCTTATAGTTCCACTTCACTTTCACTAGATGGATTCGACTTTGCTTGAGTTTCTTGACATCACGATCCACTATTTCGATAGGTTTCTCAACAAAGTGAAGTTTATGATCAATGCAGATATCTTCAAGGGGAATGGCTGAGTGTTCTTGGCTAAGCATTTCTTGAGGTTAGAAACATGGAAAGTATCATGAATACCGTGCAATTCCTGAGGTAGTTTGAGTTTGTATGCCACCGGACAAATCTATCAAGAATCTAAAAAGGTCGAACATACCTAGGATCAAGCTTTCCCTTTTTCCCAAATCGGACAATGCCTTTCCAGGCGGAAACTTTGAGTAAGACTTGGTTGCCAACTTGAAACTCAAGTGGTTTCCTTCGATTGTCAGCATAACTCTTTTGTCGATCACGAGTGGCCTTAAGTCTTTCTTGAATGATAGCAATCCTATCGGAGGTTACTTGGACGATTTCGGGACCAATAACTTGTGAGTCACCAATCTCGGTCCAACACACAGGTATTCGACATTTCCTACCATACAAAACTTCAAAAGGAGCACATTTGATGCTAGTATGGTAGCTGTTATTATAGGAAAATTCAATGAAAGGTAGGTGATCATCCCAATTTCCTCCAAACTTGATTATGCAAGAACGAAGCATGTCTTCTAAGGTTTGGACGGTTCTTTCAGTTTGACCATCTATTTGGGTATGATAGGCTATGCAAAGATCCACACGAGTCCCCAAAGCTTTTTGAAGGGATTGCCAAAAGTTGGAGGTAAAGCGGCTGTCACGGTCAGAGGAAAACCATGACGTGTCACGATTTCGTTGATGTAAATTTGAGACAACCTCTCCATCTTGTAGGCTTCATTAACGGGGATGCAATGAGCTGATTTGGAGAGACGATCGACTATAACCCCAATAGAATCATGCTTACGAGTGGTTTTTGGTAGCTTAGTAATGAAATCCATGGAAATTTGATCCCACTTCCATAGAGGAATCTCAGGTTGTTGAAGCAAACCCGAGGGCTTCCGATGTACGGTTTTGACTTTTGAGCAAGTGAGACACTTCCCAACATACAATGCTATCTCCTTCTTCATACTAGGCCACCAATAGAATTCCCTAAGATCGTGGTACATTTTATCGGCTCCCGGATGGATTGAGTATTGAGTTTTTGTGTGTCTCATCATTGATAAGATTTCGAAGGTCTTCAGAATTTGGAATCCATATGCGTCCGAAGAAGTAAAGAACTCCATCGGACTTAGTTCAAATTGTTTATCGGCTCCACAATCCAATTCGGCCTTGAGATTCTTTTGGGCTACCACTTGGGCTTTAGCTTGAAGAATTCGGGCCTTAAGGCTAGTGTCAATAATTATTTCCATGGCCCGAATACGAGAGGGTTTAACTCTCTACGACTAAGGCTCTGATACCATTCTGTCACACCCCCCGACCGTAGGAGGAAACGCCAGAGCGTGCATAGATTGAAATCATGCACATGGTATTAAATGTAAAAACTCTTATTAAAATAAACCAACACATTGTTTAAACCAAACATAATTCAATAACAAGCAAGACATAACTCTTTATTTATTTATACTTCTAGGTCTGACACAATCCCTAAGTGATACTTCATGAATCTTCATAACTTAACTTCCTTCACCTGAAAAACATGCAAGAGTATCAACTAAAAATAGTTGGTGAGAACATAGGTTTTAAATTGAAAATATGTATTATGTTGAAAACATTTCATATGTGTTAAGTTACTTTATATACTTTAGTGATTACAACCAAACCTCTGACACGTTTAGCGAGTCGTCTAATCCACGATTAGACTATTATGTTTAATGTTTAACGATCGTCGGATTCTGAACACACAAGCCTTTACCTGAGGCCTGAGTGGGCGGATTGGGCCAATAGATCTATCATCATACTACCACGGGCTTAACAAGTTAATGGTTGTACATGTGATTAAGTATATATTTGTAATGATCACACACAATGAATATTATGAATAAAGCTTGAATCAAATAGCATTTATAAAACATAAAATAAATAAGTTGCATGTTTCCACCCTAAAGTATAAAACAGTTAAAAACATGTAAAAGGGGCTATGAACTCACCTTACTTGATGGATGAACACGAACACGAGCAAGAGTTAGTTGAACCAGTCACAAGATGCCCTAGATTAAGTTTTAATTTTTAAATTAGTTAGAGTGTCGCATACTAGAATGTTCTAAACCAAGAGCATGACCTCCAACAAGTTGATTCCCAGGAAAGAGTCACGGGTCCAATGAGATTATTTACGCCAATCTTACCTTAGGCAGAACCGTTTGCTTGTTAGATACATACACACCCGGTTTATACTCTATTTGTATACTAACTCAAAATGTTTTAGAATGATTTTCATTAATCAGAATGTATGAGAATAAAAATGTAATATCATATAGTTTTGTGTATTTATTGTCATTTAGGAAAGTGTAGGGTTCAAATTGTAAATATTATAGTTTAGGATGTTTATTGACATTTATGAAAGTATAGGGTTTAAATTGTAAATACTATAATTTATTATATTTATGATAATTTTATGAGTTTCTGAAGATCATAAAAATATTCATAATTGTTCATGAAACAATTATACTTTTGATCCAAGATCTTAAGAAAACAATTGTGATTTTTTGGAATAACATGATCATCATAATGTTTAAAGCAAAAAGTAAGTGTTTTATTAACAATTTATGATGATCATGGTGAGAGTATATGAACAACTATAAAGATTCAAAGGAAAACTCAAGAACATAAGAACAAACAAGAAGAAATTCATAATAGAAAGCAATAATGTATAAAAACATCAAATGAAAAGCAAAATAATTATAAAGACTTACTTGTTTATGTTTAGAGAGAATAAGATTTGATGTGAAAAATAATAAGACTTAGAGACTCTATTTATTGTGAAGGTAAGAAGATTTGAATACAATTACGATATAGATAAAGTTGTTTAAAAATTAAAAGATAAACTAATATTAATAATTATAATGAATCAATGATAATAATATAATAATAAAAAATCAAAATATGTTTGTGTGCATATTTGAAAGTGCACGGCACTTTTAAACAAAATTTTTTTTTCTTTTTTTTTCTTTTAAATTAAATAACTAAATAAAGTTATTTGCGAAACAAGGTTAAGATAGAAAATTTTAGAATGTTCTATCTTTTATCCACGTGATCAATTTAAATACTTAGGATAGAATTAAGAATAATAAAATATTTTGTTACCTGTTATAAAATATTAATCAAGGCATTCCAGTTCAACGTGTCATATTAATGATTAAACATGTTTATGATGAAATGAGTATAGAATCATATAATTACGCATGCAAAGTTAATGTTATTCAAAAAATAACATATAATTCAACAATGATAAATATAAACGATAAAATGAATACGATAACTTTATTAAATGAGTAAAAAAAACTAACGTTTATTAACAAGAAAAATTCATAGATGTTACAAGACCCATACCCAAAATACCCATATGGGTCCAGGCTTCGGTCTTAGAATTTATGTTGATCTTGGTCTCGGGTCGGGTCGGGTTTTACTCAGGTCAATCCGGTCTCGCATACTTGAACAGCCCTACTCTATACGCTTTGTAAGACTTGAAATTTTAGGATGGCCATGTTCATGTTTATCGGCTAGATTCAAGTTTTATTTCCTGCTAGTGTGCAACAATCCCAAACAATGTTTGAAACAAAAAAAAAGAAAAATTCATATTTCAAATATTCAACGGTATCGGCCACTCTAATGAGTTAAATCGAGAAGCGTTGCATGGTTCTTTATGTTGGGAGTTAATAAATCGAACATAAACAAACCAAAATAACCTCTTGCTTTATTAAAACATTCCAGCAGATTCTCTATCTTTATTAATATAATTATATTAAAAATCATTACTTTTTCTTTCTATTTTTTAATTAAATATATATTTTTATTTTATCATTACATTTCTCTCCCCTCCACTCACAACCACTTTTAACATTTATTAAAATATTATAGAGGGTAAACAATACTTCTGCAAATTTGCTCATAAACAGTAGCATTATATCTATCATCTGCTCATGACCACTTACAACCACACTCTAAATATAGAAGATCCCCTAACATAATTTAAAAAATCCCCTCACATAATTTAGAGAAGTTGTTAGGAATGCAACACATCTCATATTGATTTCAAATCATTGCCAAAAACTAGTAATATACATGTATTGGGTTAGTAACCAGGTGATACCGGGCTAAAGAAAACATTAAATAAATAAACAATATATCTCTACTATATATAATGAAGAAGAAATGGACAAATTAAGACGTTTGTTGTTAAATAAAATACAAAATTTAAAACATAACTTATAACTCAACAAAACTCAACAAAGCATGTTAAAAAAAGCATGTTGAAAAAGACTATATTTCAAATAATTAAAAATAGTTACAATTTTGATCCTAATGACCTTTTGTAAATTTAAACATTAATTACAACTATGACTCTTAATCTTTTACCTATATACTCTTTTTATTTTCTATTTTAATCCAATTTCACCCACGGAATTTTAACGGTCATAAATTTTTTAAACGCTAATATTTTATATAAAACATTGCACCATAAAAACGAGAATTTTATTATCTTTAATTTGATTATCATATTGTTATAGTTTTTTGCAGATAAAAAAACAACATTTTACGTATGGGTGATTGCGGTCTGGTTTTGACAGTTTTTTATATTAAACTGTGATCCAAATTGTAAGAAACCTTTTTTTGTCGTCGCAAACCGAAACCACCCCGTTGAAAACTGAAATCGGTTGGCTAAAAGTTAAAGAAAAAAAATCAATTGTGAAATTAAACCAATGACCGGTTTGAACGGTTTCAACCAGAACAATGAACACACAAAAACTTGTAATAAGATTACCAAAATATGAGTTTCCCGCTGAATCGCGCGAACACCTGTATAATATAACATTAATATACACTTTAGGTGTATAACCAAATTTAACATGTCTTGATTTTTTTAAGGAAACAAATATAGGGAGATTTGTTGGTAACCTCGTTCGACTTTTCAAGTTAAAGTTAATAATAATCTTAGAAGTCGTGAGCTATATTAATTAATTGGGTTAGACTAAACGTACTCCCTCGTGTACTTGTTATAACCTCTCTTCTAGACTTTCAATTCCTTTAATAATTTTATTTGACATATTACTACCTTATAATATTTTTTGTAAAGCTTATCATAATAGTAATATTGATTATTTTTTGTAAAGCTTTTTTTTTAATTTCTCTTTTTCTGTTTATTATTCTTTATCATAATAATAAAATTAGTTATCATTATAAAATATATTTAAAGAAATAATGATATAATCTTTTTATAAAAACGATAAATCTATTTGTATATTTTATCTTATTACATATCTCTCGTCCGACCAAAAGAAAAATCCTTTGAGTATACTTGTTAGATTCAGGCGTATAAGATTATTGTCACATTAGAAACGAACCAATTTGTTGATCAAATCGATGTTGTTTAATAAACAATTTTCATGTTAGGTTCGAAATAATGTGGTGTATCACATTAGAAAAGGAAAAAAAATCCTTCGATGTTTTTTACATAAGTCATTTTTTTGTCATTAAAAAAATTATAATATGAAAAAAAAAAGATAAGAAAAACTCTACAAAATAAAAAAACTTTTTAAAATAATAAAAATAATAAAAGATAACAAAATGGTAAGGGAAAAACACAAAGGTTTAAATCGTATTAATTCAAAACTTCATGAAAGGGGTACGTTTAGTAAAATTGAAGAGGGAGATGGGGTATATTTAACAACACCTAATTAATTTTGGATACCGAATTTAGTCTGTTTAACCAATAAGTCAAATTTATGGTTTCCCCTTTTTTCTTATACTGTAGTATGTTGACCTTAAAAGTCAAACATATGGTTTTTTTTAGTATGTTGACCTCTAATGTTAAACCTGATTGACAAACTCTTAAGGACACATACAATGAGTAGAATGAAAGTGCTGATGTTTAGCAACTACTATAAAATAACAAAACGCTGTTCACCTATGCCTTATTAAGATGTATGAAGATTAGTAAACTTATCGGTTCAAAAATTTGACATGGCTCATTGATTGATGAAAAATATCATAAAAAAATAAAACTAAACTGCATAATACACATGATTGCACTTAGTTACCCAATTATATGTGTTGGAGATAAACTAATCTGAAGAAACACGGATACGTTCCTCTTACGGGTCCTGGAACCGATAAGTTCAAAGGGATGGGTCAAATACAACTAACCAACGATATGAGCACAACCTTCAGAGTCCAGTGATAGAAACCTGCAAAACAAGCACCGTGAGCTCGTTACGGGAAGGACAAGAGGGGGGGGGGTCTTCCCGTAACCACCCTCCGGCATGAGAATAAGTACAGTTCTGATGGAGAGAAAGTACTTAAGTATTTAGAGTAGATAGTGAAGAGTGAATGTGTTACCTCATGAAGATTGTGAAGTATTTATAGCCGTAGAGTGTGGAAATATTATTGGTCCAGCTGTCCCTTTCTAGAAGATGCTCTTGTAACCGCTTGGACACATGCCTTCATATAATGGGTTGAGCTATACGTCCCATGTACATGGTTATAACAACTTGGACACGTGTCTCTCTATAATAGGACGAGATAACCCTGGCCATGTGCACGGTTATAACAACCTAGCAAGTTGTCCTCCATTCATTGGCTGATGGGTCACGTATTCTCCAAGAAAGGATCTTGGTAAATCTTCTAAAATGTAATTAGTTAATTACAACTGTCCTATGACATTGTCTTCTGGTCATCTTAGCGGGTGAGGATACTACCCTGTAGAGGACTTCTGAGGGTGCATGGATGTTTCCGCACATTGTCTCTAGGACGTATCCTTGTTCTTCCTTTATTGAGTCATGCGGGTGATCCATTTGTCACGCGAGTGACATATGAGGAGCTTCTCTCTGGCTCGCGGGTGGTACTTAAATGTATTTGGGTCTTTTTGGTACCTTACCTCTATAAGTCCCCTAGTCCGTTGTTTCTTTCGCATGAAGATTTTATGCGGGTGAAATTTTGGACTTAAGATATTGTTTTGGGGATTTTTGGAATTTGTAAGTTGTGTTGGAGATATTTTTTGTTGGTGTGGATAACGATAAAAGAGTACGAAGGGACATTCTGGCGGCTGTCATACAGTTGACGTGACGTTTATGCTGGCTATCACTGTACCCGACTATTCACTTTTTCACTTTTTCGTTTTTCCCGCGTGACGTGGGGCTGTTCCATTTGACCAACTATTTCTCTTTCCATTGTTCATGTCTCATCACATTTATTGCGATGAGTATAAATAGCGACGATTATCTTTCTTTTGAAGTTTTATCGCCTTTGATTTATCATTTCTTCTTTGTTTTTGTACTCTTGAATTCCTGATTAAACCTTTGAGTTTATTCAAAATTGCTCGTTGCTTTCCTTTTACCTCTGAACCGATGGCCGACGATAAAAGGTTATCATCGTCAACTGATATTAATATTGTAAAGATTAACTAGGACATATCTGAGTATGAAAAGTTAATTCATACTTATGGGATTCCCTCGGAGTGGGGACCGGAGTTCCCTACTCTGGGTCTGTTGCTAGTAGACCTCCTACCGGTAAAATGACAGTTTATGCCAACTTCTTCTCTCATGGGAATCTTTGGTTTTCGATAACCAAGTTCCTTATGAAGGTACTTAGTGCCTATGGGATCCATCTTTTCCAATTACATCCGCTCGAACTTACGCGAATTCGACATTTCGAATTCGTATGTAAGGTGAAGGGGATGGTGCCTCGTATTGATCGGTTCTCGGTCTTTTATCGGGTGATTAATCATGGCGGATGGTTCAAATGTGTTCCGATATCCGGGAGGGTTATCGGAATAGAACCATCTGACGGTGCTCTTAATGGCGAACTAGATTCTTCTGGATTTCAGAAGACGTTGTTCCGGTTTCCATGATTCGTCGTCCGGCCAATGAGGTGCTGCCGGATGTTGTTACAGCTACTCACGAGGGCCAGGAATGGTTCCGCCTTTTAATGTCGAATCCTTGTCCAATGCGGGCCATTCCGGAGGATGCCCTAGTGCGGGCGGGTATGAGCTGTTTATGGCCGTATCCCAACTTGGAACCATTCTTCATGAATGTGAATGAGAGCAAGTCTTAAATTCTTTGTTAACTTTTGTTTTTTTGTAAAACCTCTGTTTGAAATTTCGTTGTGTATGTTTCAGGTAAAGGGACTATGTTGAATGCCCTTTTTGACAATAAAGGTTGTCCTCAGAAACGCATCCGTGGAGTGAAGGACTTACCCGTCTTGGACATGACACGAGATCATTTCCTTTTTCCAACTAAGGTGTGCGTGGAACCTATAGCTTCGGAAGCTATCTTCAAATAGGTGCATACACTCTTAACCCTCGTCCTTTAAATGTCATTAACTCTGATGGGGTGATTGTACTTCTTTCTTATAGTGAGGAGTCATTACCCCATGAAGAAGAAGAGTTATCTGTCAATATTATTGACACCAAGAATATCATGCATGCAACTGTAGATTTGAACCGCAAGCAGAAACAAAACCCATCCACTAGTAAGGATGCGATTGCAATGGAAAACGTTGTTGATCGCTACTGATGATGAGCATTGAGCTGATGATGCGAATGTCCCTAAGCCAGCTGGGAAAGTCAAGTCAAAACTGTCTAAGCCCGCTGCCTCTAAAAAACACAAGAGGGTGAAGTTGGGGGATCTCGTCTATCAGCATGCATCGGTGAAAGTTATTCCAGGTAACATTCTTGATATTTTCATGCTATTCGTTGTTTTCATTAGTAGTACATCTTTTTGAGGAGATCGAGTGTTTTGTAGGTTCCTCGAAGGAACATGTCAAGGACCAATCTGGTCATGAAGAAACGACGCCACTTACTTCTCCGTTAAAAATTGTTAAGGACCCTATTACCATAGAGGATACTCCTCATGGTAAGGGTGTACATAACGGTGCGTCTAAAGAAACTTTCATCTCTTCGCCTCCTGATTCTCCTCCTCATATGGCAGATCAAGAGGGACCAAGTGCTATAGCCAGCGGTCCTCAAGCTTCCACATCCCATCATGGGGAGGATCCCCTGGTACACCGCACGCATTGGTTAGTGCATCGGGATTCCACGTTTGCAAATACTGATATATGCCTTGAGTATCTGCAATAAGGGATTCCTCCCACAGAAAGGGAACGCCTACGCGGGCGCCCTCACTCTGAGCTGGTTAACTCATAATCTTATACTCTAGCGAACTCCGTCTCTACAATTCAATAAAGATATATCAAGACTGGCTAGCTATGAATGACGACTGGGAAGATTTGGAAGCCGAAGCGGCAAAGGCGAAGAAGGAGGCGGAGGAAGCCAAGAAAAGGCTGAGGAAACCCAAACTGTTCACCAGCAACAGATGGATGAGCGCAACAGTCTTATTTCTTCTTATTTGGAAGAAATAAAAATTTTAAAGGCTGAAGCATCCGCCAAGGATGAACGCCTCGTCAACCTTACTGCCAAAAACAGGGAATAAGCCTTGGAATGTGCTGGGCACAAAATGGATCTTGTCCGAGCCAAGGCGGACAAAAGATGGTTGATGGCGGAAGGAGTTCGTCATGTAACTCTTCTTTCTTTACTTCCATTTGATAAGTTTTATGTTTACTGTATTCTTACACTTTATTGAGCACATTCTGTTGGTGCATAATGTCAGTAGTTCAGTATCTAGTGTATTGTATGTGTCTGTAATCGTGTTAGATTGGTTGTTTTGGTTTTAGATATGGTGTCACACAAGTTCGCCTGATGTAAGCGAACTTGTGGACAAGCGAAGTTAAGACAACTTCGCCTAGTCTGTTAGGCGAAATTGTCGAGGCCTATATATGCCTAACTTCGGCTTGTTTAGAAAAAGTTTTTTGGGCAGTACGTGTAAGTGATATTCGAAATCACGTGTTGAAGAGTTGCAATACAACGTGTTTATTAGTATTGTAACATGTGTTTGTGTATCGTCTCAACGTATTATATATCTTACGCTCGTATCGTATTACGTGGGGATTCCGCACCCTCGTGTTACGAGATACTCCTGTGTAGATCCGGCTGGGAACCTACAATTGGTATCAGAGCATTTGCTCGTGATTGTGTGGTTCGGGATTATCACACGAGTGTTAAGATCGTTCCGTTCGACTATTCGCGGAACGAGTTTACGTTGAAATACCTAGTTCTTGTGTCTTACCCATCTCCCACCATCAAATATAACCCATTACACCTTCGCATACCTCGCAATACGTCAAATTAAAACCTGCAAAAACCTTGTGTTCATCAGGGGAAGTTGTCATCACTGTTCGTAGGGTTTAAGCGAACTTATAAGGTTTAAGCGAAGTTATAAATCAAGCGAAGTTATAGATCAAGCGAAGTTGAGTAGCGAAGTTGAGGGTCAAGCGAAGTTAGGGGTCAAGCGAAGTTAAGTAGCGAAGTTGAATTCAAGGGAAGTTAAGTCCACGCGAAGTTATCTTAACTTCGCCACCTGGTTACTGTTTAAAATTAAATACATTTTTTTTGTTTTTTGAGTCGTGTTACTTTCAACTATGACTTCAATAAACATAACAGAATTGGTAAAAATGGAGGTTGAAGTCGGTTCAGCAACCAAAGCTCCAAAAATGCTTAAGGGTACCGATTTCGTTGCATGGAAAGATCGGTTTGAACAGTACGTGAAGTATCAAGACGCTAAGATATGGGTTTGCATTCAAGATGGATACATTCCCCCAACATCCTTGTTTGAAGGTCGTAATCAAATTAAGAAGTACAGTAAAATGGAAGAGGAGGAAAAGAAAATGTATGAGGCAGAGAGTAAAGCTCATGCAGCAATAACAATGGCTCTTCCACAAGAGATTATTCATACCTTCAAGAAGTACAAAACTGCTAGAGAGCTATGGGAAGCACTAGAAAATCGTTATGAAGGTAATGTGGGGATACGTGCTTCCAAGATAAAGCTGCTAAAAACCCAATTCTCTGTATTCAAGTACTTGAAAAATGAATCACTTGGCGATATCATCACCAGATATTATCACTTGATGACCGAACTCAGTAATTACTCCATTGAATACAAAGAAGAAGAGATAGTAGAGAAACTTCTTGATGCTCTTCCACCGAAATGGGAAATGTATACGGTTTTGATGAGAGAGGATAAAGAATTTGCCAATATTGATTTGGAAACAGCAGTCAATAAGTTACGAAATTTTGAACTTAACATGGTTCGGAAGGAGACACCGACTGATCAGGTTCAGGATCCGGGAATGTATGGTGCGAAAGTCACTTCAAGTTCAAGTTCAAAGTCAGAATCCTCTGCCTACTACTCAAAGGGAGAATCAAATTCAAACTCAACTCGTGATGGTCATGTGATTCTCAATATGGATGGCGACGTATGTTTTGTAGCTAGAGGTAGTAATCCTTCAAAACCTCAGGCCACAACTGGAAATTTCTACTCAAATGTTCCGAGCTACAACTACTCACAGATGCCCATGAGTGTTAAATCAGCTGAACAACAGTTTGCTCTTTATGCATCCTTCATTGCATCTTATGAGAACTACATTAAAGGTAAAATAGTCGACCCTGCAACTTTGGATGAAGACTATGATCAGATCGATGCTGATGATTTGGAGGAGATGGATCTGCAGTGGCAGATGGCTATGATAGTAAGAAGGGTAAAGAGATTCATGAAGAAAACGGGTAGAAAGTTCGTTGGAGAAAGACCAGGGTTTGAGAAATCAAAGGTTCGATGTTACAACTGTCAACAGAATGGTCACTTTGCTAAGGAATGTACAAATGAGAGAGTCGAACGAAGTCAGAACAGGCCTGCACAACAGAATGGGGGTGGTAGTGAGAATAGAGCTATGGTATCTAGACAGAATGGTGGATACAATTGGAATATACAAGTTGATGAAGTGTTCGAACAGGCTAATTTGGTAAACATCGAAACTGGAGGAAGTGAGCGGGAGACGGGAGAAAATCAAGCATATATGGCAGAAGTGAACGATCAGCTCTCTGAGGTAAGTTCTGAACCTCATTGTATACAATGTGAAAATCTGTCTGAACAATTGAAAACAGTAACTGATCAGTTTATTAGTTTGGATGCACAATTTAAAACGTTAAAAGAAGATCATCACTACACTAAAACTAGAGAAAACAGTTACTCGGTAAAAATAAAAGCTAGTGAAAAGGATATCAGAAGTCTTAAAGCAAGTCTATCTGATAAAATACAAGTAATTGATCTTAGTTATGAAGTGTTAGAAGAAAAAACCAAACTGATTGCTGAAAGAGATAAACAGATAGCTGATTACCAGGTAAAAGTGGTGGAACTAAACAGAAAAATTGAACAATTTAGAAACTCTTCAGCACTGCTTGATCACATCATAAGTGTTCAACGTTCCCCAGTTAACAAAGGGGGAATTGGATTTTCTGAAGTTCCACCACCGTATAACAATAACTATACCTATAATCCTAGTAATCAGAAATCTGCTGATGTTGAGATTAGTCAGACAGTTCCAGTCAAAATTTCGACTAAAGAACCTGAAGTTAATAAGAGTGAAACGAGTAAGCCAATTTCCAATGTTGAGATTTCTGTTCCTAGCTCTGTCTCATCAAATTCGGACAAGTCATCCGAATCGGGTGAGATAAAAGAAGAGGTAGGGTTACTAAAACGTGGGGAGGAATATAAGCCTGATGAAAAGAATTCTTCCCTAAACCCGTTCGTCCCACCATATGTTAGACAAACGGGTAGTAATGCAACCTTGACATCTGCAACAACTGTTGAGACGAAAGTTGAACACAGAAGTTGTTTTAGATGCAATCAAATAGGATACCTTATTGCTGATTGTCCTCTAAACCAGAGAATATTTAGAGGTATGAGGCCTTCGAAAACTGAGAATAAAAGGAATTTTAATTATAATACGGGTAAGATTGCGAACTCATCAAATTTAAGATATTGGACTAATCCAAGATTTCAAAGAAATCGGTCTCAGTTTTTCCCAGTTAACAACCAAACCAACAATTATAACTCAGTTAATTCACTAAGGTTTGGATGGCCTCATAGTCAATCCTCGAGAAGGTTTCCTTTGAGAACTTACAGAAATCATTCTCAAACTGACTTTGGGCAACCAAAGTGCTGGATGCCGGTCAACAGATTTAATCGACCCAAGACCAGTAGGTCTTGGGTCCCCAGATTTTAATCTTTTTCTCTAATTGTGTAGGAACAGTCGAACAGGGCTGTAAACAATCTGTGGGTTGTGGATAGTGGTTGTTCCCGGCACATGACTGGTAACAAGAATTTGTTACGTGATTGGAAACCTGTTCAAGGTGGTAGGGTTAGTTTCGCTGGAGAGAGTGGAGGTAGAATCAGTGGTATTGGAACTGTGACGAATGGAAAAATGAAGTTAGAGAAGGCGAATTTTGTAGAAGAATTGAAGCATAACTTGCTGAGTGTATCTCAGATTTGTGACAAAGAATACACGGTGCATTTTACTAAAAACGAGGCAATCGTCCTTTATCCTGGTTTCAAGATACCAGAGGCATGGGTGGTAATGAGAGCTCCAAGAGAAAAGAATACGTATGTAATGGATATGAGGTCAACTGAGATGACAACAGGAGAATCATGTCTTCTGTCAAAGGCAACTGAGTCTGAGTCAGAGTTATGGCATCGAATAATGGGACAGATACATCTTCGCAAGATGAATTACATTGTCAAGAATGGGCTGGTGCTTGGTGTTCCCTTAAAGAATTTTAACTTTGAAGATCAATGCTTGTCGTGCAAGAAGGGAAAACAACACATAAAACCTCATCACTCCAAGAAGGTTAACTCAATTGTCACTACCCTAGACCTACTTCACATGGATCTCTTTGGTCCCGTGAATGTAAAGAGTCTAGGTGGAACGTCATACTGCTTGGTTGTAACCGATGACTACTCTCGATACTCTTGGGTATACTTTCTGAAGGCAAAAGATGAGACAGTTCAGTTGGTAATTAGCTTGATTACCAAGGTTGAAAATATTGTTGGGCGAAAGGTTAAGTACATCAGGAGTGATAATGGTACAGAGTTCAAGAACTACCAGATGGAGATGTTCTGCTTACAGAAAGGGATAGACCATCAATACAGCGCCCCGTATACTCCGCAACAAAATGGGGTAGCTGAGAGGAAGAATAGAACGCTAATTGAAGGTGCCAGAACCATGTTGGTAGATGCTAAACTTCCCGTGGTGTTCTGGGATGAAGCTGTTGCCACAGCCTGTTATATCCTTAATCGTGTTTTAACTGTTAAAAGTTTAAATAAAACTTGTTATGAACTCATGCATGGTAGAAAGCCAAACCTGAATGGTCTTGAACCTTTCGGGTCCCCATGTACAATATTAAAGACAAACTCAAAATTTGGTGAAAAAGCCGACGAAGGTATTTTAGTCGGATATGTTGTTGGGACACCCAACAGAAGAGTCTTTAATTTATCGAATAGCAAGGTTGAGGTGGTATGTAACACTGACATTACGAGTTACAAATCACCAAAGCCTAGCACGGGACCTGATGAAGCTTTCGACTATGATAAACTATTCAAATCTTTTAATATGCCTTACTTGGGTTTTGCAGAAGTTGATGAGAAAATTGCTTCACAGATTCTGTATGACGAGGAGGAGAATATTGTGCAACGTCCACAATACGACGAAAGTCAACCTTCCTCGTCAAGTGCCGTTGATACTACTGCTGCCTCTACTGAAGAAGAATTCTACAACCCATTTCACTCTCAACATCAATCACCCACTGATGAACTCTCTTCGAATTTAGAAAACAATCTGGAAGTCGGTCCGATTCAGACTACTGCAATTCACAAAAATCACCCTTTGGGGAATGTGATAGGTAATCTGTCTGACGGTGTTCAAACAAGAAGAAGCTTGGATGAACACACATGTGTTTACGCAAGCATTAAAGACACGGGTATCATAAATGAATGCTTGTACGCTTGCTTCATCAGCCAGGTTGAACCGAAGAATTATCTAATGGCTCTAAAGGATAGTTCGTGGGTCGAAGCCATGCAAGAAGAGTTAGCACAGTTCGAAAAGATGGAAGTATGGAAATTAGTTGAAAAACCAGAGAATGTAAATGCTATTGGTACAAAGTGGGTTTTTAAATGTAAGAGAGATGAGAAAAGGATAATCATAAGGAACAAGGTAAGGCTGGTAGTAAAAGGGTTTAATCAGCAAGAAGAAATCGACTACAACGAAGTGTTTGCTCCTGTGGCAAGATTGGAAGCAATTCGACGACTATTTTTGGCATTTTCTGCACACAAAAAGATGAAAGTGTTCCAATTAGATGTGAAAAGTGCCTTTTTAAATGGTAAAGTAGATGAGGTGGTGTACGTTGAACAGCCTCCGGGTTTCCCTGACCCAGATTTTCCTGATCATGTGTACAAACTGAGTAAAGCTCTATATGGGCTACATCAGGCTCCTCGTGCCTGGTACGCAACTCTGTCTGATTACTTGCTTGAGAATGGGTTCGAAAGAGGAAAGATAGATAGCACGCTGTTTGTCAAGAGAAAAGGGGGTGATCTTCTACTCGTTCAAGTCTATGTGGACGACATCATTTTTGCTGCATCAAGAGTCGCCATGTGTCAGGAATTTGAAGCAGTCATGAAAAAGAGGTTTGAAATGAGCGCCATGGGCGAATTAACTTTCTTTTTGGGATTGCAGGTAGATCAGAAGAAAGATGGGATGTTTATTCATCAAACAAAATATGTCCATGATGTGCTCAAACGCTTCAAGATGGACAATAGCACTCCATTTGATACTCCATTTTGCATCAACCACAAACTGGGTGTTGATTCTGATAGTGATGAAGACGTGGATCTCACCCAATATCGAGCAATAATAGGTTCTTTAATGTATTTAACTGCATCTAGACCTGATATTATGTTTGCAGTTTGTCTTTGTGCTCGTTTTCAGGCAAGCCCAAAGAAATCTCACATGAAGGGAGTGAAGAGAATATTGCGGTATCTCAAAAAGGCAAGCCTAAGTTGAGGTTGTGGTACACGAAAAGGGGAGAACTGGATTTGGTAGCTTACACAGATTCTGACTATGGAGGTTGCAATCAGAACAGGAAGTCGACAACCGGTGGATGTCAGTTTCTGGAAGGAAGATTGGTGTCGTGTCAGTGCAAAAAGCAGACCTCAGTAGCCATTTCCACCTGCGAAGCAGAGTACATGGCAGCATCGAACTGCTGCTCCCAGGTTCTTTGGATACAACAGTAATTGCGCGATTACGGTCTGAATT
This sequence comes from Bidens hawaiensis, assembly GCF_021521415.1. Taxonomy (NCBI): domain Eukaryota; kingdom Viridiplantae; phylum Streptophyta; class Magnoliopsida; order Asterales; family Asteraceae; genus Bidens; species Bidens hawaiensis. Next base: position 579,958 of record NW_027491723.1, on the reverse strand, counting down.
TCACTCAAACCCCTATTTGCATTGATAACACTGCTGCAATCTCAGTAACTAACAATCCCGTCAAACACAGCAAAACTAAACATATTGACATTCGTCATCATTTTATACGGGATTGTGCTGAGAAGAAATTAATTGTGCTAGAAAAGGTTGATTCGTTGGATAATTTCGCCGATATTTTTACTAAAGCGTTTGACCGATCCCGTTTTCAAAATCTTGTTGAACTTAATGGTATGATCAATCCCGAGTAACCTTGTTTTCCGTTTTTATTAAAAAAAAAACATCACTATCGCTTAGAATTATGTCGGTTGCTTTAGTTTGAAGGACACATCTTCGGATATGTTTGGTCCTTACTTCTACTAGTAAATTGTTAGGATAGCCACTAACCAGATGACTGAAAGTGACCGGGGCGGTTTATGATGGGTTTTTATTCTTTCGCTGAAAAGTAGTCGTTCATACTTAGTTAGAAGGACACGTACTCGTATGTGGTCGGTCCAGCTGATCCATTGGATCTTCAGGATAGCCATTTACCTGAAGACTTTGACTTGATCGGGGCGATAGAATTAAAAATTTTTTTTTAAGGGAGATGATATAATTTTTCAAGTCTATAACTTCGTAAGAAGTTTCAATACAATGTTTAAAAGAAAATTGATCCAACCATGGAAAGTGATAGAAAAACTAATTTTGTGTGCTTAACTGGTGAAGTTATTAGGCCTAAAAGACTCTAGAACAGCCATTGTAAGTTATGGTAGCTTTATATGGTGCGTAAAAGTAGAAGTGATACAAACTAAATCTCCTCGATTTAATGTGGAGAATCATTCTGAGTTGTGCATGTCTCCATATACATCTTTCCGAATGATAGGCAGAAAAGTGATTACCCTGTCATACACGAGCCCGTGAGTGTTCTGATTCCCAAGAAGATGGTGTGTCAAGTACCTGCAGTGATCCAGATTCGGGACTTGCAGTCGTCTACTATTTGAAGCTGTATTAATATATTTATTTAAAAAAAATGTTGTTAAGCCTTTTTGAAGCTTATGTTATTTCAAATATCAACCAAGAGGCAAGAAAGAAAACGGGAAGAAGACTCGAAAGATCGTATGTACTTACTGTTTAATCAGACACTACGGGTCAAGGTCAACTCGGGGTGACTTGGGGAAAGCCAAATACGCTTTGACAATAGATAGGAGGCATCACAATCTCTCATGTGATGTCCAAATAAATTTTGAGCTTAATTGAACCTAATCCGTATCACAGAAGCGATGAAAACCATACTAAGTTTTATACCTGCTTACAACCTATTTCTTTATGTCACAATACCGCTGAACATGGATCTATGTGACAGCCACTTAATTAGTATGATTCCTGTTCGGATCTTTTCTAAAATATGCAGGTTCTCATCAAGACTGAAATTTGATCCCTTTTATTTACTTACTACAATTTTCACACGTATATTTTGTTTTATGGTTTAAAACTTGGTCACTTGGTTATTTGATCGTAAAGTTTAAATCTTTAACGGAGGATTTTAAAAGACAGTTGCACTTTGATCAAATTTATAAGGTCCTGTTTTGTAAATTAAGTTAAGCTAACTTGTGTTAAGGTAAAGAGGCGAAGTTGTCCATGCTTGGTGTTAAGTGAAAGAAAATGAAAAATCACAAGTACTCCTGAGCACACCCTTGCTACCGAGCACACTTTTGCTCCCGAGCATGCTTGGTGTTATGTGAAAGAAAATGAAAAAGCACTAAGTAATCCGAGCACACTTTTTTTTCGAGCACTAAGTAATCCGAGCACACTTTACTTCCGAGCACACTTTGTGCTAGTTGAAAATTGAAAAATCACAAGTGTTTTGATTTCCGGGTACACTTTGTGCTAGGAAAGTGCTTCCGGGTACACTTTGTGCTAGTTAAAAATTGAAAAATACAAGTGTTTTGCTTTCCGAGTAGACTTTACGTCCGAGCACACTTTGTGCTAGTTGAAAATTGAAAAATCACAAGTGTTTTGATTTCCAGGTACACTTTGTGCTAGGAAAGTGCTTCCGGGTAAACTTTGTGCTAGTTAATAATTGAAAAATACAAGTGTTTTGCTTTCCGAGTAGACTTTACTTCCGAGCACACTTTGTTTTCTGAGTACACTTTGTTTTCCGAGCACACTTTGCTTCCGAGTACACTTTAGGCGAACTTGTAAAGAGGCGAAGTTGACCATGGTTGACCTTGAACGAAGTTAATGATAATCTGTTGACCAGCGAAGTTGTCACAGGGGCGAAGTTAAGGTTAACTTCGCCCTTGCATTTTCAAACCTATATAAGGGTCAACCTGGTCAAACCCTCGGCGAACTTATATACACTCCTAACCCTCAGCGTACTTAATCCTTGAATTCGTATTATCTGTTTCCAATCCGGGTGAAAGGTGTGTAGGCTCGGTATTACATGTAATTCATACTAATGGTGATAATCAAGGGCCGTGGCGATTCGATGTGTGACATTGTTTATGCTAACTTTTAAACAATTGATAAACCAATCTGTTTCTAATGTTTTCGTAACTCAGTAAATCGTCTAGATCTCCATAGTAACATCTTTTCATGTTTTCAATCACAAAAACACCAAACAAACCATGATCGGACCTCTGTTTTACGCCGTTTCAGATTCAGGTGAAGTTAGCTTTAGGCGAAGTTGTTCTCAACTACGCCCTAGGCATAACTTCGCCTGCTCATAATTAATTAATTAATTAGTTAGTCTGGTTGTTCTCAGGCGAAGTTAGGGTTAGGCGAAGTTATACTCAACTTCGCCTTATGCATAACTTCGCCTGTTGCTAATCTTATTTAATTTAAAAGTTCTAGCTTGTTATCAGGCGAAGATATGTTTAAGGCGAAGTTGTACTCAACTTCGCCATATGGTTAACTTCGCCTGCACATAAGATGTTATCATAACTTCGCTTATGGTACCAAGCGAAGTTATGATCTGCTTTGTCGATGTTCTAACTTAGACCGTTTGTTGTGCAGATATGGCTGCTGTAGCAGGAGCTGGTGGTGCTGGTGGTGACGAAGGTGGTGACAACAACCGACAATTTTTTCCGGGTCACAACATGTACATTACTTTGGATCCGGATTCTAGTGGTATCGACGATTATCGCGAGATCATCTCCTTCCTAGTTCGCTCACGTATTTTTTACGCTATTACTACAACTCTCCCCATTTCTCTACCGAATATTGAAGATTTCTGGCGAACGGTAGAATATGACTGTAGAGTTGAGCCTCCGGTTATGCGCGCCACAGTGAACAATCAGGAGGTGCAATTCTCAGGAGATCAGATCAGAGTCGCTTTGCAGTTCGGGACTGGAACTAGAGATGATCCTACAGATTTTTCAGCTCCATTCAGAGATGGTGCATTTTTACGTATGGGCTATTCGGGTCCTTTGGGTGACACTCAAAGGCAAAAGGGATTCTTGCTGGATCAGTGGCGTGTTCTGATGCACGTGATGATTGTGTGCATGTCGGGTCGTAAAGCTGATACTGACGGTATGGGGGCAACGATGCAGTCTGCTATGACAGCCCTGACTTACAACAAGCCCTACAGCTTCAGTCAGATGGTGTTTTATGAAATCGATCGTCAGAGACGCGCGGTCGCTCGTGAAAGATTTTTAATGTACCCCAGATTCTTACAGATGATTTTGAATCATGTAGCACCTACGCTACCTCAACGACGTCCCATACGTTATGTTGAGAGTGTAAGCAAGAGGATCTTTGCACAATGTAGGTCGTCAAGCGCTCGTAGCAAACCAGAGCTCCGTCCACGGCATACTCCACTGTTTGGTTATTTGGTGAACCCTGATTATATTGCTCCTCTTGGAGATGAATTTCGGGCCCCGGCACCGCAACAGGCTGATGTTCCTCAACCACCACCTGTGGTACAGCAAGCATTGCCTGCTGATCCTGTTGCGGCTCCGGAGGAACAGGTAGATCTTGAGGCTGCTTTTGGTGGCCTAGGGTTCTTTGATATGGAGCAGATTGATCCAGCTGCAGAGGTTCAAGCACCAGAAGCTGAGGCATCTGGTGTGAATGTTTCGATGGTAGCTACGTCTGTAGCATATTCTGAGAGAACCGACTCTGACTCCTCCGCTGACGATATCGCTGAAGCACGACAAATTCTGGTCACACAAGAAAGAAGACATGGTAAGAGAAAGAAAGACTCAGATGACAGTGAATCTGACTTCGAGGAGGAATTAGACCAGTTGATACGTCGATCAAAGAGGGCCAGAACTGGTGAGGGTTCGGGAGCTGGTGAAAGCTCAAGGGTGGTTCGTTTCTCTCCACCCTCGTTATCTGGTATGACCATGGTTCCGGCTTCGATGACTGTAACAGTACCGATCACCTCCGGTGTTCCCGTGGTGACATCATCATCATTTCGTATTCCACCAACCATGTTTCAGTTTTCGACTCCGGAGACAGTTTCCTTGCCACCTCCTACCCTTACTCCATCGGAGGTTGTTGCAAGATTTGTTGAGTCGACGTTGGTTGCTACTGCGGGGTTATCTGTCACAATGCCACCCGCGGTTACTTTTCAGTCTGTTTCTGACACTCCAGCTAGTTTGGGAATATCTCCACCGTATGCTCAAGACGTTTCTCATATGCGGTTTGATTTTGATGCTACCTTATCCGATTCTGAAAGGATAGCTGCTCTTGAACGGGTCGTTGCTGAACAGTCAAGAATCAATCTAATCCTGACTCAAGCTATCCAGCGCCTTGTAGTAGAGAATCAGATCCAATCGTCCCTCCTTGTTGAACATGGTAAACTTTTTGATGCTCTAAAGCAGTTCTTAGCATCTCAGGGGGAGACGAGCTGCAAGGGCGACGAGTTGAGAATGTAGGTTCCTAGCCGGATCTACACGGAATATCTCGTTCTACGTAGGTGCGGAATCCCTACGTAAGACGATACGAGCGTAGAATCGATATACGTTAAACACAAGCAAACACACGTTACAATAAACAAAGAACACGTTGTATTGCAACTAATAACACGTGATATATCAATCACCGATTACACGAACTGAACAACTCTTATCAAACAAGCCGTAACCTAAACCTATATATCATACGACAACTTCGCCTAACATGTTTAGGCGAAGTTGTCACTAACTTCGCTTGTTCCACAAGTTCGCCTATATCAGGCGAACGTGTGAGACAAGTTCGCTTAAACCTTAATACAAATCCAAATAACACGATTACAGACACTAGATACTGAACTACTGACACAAACTGAAACTACTCTTTGATATTTCTTTGCTTCTTCTTTCCAAGCAGGAATGTAAAATATCTTTTTCTCGTTCAGCACCTGCAGATCAGCTTGAGACAAATTCACTAAATGCATAGGATCATATACTCTCATCAGCTCTTGTTCATGTTCATCCTCCATTACTGCTTCAGCTGTTTCACTATCAACGTACCACCATTTCAGATCTTTGAGCACATCCTTGGGCATTTGTTTCATCGACACTTCTTTTAGACACCGGATCGGCTTATACTTCATTATCATCCAAGGCTTGCCATCTGCTCTCATTCCTCTGTATTTGTCTTCAACGAGCTTTCCTCTCTGTGGTTTCAACAGCTCGTTCTTTTTCTCCTTTATGCTTTCCTTCTAGACTATCTTCCCAATGATCCTAGCCATGTTATCATCACTCCTGTTGATCAACCTCAACCTGGCTAAATCCTTCACTTCACATTCAGGCAACGTATTCAACGATCTGAACAACCTCTTGAAATACTGAACCCCATCATACCTTTTAATCACAAAACGCCTCAACTGCTCATCATATAACCAGCATATAATCCCCTTTTTCGATTCAGCATAACCCCTAATGTTGTAACTTTTCTTGAACATAGTAGGGACCGCCGGTTTCTTAGTCTTTACGAACCACTGAGCGTAGCCTTCTTTCCATCTTGGCTGCTCCTCCCATTCTGTCTCATCACATCCCGTATCTTGACCCAAATCTGACTTTTCAACTTCTGGAATTTCATGTTCAACGTTGTCCTCCACAATCTCTCCTTCTTCAACTTCATCGTCAATCACGATCTCAGCCCATATCTTCTCAATCTCTTCCAATGGTAACACATCATCATCATCATCATCTAACACCTCCTCAGCATCCACAACCACCACATCATCACCCCCTGAACCGCCAGCTGCACTCGTTGACTCCCCCTGAGATGTGGAAATCCCAAGGGCTTGTTCAGTTCTTGGCAACTCTCCACCTGCACCTTTCGATGCATTGGGATCATCGTCTCGATCATTACGCTTTTTTGTCCTTAGCTCGTCACCCTTACAGCTCATCTCCCCCTGAGATGCCAAGAACTGTTTCAAGGCATCAATTATTTTACCATGCTCGATCAGGAAGGACGACTGAATTTGATTCTCCGTAACGAGGCGCTGAATAGTATGAGTCTGGATAAGATTTACTCTTGATTGTTCTGCCACGACCCTTTCAAGCGCTGCTATTCTTTCCGAATCTGATAAGGTTGCATCAAAATCAAACCTCATATATGATATGTCTTGAGCGTACGGAGGAGGGATTCCCAATGTAACCGGCACCTCAAAAACAGGTGGAAACGTAACCGCAGGTGGTATCGTAACCGACAACCCTGCAGTGGCAACAACTGTCGACTCAATAAACCTTGCTACGACCTCCGATGGAGTAAGAGTTGGAGGTGGCAAGGAAACAATCTCCGGAGCCGAGAGCGAGAATGTAGTGGGTGGTATGCCAAACGAAGATGAGGTAGTCACCACGGGAACATCCGTGGCACTTGGCCCTGTAACTGGCAATGGTGTAGGGACTATAGTCATACCAGACAGTGCGGGTGGAGTGAAACAAACCACCCTTGAGCTCTCACCAGCTCCCGAACCTGCACCTGCCCTTTCCCTTCTCGATCTACGGACCAACTGATGTAAATCTTCCTCAAAGTCCGAATCACTGTCATCGGTGTCTCTCTTCCTCTTCCCGTGAATTCTTTCTTGAGTAATCAGAATCTTTCTAGCTTCAGCCACATCATCATCTGAGGAATCAGAATCAGCCTCCGTCGTAGCTGCCACCGACACATCCACACTAGAAACCCGGGCAACCGAGACTTGCACCTCTTCCTCTGGATCAACACTTTCCATATCGAAGAAACCTTGACCGCCAAAAGCAGCTTCAAGGTCTACATTTTCCTCCGGTGCCACAACAGGAGCAGTAGGTAAAGCTTGTTGTACCTCAGGTGGTGGTTGAGGTGCTCCAGCCTGTTGTGGTGTCGGATCCCGAAACTCGTCCCCACGAGCTGGAACATACTCTTGGTTGATCAAGTACCCAAATAATGGAGTATGTCGAGGACGGAGCTCAGGCTTGCTTCTTGCACTTGATGATCTACACTGAGCGAAGATTCTCTTGCTTACCCTCTCCACATATCTAATCGGGCGGCGCTGAGGTAACGTGGGAGCAACATGATTCAAGATCATTTGAAGGAATCTTGGATACATCAGAAATCTCTCACGCGCCACCGCTCGTCTTTGACGGTCTATCTCGTAGAACACCATCTGACTAAAGCTATAACGCTTATTGTAAGTCAGTGCTGTCAATGCCGACTGCATGGTCGCACCCATTCCATCCGTACCGGCCTTTCTCCCCGACATACACACGATCATCATGTGCATAAAAAAGCGCCATTGGTCTAACAAGAATCCCTTTCATCTTTGAGTATCCCCCAATGGACCAGAATAGCCCATTCTCAGAAAAGCACCATCTCTGAATGGAGCCACGAAATCTGTAGGATCGTCTCTCGTTTCATCCCCAAACTGCAAAGCCACCCTGATCTGTTCAGACGAGAACTGCACTATCTGATTGTTAACCGTTGCACGCATAACCGGGGGCTCGACTCGACAATCATATTCCACTGTCTGCCAGAAATCTTCTATGTTTGGCAAAGAGATAGGCAGTGTTGTAGTAATAGCGTGGAAGATACGCGAGCGGATAAGAAACGTGATGATCTCGCGGAAATCATCAACACCGCTCGCATCCGGGTCCAAAGTTATGTACATGTTATGCCCCGGAAAAAAGTGCCGATTGTTATCTCCTCCTTCATCACTACCTGCACCACCTGCTCCAGCTACAGCTGCCATTTCTGCGACAAAAACAGTCTAAGTTAGAGAATCGTCAAGTCAAATCACAAGTTCACCTGCTACCATGAGCGAAGTTATGATTTATTCTGTATAGGCGAAGTTAGGGGTGGGGCGAAGTTGGGAACAACTTCGCCATAACTTTAACTTTGCCTGATAACAGTTAATTAAAAACAAGTTAAGGGCCAGGCGAAGTTGATGATAACTTCGCCTAAACTGCAACTTCGCCTGAATCTGAAGCGGCAACAGATTAGACGGCCAAACGACGTGTAGATAGTGAATTTGGAGATTGAAGACTCTATAAAACATGATTTTAAGACGATCTAGACGATCAAGTTGATTACGACCACTTTATAACAAGTTTGAAAAGCGGGTGTTGAGGTTTCGAATGAACGGGGTCACAAACGGATCAAAACGACCTCTGATTAATGTTATTAACATAGATTATTCATTATCTCGACACTACACACCTTTAATACGGGTTGAAACGGATTAGAATTAAGGTTAGATTGAGTAGATAAGTTCGCCGAAGATGATGGGTGAATAAGTTCGCTAGAATATGAACAGGTGTTTGACCAAAATGCTCTTTATATATGTCTGACATGATACAGGCGAAGTTAGGGTTAACTTCGCTTACCTCATAACTTCGCCTGTTTAAACAACTTCGCCTCTTTCCTCAATTTCGCTCAATATGAAACTTTACCAAACAGACCCTTATAAATTGAACATAATGCCATTAACTTTTAAAACTTCCTTTAAAAAGTTAACTGATCTGATCAAGAACCAAGTAACAAGGTATAAAATCATAAAACGACATAAGTAGAATAAATTTTAGAAATAAAGTACACGGGATCAAATTTCAGTCTAGTCGGGGACCAACATGTTTTAGAAAAGATCCGAACAGGAATCATACTAATTAAGTGACTGTCACATAGATCCATGTTCAGCTGTATTATGACATAAAGAAACAGGTTGTAAGCAGGTAAATAACTTAAAATGGTTTTCATCGCTTCTGTGATACGGGTTAGGTTCAATTAAGCTCAAAACTTAAATGCGCAACACATCAGAGATTGTGATGCCTCCTATCTATTCTCAAAGCTTATTTGGCTTTCCCCAAGTCACCCCGAGTTGACCTCGACCCGTAGTGTCTGATTAAATTGTAAGTACACGTCGATCTGTAGAGTCTTCTTCCCGTTCTCATTCTTGCATCTTGATTGAGAAGTATTAACATTATAAGCTCTAGAATCTCTCAGTAACACATAATAATAATTTTTTTTTTAAAACAAAGATTTACACAGCTTCAAGTAAACTACTGCAAGTCCCGAATCTGGATCACTGCAGTTTCTTGACACACCATCTTCTCGGGAATCAGAACACTCACGGGCTCGTGTATGACTGGGTAATCGCTTTTCCGCCTATCATTCGGAAAGATATATATGGAGACATGCACAACTCTTAAGGAGTTTCCACGTAAAATCGAGGAGATTTAGTTAGTATCACTTCTACTTTTACGCACCATAAAAAGCTACCATGACATACAATGACTGTTCTAAAGTCTTTTAGGCCTAATAACTTCACTAGTTAAGCACACAGAATCAGTTTGTCCATCACTTTCCAAGGTTGGATCAATTTTCTTTTAAACATTGTATAGATACTTCTTACGAATCAGTAGACTTGAAAAATTATTTCATCTCCCATTTTAAAAATATTTTTAAATTCTATCGCCCCGATCAAGTCGAAGTCTTCAGGTAAACGGCTATCCTGAAGATCCAATGGATCAGCTGGACCGACCACATACGAGTATGTGTCCTTCTAACTAAGTATGAACGACTAATTTTCAGCGAAAGAATAAAACACATCATAAACCGCTCCGGTCACTTTCAGTCATCTGGTTAATGGCTATCCTCATACTCTACGGGTAGAAATGAGGACCAAACATATCCGAAGATATGTCATTCAAACTGAAGCAACCGACATAATTCTAAGCGATAGTGACGTTTTTTTTTTTAAATAAACCTAATCCATTTCTTTCGTTCTCAAAATATCATAACCTTTATAGTACAAATCAATCAATTCTGATGGTAAAAATGTACTAGACGAAAAAAAGTACAAAATGTCTTAAACAACATCCTAGATTGTGTTGTAACTATTGCCTAGTAATTCATCTAAACCATGAGCTTAATTACTCACTAGTGTGGATGGTGTGCTCTCCAACCACGGAAACTTTATGTTGACGAATTCTAACAATCTTTAAATTTATCCTTACTCTGTTTTGATTTCTTCTCGGGTGTACCAACTTGTTTTCAAAGATCTTCTCTCTTGAAGAGGTCTAACACCTACCTTCGATGCAGATTTTGTTGTTTTCTCCTTGACACAAACACTTTGTATTGCCTCTTTTTCTAGCACGTGTTCCATAGAAGTTATAGTCATTCCTTCTTAAATTAACTTGGGCATTGCCTCGTTTCTATGGAAAACAATATTTCCCTGTGAAGAAGCCCAATTCGAACCGCTGATAATGTTAAGCAGATGATGTGTGTAAGACCTGATTCTTAGAGTAGAATGAGAAATAGGCATGTTCCTCATAAGTGTTAAATTCCCCGGTCGCTGCTAATTTCCTGATTCAGTAACATCAAAAGTCCACAACCATCGTCAAAAAACGAGATTGAGGGTGCGTTTGAGGAGAGACGGAATCTGCTATTACTATTTTTTGTGATGATCGATTGGATAATTGTAGGTTCCCAGCCGGATCTACACGGAATATATCGTTCTACGTAGGTGCGGAATCCCTACGTAAGACGATACGAGCGTAGAATCGATATACGTTAAACACAAGCAAACACACGTTACAATAAACAAAGAACACGTTGTATTGCCAACTAATAACACGTGATATATCAATCACCGATTACATGAACTGAACAACTCTTTTTAAACAAGCCGTAACCTAAACCTATATATCATACGACAACTTCGCCTAACATGTTTAGGCGAAGTTGTCACTAACTTCGCTTGTTCCACAAGTTCGCCTATATCAGGCGAACTTGTGAGACAAGTTCGCTTAAACCTTAATACAAATCCAAATAACACGATTACAGACACTAGATACTGAACTACTGACATCATGTACCAACAGAGAACAAAGAAGAGTCATGATAGAGACGATGATCCCAATGCATCGAAAGGTGCAGGTGGTGAGTTGCCAAGAACTGAACAAACTCTTGGGACTTCCACATCTCAGGGGGAGTCAACTGGTACAACAGGTGGATCAGGTGGTGAAGATGTTGTGGTTGTGGATGATGATGTTGTGGGTGATGATGATGTGTTACCTGTTGAGGAGATAGAAAAGATAAAAGAACAGATTGTGATTGATAGTGAGATTGAAGAGGGAGAGATTGTGGATGACAGTGTAGAACATGATATTCCAGACGTTGACAAAAGTAATGTGAGTCAAGATATGGATGTGTTAGATGAGTCTGAGTGGGAAGAACAACCGAGATGGAAAGAAGGCTATGCTCAGTGGTTTGTTAAGACAAAGAAGCCAGCGGTTCCGACAATATTCAAAAAGAGTTACAATATCAAAGGGTATGCTGAGTCGAAGAAGGGTATTATTTGTTGGCTGTATGATGAGCAGTTGAGTTTATTTGTGATGAAACGCTTTGATGGGATCCAGCACTTTAAGAGGATGTTGAGATCTCTCAATACCTTGCCTGAGTGTGAGGTGAAGGATTTGGCTAAATTGGGGTTGATTAATAGAAGTGATGATAATATGGCCAGAATTATTGGGAAGATTGTGTGGAAAGAAAGTGTGAAAGAAAAAAAGTTTGAGTTGTTAAAGCCGCAGAAAGGGAAGCTAGTTGAAGATAAGGAAAGAGGAATGCGAGCTGATGGAAAACCTTGGATGGTGATGAAATATAAGCCGGTTCGGTGTTTGAAAGAAGTGCCGATGAAGACAATACCCAAGGATGTTTTAAAGAATCTAAAGTGGTGGTATGTTGATAGCCAAACAGCTGAAGCGGTTATGGAAGATGAAGATGAACAAGAAGTTCTGAGAGTGTATGATCCCATGCACTTGGTAAACTTGTCTCAAGCTGACTTGCAGGTGCTAAACGATAAGAAGATATTCTATATTCCTGCATGGAAAGATGAAGCCAAGAAGTACCAGAGAGTGGTCTCTGTTTGTGTTAGACAGGGTGTTCATGCTTGAAGACGGGTGACACGAGATTTTGGAGATTACTAAACACGTGAATGAAGATAGACATATGAAGCTACTGCCAAGGGGGAGTCTGTTGGTGCATAATGTCAGTAGTTCAGTATCTAGTGTTTTGTATGTTTCTGTAATCGTGTTAGATTGGTTGTTTTGGTTTTAGATATGGTGTCACACAAGTTCTCCTGATGTAAGCGAACTTGTGGACAAGCGAAGTTAAGACAACTTCGCCTAGTCTGTTAGGCGAAGTTGTCGAGGCCTATATATGCCTAACTTTGGCTTGTTTAGAAAAAGTTTTTTGGGCAGTACGTGTAAGTGATATTCGAAATCACGTGTTGAAGAGTTGCAATACAACGTGTTTATTAGTATTGTAACGTGTGTTTGTGTATCGTCTCAACGTATTATATATCTTACGCTCGTATCGTATTACGTGGGGATTCCGCACCCTCGTGTTACGAGATACTCCTGTGTAGATCCGGCTGGAACCTACAAATTCACGAAGGTGCTGAACTTGGGAACTGTCTCTCAGCCTTGCTTATTGCCTCTTTACAAGCTAGCCGCCAAACAGGGTTTCATGAAGGCATGAAGTTCGCTGAGGATAACCGTCCACTTGAAGAAATCGAGCTTCTTGGCATAGATACCACCAAGATTTATTTTGAAAAGACAGAAGCTTTCGACAATCTTAAAATTCAAATTTAAGAAACTGTGTCGAAGCTTGCTGATCAAGATGATGGCATTGATCTTTTGAAGGCATACTTCGCCAAATATGATAAAGAAGACCAAGAAGATGAAGACGCGGATGGGGATGATGAAGATCCGCCATTGTAATTAATATATTTTTGTAACCGCCGTCTTTTTATCTTTTTTGTAATCGTTGTATGACTTTGTAATCCCATTTGACTTAAATATAAGAAGTTTTTCCTTCACACTTTGTCTTATGTATATAATATAAGTGTTTTTGTGTAGGATCTTCTTAGTTGGCAAAAAAGGATTACATGTATTTTTATTAAGGACCTGCGGATCCTTTCTGGTACGTGGACCAGGAGACGTTTGTTGCTCAGTAATTATAGACAAATTTAGACAAAGGTTTTTAATAAGGAAGGCACACATGCTAGAATATATTACAAATGATGACATTTAATTGTCTTTCTACTAGTCTACTGGGGCGCGCAGGCCAAATAAAAAGTAACTGATAACAAACTCATCTCAAATGTGACACTTTTTTCAACGGTGCAACATTCCAAGTTATGAGAATGTCAGTCTCATCTAACTTTTCCAACTTGTATGCACCCTTGGCTAATACTTCTTTAACTTTGTAAGGGCCTTCCCAAGTTGGGGCCAACTTTCCCGGAGGCTCTTGGCCATACGATTCGTTGTTGCGGAAGACAAAGCCTCCCGCATCAAAAGTGCAATTTTGGACCCTCGAGCCATAATACTTCTGTAATTGTCGCTTATAATTATGCTCACGGATTAATGCTAACTCCATTCTTTCTTCGAGGAGGTCTAGGTTCATCCGCAACTCTTTGTCATTGTCATTATTCATCGATACTCGTGCGAATGGAACCCCTATTTCAGCAGGGATCATGGCTTCAGTATCATAGGTTAAATTGAATGGCGTTTCAGAATTACTTGAATTCTTCTGAGTGCGAAAGGCCCAAAGTACATGGGGGCAGTTCATCAACTCAGCCTGTTCATTTAATTCCCAATCTTGTCTTAATCCCTTCTTTGATTGTTCTGTTGGTCCTTTCTACCTGACCATTGGCTTGCGGGTGAGCTATAGAAGTGAAGATTTGAGTGACTCGAAGTTCTTTTAGCCACGTTTGCAATCCAATATCCGCGAATTGGGTCCCATTATCACGGACCACTTTTTGTGGGAGGCCGAAACGGCAGATAATGAACTCCCATAGAAATTTCTTGATGCTCGATCCAGTGATGGATGCAACTGGTTTAGCCTCAACCCATTTGGTAAAATAGTCTATAGCCAAAATCAATAACTTGAATCGTCCTGGGGCTTCAGGGAATGGACCCATGATATCGACCGCCCACTTTTGGAACGACCAGGCAAATGTTACCGGCACCAACTCATTCTTCGGACTCAACCTGTTGGGAGCATGATGTTGAAAAGAGTCGCACTTTCTAATCTCTTGCACATCATCCATGTACATCCCCGGCCAATAGTATCCGGCGTTCATGAGTTTTGCTACGACCATTCTTGGGCTTGCGTGAAGACCACAAATACCTTCGTGAACTTCCCTTATCAAATAATTCGCATCCTCGGCGTCCACACATCTCAGAAGTGGGCCGAGGAAGGATCTTCTGTATAAGACACCATCTTGCATTTGGTAGTTCAAGGCCTTATGTCTTATCTTTCGAGCCGAAGCTTTCTCTTCCAGGAGAACTCCTGATGTCAAGTAAGCCATGATTGGTGTCATCCAAGATTCAAAGCTGGTTTATATTACTAACACTTGATTTTGCGGGATGGATGGTCAATCAAGAACTTCTACACGAACGTCTTTAGCGAAGTGTTCGAAGTTTGTTGAAGCCAACTTGCTAAGGGCATCTGCCGACTTTTTTTCGCTTCTTTTAATGTGAATGACTTTGCACGAAGAGAATTGAAGGATCAAGTCCTTTGCTTATGATAGGTACGAAACCATTACATCGTTTTTTGCCTCATAAGTTCCATTGATCTGTCCCGCAATTAACATAGAATCTACCCGCGCTTCTAGGTGCTTTACCCCAAGTTTTTTAGCCATTCTAAAGCCCGCCAAGAAAGATTCATATTCTTCTTCATTGTTAGTACTTTTAAAGTCCAACTTGATGGCATATGTAAACTCATGGCCCTCGGGGTTAACCAGCCTGAGGCCCGCGCCTGACCCTTTATTACTTGAAGCTACATCAGTGAACAATGACCAAACTTGCGCTTGTTCTGGAGGTACCGGGGGTTGCTGTTCAACTAAGCATTCTTACTCTTTGTGTTGCGGAACTTCTGTAACGAAGTCCGTCAATACTTGCCCTTTGATTGATGGTCTGGGTTTATACTCAATTGCATGTTCTCGCAGTTTGATGGCCCATTTCGCCAATCGCCCAGACAATTTTGGCTTGCTTAAAACACTTTTTAGCTTGTACCCCCGTTAACACATTAATGGGATGACCCTGGAAGTATCTGCGGAGACGCCTAACAGCATAGACCAATGCCAGAATCGGTTTTTTGAGCATAGAATATCTGGTTTCTGGACCTGCCAACGTTCTGCTGATACAATAGATTGGCGTTTGGACATTATTTCTGTCTGTTAACAGCACGGCTCCAATGGCGATATCTGATGCTGATAAATACAATTTCAGGCGCTCTCCCGCCTGCGGCGCTGTTAGAGTAGGCAACTCCATTAAACACTTTTTAACCTCTAGAAATTCTTGTTCAGCTTCCGCGGTTCATTTGAAGTGCGCTTTCTTGAGGCAATTTCTCAGAGTCGAGACAAATGGGTAAGACTTAGCCGCATGATTGGCTAAGAATCTGTTCAACGCGACCAATCTTCCATTAAGTGTCTGTACTTATGTGAGGGAGGAAGGTGAAGGCATGTGGGGTACTGCCTGAACCTTGTCTGGATTGGCTTTGAAACCCGCACCCGTTACGATTACACCCAAAAATTTTCCTTCCTACATTCCGAAGGAACACTTGATAGGGTTCAACTTTATGCTGATCTGCCTGAGGGTTTCAAACGTTTCTTCAATATCTTGGAGCATTTGATCTTCCTCAATACTTTTTATCAACAGATCATCCATATACACCTCCAAGTTTTGCCCAATTTAAACGCTTCGTCCATCAATCGTTGATACGTAGCACCCGCGTTTTTCAATCCGAAGGGCATCATTTTGTTACAAAATGTGCCTAGGTCTATGCGAAATGTTGTCTTGTCTTCATCACCCGCCGCCATGCGGATATGATGGTAGCCTTTGTAAGCGTCGAGAAAACACTTACTCTTGAATGGGGCTACTGCATCAACTTTGAGATCGATTTCTGTTTGTGGGTAACAATCCTTTGGACACGCCTTGTTTAAATCTTTGAAATCTATGCACATTCTCCATGTCCCATTGCTTTTGGGAACAATGACTGGATTGGCGACCCAAGTCTGATACTGGATTGGCGTATCTGATGGTAGCCTTTGTAAGCGTCAAGAAAACACTTAAACTTGAATGGGGCTACTGCATCAACTTTGAGATCGATTTCTGGAAGTGGGTAACAATCCTTTGGACACGCCTTGTTTAAATCTTAGAAATCTATGCACATTCGCCATGTCCCATTGCTTTTGGGACCAATGACTGGATTGTCGACCCAAGTCTGATACTGGATTGGGCGGATGATTCCAGTATGTAAAAGGTCTTGAACTTGTTCGTTCATTGCTTTGGTCTGTTCCAGACCCATCTTACGCTTCTTTTGCACGATTGGAGTAAACGTTATGTTTACTCGCAACTTATGCTCTGCAATCCTTCGCGGGACGCCAGTCATGTCCGCGGTTTGCCATGCAAAGATGTCTACATTCCTCGTCAATAGTTGGTTTAAAAATGTCCTCACTATCTCGGAGATAGCGGGCCCAATCGTTATCGTTTGATCTGGGAACTTCTTGCTCAACACCCATTTCTCTGGCTCGGTCCTTTGAACTTGCTTTGGAACTTTGCTAGGTTTTGAACTTTCTGCCATGAAGCAGTGGCAATTAATACGGATGATTGCCACACTAGTGCGAGTTGGAATTCCCACCGCACAGTGTGCTGTAGAAGGACGAGCATTAAAGTCACCAATCGTCTCATGACCCAGGATGATATCATGCTTTGATGTCACCAGTAAGACCAAAAATTCAACATCCTCCGTTCTTGAATGAATCCCATCACTAAGAGTGACTGGAAAAGATATCACCCCGCGCGGGTGCATCACTTTACCTCCAAACCTGGACACAGGTGCATGAATCGGCCTTAACCTCACCTTGTCGTCCTCATCCAATTTTTCATAGCATTGTTCGTACATGATGTCTGAGGTACTTCCCGTATCAAAAAAGACACAATGCGAACGATAATGGTCTATGAGGGCAGTGATTATCAAAGAATTTTTGTTACAAGGTCGTCCTTTGACCCGCGGAAAGATTACCGGCTCATTTTTCCATTCTTCCTCATCAAACTCTCTCCTCTTTCCTCCCACTTTGTGTCCGCCTTGTATCATGTGAACATTCAGGTCCTTAACTTGTTTCTTAGGCGGGCCCTAGTTATCTCGCACGGGAGCTTTGCTAGTCCTTGGTCTTGCACCTTTTACCAAATGCCCACGTTTTCCCGACTTTAAAACCACCTCAATTTCGTTTTACAAAGCTAAACATTCATTCGTATTCTGACCTATGTCGTCATGAAACAAACACTGCTTTTTAGCATCAAGGAATGATCTCCTTGTGAGTGGCTGAGGTTTTCTAAAGTTCATGTTTTCAGTGGTAAGAATCTCTGCAGGGGTCTTCAACAGTGGAGTCCAATTGTTGGTGACTCGTGCTGAAGAGCCTTCTTTGTTTTTGTTGCCAGTCAAAGATCTAGCATCGAATTGCTTTAATGATTCCGCAGAAGGTTGGAGCCTTGACCAATGTGTTCCTTTGGCCTGTCTATTTGGTTGCGGAGTTTGAAACTCCACTTTTGGCGTTTGTTTATGACTACCAAAACTCGAAGTCCTTTCTGTTATTGCGAACAGTTTTGCCGCGGACATTATCTCGTCCCGTGTTTTGGGCATTCCGTCTCTGCCCGTCAATGTTTGGATCAAATCATCACTTTTCACAGTTTTGCGAAAAGCCTCTCTCAGCATATCTTCGATGATCCCGCCAATATTGAGACTTTCGTTGTTGAATATAGTTATGAAGTCCTCGATAGATTCATTGTTTCGTCTCACCACGTCTAATATCTCAGAAGGATCATGAGTGTGCTTCTTCTGCTGACTGAAATGCTGGGAAAATTGGCTACAAAGTCATCACAGCTCTTAATTTGTCCGTCCAGCAACTTCTCAAACCACTCCCGTGCTGCACCAGTGAGTGTTAATGCGAACATGTGGCACTAGTAGGGAAGAGTCCAACCGTTGACTCCTCCCACAGTCAAAAAGTTCAATAAGTGATTGTTGGGATCAGTCATCCCATCGTATTTCCCTACGAACGTTGGGATTTTCGCATTGACAGGGAATGGAGTCGTTGCAATACGTGCAATGAACTTTGATTTTTCAGCGAAAGCTACAGGGCGATACGGCTTGGTAAAGTCCTCATCCGCGTCGCTATGGTATTTGGCATGGCAAACTGTCGCACGCGGGCGACTAGTCCCCTCCCAACCATGGAGTCTGCTATCTCCGCTATAATAGCTGACAGCGCTCGAACGGTATGACGGATCAAAACTTTCAAAGTCCTCTCTGTGAGAGGGCGGACGTGTAACCATACTAGGATAACCACACCCTCTCCTAACAAACTCGTTTTCCATAAACCCCTCAGTTTCAAGGCTTCCGCGTATTTAACTGTTCCGCAAAGTTGTAGGAGGGGAGAGAGAGAGAGATCTCCTTGGAGATTCATCATAGGCTAAGCTACGGGCACGAATTCACTCTTCAACAACCATGCGTTTATACTCTGCTACAACACTCGCCTGATGGACACGCAACCATTCCTCGGGAGAGAGAGCTCATTCAGTTCTGGAATTACGACGAGGATTTCTCACCGGCCCAGAATTATCGAAATCGTCTTCCGAACCCAATTCTGTACGGGTCCGGCAAGTTTCCACTGTAAGGCATCCTAAGTCACCCGGAGTAGGACCTCCAGGTGCCGTGACGCATCCTAAGTCACCCGGAGTGGGACCTCCAGGTGCTTCGACATTAGCAGCAAGCCTAGCAAACACAGAAATTTCCATCGGTCCCTCAGGAAGCTGACTCATATCGTACAAACCAAAAACCAACAGAAAACTTTCACAGTTCTAACACAATGACGGATGGCACAAATGAAGAAACACGGATCCGTTCCCCTTACTGGTCCTGGATCCGATGAGTCCACAGGGATGGGTCAAATACAACTAACCAACGATATAAGCACAACCTCCAGAGGTCCGGTGATAGAAACTTGCAAAACAAGCACCGTGAGCTCGTTATGGGAATGACAAGAGGGGGGGTCTTCCCTAACCACCCTCCGGCGTGAGAATAAGTACAGTTCTGATGAAGAGAAAGTACTTAAGTATTTAGAGTAGATAGTGAAGAGTGAATGTGTTACCTCATGGAGATTGTGAAGTATTTATAGCCGAAGAGTGTGGGGAATATTATTGGTCCAGCTGTCCCTTCTAGAAGATGCTCTCGTAATCGCTTGGACACTCGCCTTCATATAATGGGTTGAGCTATACGTCCCATGTGCATGGTTATAACAACCTGGACACGTGACTCTCTACGATAGGATGAAATACCCTGGCCATGTGCACGATTATAACAACCTAGCAAGTTATCCTCCATTCATTGGCTGATGGGTCACGTATTCTCCAAGAAATGATCTTGGTAAATCTTCTTGAAGATAGTTAGTTAACTATAGCTGTCCTATGACATTGCCTTCTGGTCATCTTAGCGGGTGAGGATACTACCCTGCAGATGACTTCTGAGGGTGCTTGGATGTTTCCACACATAGTCTCTAGGACTTATCCTTGTTCTTCCTTTATTGAGTCTTGCGGGTGATCCATTTGTCCCACGGGTGACATATGAGGAGTTTCTCTCTGACACGCGGGTGGTACTTAAGAGTATTTGGTTCTTTTTGGTTCCCTACCTCTATATAACCCCATTTTAAAATATCCACGTTTCTGTCAAAAGGCAATCATATAGTTGTATAATGCATAAAACACACCTTTTAAACTTAATTAATGGGATGTCTTTACATGTCCTAAAAAAGATAAATCACTACTCAAAAACCGGGTCGGAACGGGTTTAAGCAAATTTGTAACATCCCGAAATTTTATGAATAATATTAAAATATATTTACATCAAAAGGATTAAGTTTGGGTAATAAAATAATAATAAAATAAAATATTATGTTGTCGGAATTATTTATTAAGAATAAATAATTAATTAGTAAGTCATATAACAAAAGGGAACGGTACACCTTAGAGAATTAGACATGGTGGAGTTATGGAATTAAGATGAAGATGTGCCTGAGGTCCATGGGCTTAATGATTGTAAATACCTCTTAAACCCTAACTCCTTTCCATCTCCGTCATATTACACCTTCGCCTACACCATCAAAAACACACACTTAAGCCAAACACTTCATACACTATTCTATACAGATCCAAGACCACTCGAAGGTAAGAAAGCATTTATCTTAGCTGACCCAGCAATATAGAACCCAACACCGCAACTCCGGGATGCCGAATGAGTCGTTTGAATCTAGATCTAGCTTTAATCGGGTGTTTAATCAATCAAAAATGAGCTTAAGGGCCACCTTAGCTTGGATCTGGACACTCCGAAGCAATATGGGTTATAAAAAATCAAAATCCGGCCAACTGTGGTTGTTAACAACGGCCGACGCTGCCGGAATTGCTGAAAAACCCTAAAAAGACATTAAAGATGACATGACCTGCACATATCCGACGGATACATGCCCAACGCATAAATAGGAGCGCATATGTATATACAGGTGTATACACAGGTGGATCCAGTGTTCGGCCAGGGGGAGCGTCTGCACCTACTCAAGTCCATAGTTTCATTTATAAATTTGTTAAATATTAGATACAAAGACCCAAGTGACCCATCTAAAAATAATTTAGTGACCCATTCAAAAAAAATTTAGTGACCCATTCATAATTTTTTTTAGTGCCCAAACTTAACATTTTAAATATTAAACCAAAATTTTAGAGTGCTTATATGTGTTAGTAGAGGTGCACAAAAAACCCGTACCCGGAACCGGTTTTTTTATACCCGGGTATTCTATACTCGAAACCGGAACCGACCCTACCCGTAGGGTATGGATAGGGTATGCTTTTTGAGCTCAATACTCGTACCCGAAACCGTACCCGATTTATACCCGGAACCGGTCATACCCTATACCCATACCCGGTTATACCCGATACCAATTTTCTAATACACGAAGTAATACATGAGTTTTTATAATATATTTTTATGTTTACTTCACAACTTTTATGTTAAAGTTTTTTTAAAATGCATATTATTAAGTAAATAATTTGTATTTAAGTGAATTTATGGTTTGTGTAATATAGTTTAATTGTTTTTATAAATTACAAAGCAAATATAAATTTAAAAATGAATAAAAAAGTTACAAATTCAAAACCGGGTATTAATATCCGGTCGTACCCGGACATATACTCGGTTCCAATACCCGGTTATACCCGAACCCGATCATACCCTACCCGGGTACATAGGGTTGAGTTTTTCTCCTCAATACCCTACCCGAACCCTACCCGATTTCTCTTAATACCCGATTATCCAATACCCAGTCATACCCGGAACCGGTCTATACCCAAACCCGGGTATTAGAAAAAAAACCGATTTGGGCACCTCTATGTGTTAGAGATGATGCAATAATCTTTTTTCTCAAAATCAAGCAGTTAAGTTGTTAGTCTATTTAAACTCATTTGAATTTGCTTTTTTATTTGTAATTGATGTTATACATTTTAGGGCTCACAAATGTATTATCATGAGCTCTACAAAGAAGAGAACAAGATATTTTGGAAGCTGTTTCATTGATGGAAACGACTAAAGGACAATTGCAAGAATATAAAGAAAATGGATTTGATCAACTTTTAGAGAAAGTACATTCGTTTTGGGGAAAACATGGTATTCAAATTTTGAACATGGCAGAAAACTTTGTCGATGACACTGGTTATAGACCCAAAAGATAAATGTACGCCATCACCAATCAACATTATAATAATTTTAATTGTTTCAACAGTGTTGTCGATAGGGAAATTCAAGAATTTGGTGATCGCTTTAATGAGATTAACACGGATTTACTTCAAAACATGTTGGCTTTCAATCCGTATGATTCATTTTCCAAGTTTGATGCATCAAAGTTAATAAGATTGTGTGAGTTTTATCCATATCATTTTGATAATGGGGAGAAAATTGTTCTTGCATCTCAATTTGGCTTGTACATTGATAGTGTGCGAAAAGATGAAAGATTTGCTAATTTGAAAGATATTGCGGATCTTGCTAAAGTTAAACCTATCTCTTTTCATTTGGTTTATCGATTATTAAAGCTAACATTAGTTTTGCCTATTGCAACCACAACGGTTGAGATATGTTTTTCCGCAATGAAGATCATAAAGACAAGTTTACGTAATCAAATTGGTGAAGATTTTTTGAATGCTTGTGTAATTTGTAGTGTTGAAAAAGAAACACTTTTAAGTGTTACAAATGAAGCTTTAATTAATTGTTTTCAAAAGATGAAATCACGTATAGGTCAATTGTAATATGTATTTTGTTTATCTTTAATAATATTTATTGTTTACATTTCTATAGATAGTTTGTTTAGTGTAAATTTTTTACTCGGCACGTTTCAGTTTGACCCGACCCATTTTGGTTTGACTTGTTTTAGTTTGAATTAACGAGTTCTAAATTGAATTTTTTTTTGCACCCACTGGCTAAATTTTCTGGATCCGTCACTGGGTGTATATGTACAAGTGTACATATATGAAACATATACACTAGAAACATATACGGGGGGTTTGAACTACGGTTTTCTAATGATGTTTTTAGTAAAGACTTATTAATAAAAATAAAATATACGGCAGCTTAACCCCAGCAAGGGGCTCTGTCCCTTGGACCCTGCTAAGGGATTCTGCCCCTAGAACTCCGCTGCAAGGGGCGCTGCCCCTGAACCCCCGTTAGCTAGGGGTTTCATTAACCTAGAAATATGATATAATTAGGAATAATTAAGTTATGCTTGTTAATTGCTACACAATTATTCTTGCCCAGTTGAGAAGAGGTATGACCATAAACTCATAAAGAAACAAGACACGTGTGAGTCCCTAGCCCCTTTTCTCTATTATGTTTTCGGGGCTATGTGAAAACTCTATGTGATAGTTAATACACCTACATTAAGTGGTAAGTGTATACCTTATGATTGTTATATGAATGTTATAGGACATGTATAATGATGCATTTATATAACTGTATGAATGTATGGTTGTACGACTAAGAAGGGAACAGACTCTAATAATATTTGCGAATAAAAGGAGCAAACCCTAATAATAATCTGCGAATGAAGGGAACATGCCCTAATAATCTCTGCCAATGCATGGAACAAACATGTCACACCCCAACCTATGGCGGAAATGTCAGGGCGTGAGCTGATTTCTTACAGCTCTCAATGTACTATCATGCAATATTTAAAATGGTAATATCTATTAATGAAATTCCAATAATCCAACAAGGTTCAAATAAACAAAGTACAAAATCCCATAAATAAAACAAGTAAAACAAAATCCAACTTTAAATCTTGTATCTTCTTCTCTAGCATACAACCCTAAGTTTCTTCAAACAAAACCTGATAATCATATCATACGAGGACCTGCATAAGCGCTAAAAATACAATAATTTGTCAACACGAGGTTGAGTGAGTAAAACCCCAGGTAAGTAAATATATAATAAGTATAGAAAAGTGCAAACGGTATGAAGTGAGATAAGTAATTTAACCAAATGAGCAAGTAAATAAGTTGTCGGTAAACACGAGGCCAGACGAACTGGACGATATCTACTACGACAATCGTATGATCATACTATTATGTGATTATGATGGACCTCTCAGAATGTGTAATAAATAGAGCATATAAGCATATAACACGTTAGGAATAAATTGGTATACAGACATGATTTAACGGTTGCAATTGAGTACTAAATAGTAATAAAATATCTAGAATGCATATGTCCCCAAAACATTAAAAATGAGTAAAAATATAGGGGAGTGTGATACTCACCTTAGCAATAAGCAAATGAATAAATGCGTTAAGAATGGTAAGAGAATAAACGTCTAGCTCGACGAGATGAATCAACGAAAAAACCCTAAGTGAGAGTAGCAGCGAGGACCCAGCTACCACCGCACCATAATATTGTCCGCTTTGGCTGGGACGTACCACCATCGCCTAACGGATTTACTTTTGGTTACCCAGGTGGTCACCCATCCTCATACTTCTCCCACCTGAGCACGCTTAACTGTGGAGTTCTCCTCTCATCCACTACCATTAAGCGCTCAAAACGCGTTATGATGGGGAAGGTATCCACCTCCTTATAAAGAAGGCTTAGTTCTCCTTCTCAACCGATGTGGGATGTCACAATTAATAAATGGTCAATCGAGATATGAACGGGTATTTTAAAATAACCTAGTTAATATCTATTTTATAAAGATTATTTAAAGATATATAACTATAAAATACTTCATTCTTAACTAAGAGTATTATAGTTGGAATAAATAATATATATAAATAATGATTTAAGATCGGTCGGTATCGAGAGTTTAGAATACGTTAAAGTTTATCTTATAAAAGTTATTACATAAGTTAAAATAAAATAAATCATTTCACTTATAAATATTAAAGTTGTAACAATATATATAAATATTTATAAAAATATATTTGGTTTATAAAATACTTGACCAAATAATTATGTAGTAATAAAGTATATCTTATATTTTTGTTATGTGTTTTAAATAAACCAAAACCTTTTTAAATCTTTATTATACAAACCTTTATCAATTTTTAGTAATTGTTATACACACACACATAAGTTTCAACAAGGTTCACAAAAGTGATTCGTTAACCTATCGGTTTTTAACAAAAAAACTACTTGTTAATTTTATAATATTTATAAGATTATTTATTGATTTTATTCAATAAATTAACCGAAAACCAAGTTTCCAAAAAAATGCGGCTGAGGGGTTTGAACCCCCCCCCCCCCCAACCCCACCCCCCACCCCAGTAGTTGGACGCATAACCAGAACGCACTGGCCAGCTGAGCTAGTGACCAACACAAGTCTAAAACGAAAAAATTAAATCAAATTCCAACAGTTTAGAAGACCCAAACTAACATGAACCGTAGGATTCACAATCGATTAAACTAGTTATCGTTCGTTTATATCATGATAGGGCTTATGATAAATAGACGAAAACGCATATAATACATGTGTAAATTACCTTAAATCGTCACGTGTCACGCCCCGACTTAGGGCCTAGGCGTGTGACCACAAATTGGCACCTGTTTTGTAAAAACATCAGAGTAGCGGGTTAGTTTTAGCGGAATTCTTTAATGAAATATTATTATATTAAAAACTTATTAAAAACTCGGGTTTAAATACCCGTTTTGATATTTCAAATACCTTTCTTTGCAAAACATAATTCTTTATAGTATTTTCAAATAAAATATCTGAGCCACCAGATAGCATATAATGACTATAACTCCAATCTTCTTATTCCTTCTTGTTTGTTCTAACCTTTCTTGTTTTCCTGTAAAAGGGGTTAGAAAATACGTCAGCACACTTCTGGTGAATGACGCTGACTCTTTGTAAAAAAATCTTTTCAATACCTTTGTGAAACCAACAATAATACCTTGTGACTACTCATTAGGCACCCAACTGAATTGGGATCAAATTACCCTAAGTACCTTGTACAATTAATTATATACACAAATCATTTCTCATCAAGCTTCCGGAGACATGTTGATGATTTGCATGGCCTCGGGAAAATGCCGAGTCACCATGTATGTTTGGATCCAGACACATGTATACTCTTAATCAGAGTGTCCGTTTCTTATTATTGTAACACAAAGTTTTAAGGATTCGTAAATCCTATGCAAACATTCTGACTCTAAAAGAGTTTGTAAAAAGGTTTAGGGCGTATTCACCTTTTCCATTTATAATCAGTTTCTGATACTGATTCCTATTTTCTGATTCTGCTTCTTGTTTTGTTACCTCAAACCTATATTACGAGAATAACCTTTTCATATAAATAACTAGATCAATGATCTAGCTTTAGACCTTTAGTCTATTTTGGTAGTATAACTTCAACCTTGATAAAATCATTTGTTTATATAAAACATTTGGACCTTTAGTCCTCTTGTTTATTTACCAATTATATGCTACGTTTCTTCTTCAGGAAGAAACGTCTATACTGAGTTTCTTCTTCAGGAAGAAACATTAATTTAACTATATTCTTTTGAATATTATATTTCTTAATAATAAAGAAATACTATTTTGATTATACCCTTTGTATGCTTATGTTTCTTAATCAAGAAGAAACTATATTTTGACTATAACATTTGCTTAAGAGAAGTTATATTATGCTTAATCGTAATCAAGGTTCAGGTATACCTTCGACTATGGTCTAAGCCATATAATAATAAAATAATAACTTAGGCAGAACCCCTACCTCGCACGGATATTCGGAGTTAGATATTCCTAAGTTTATACGGGCAGCACTTCTACTCTACGCACGTCTATCGAGGCGTTCTTGATCAACCTTCCTAGGCACGCAAATTGAGGTAATGTTAAGATGTCGCCGGGTCGTGCACGTACTTCAAGACGGAATGTCATGTTTCTTGAGTGGCACACACTTCAAGGAAACGTCGGTTACTTGCATGGATTACGAGGTGATATTTTTGGGTCGGTGGCACGCAAAACAGTGCTTGTTACGTAAAACAATGTAGAGAGAGTGTAAATCTAGAGAGAGAGAGAGAGAGTGTGGCGTGGTGTGGGAAAAATGGTCGTAGCCCTCCCCTTTTATATTTGATTTTGAGTCCCATCGCGATACGCGATGGGCTCTTCATCTATGGCGTCATGTATCGCGGCGCTCACCTTTTTTCTGATCACGCCACGTGGCCTAACACATCTGCCACGTGTCCTGGTTTCTTTCCATGTGTCGCCGAAGTGCGACACGTGTTCCTGACTCATTACGGCCCATCGCGGTACGCGATGGCCTTTCTCTTGGACTCATCACGTATCGCGATGGGTCCCTGGACACCGTTTTTCATCTTTGGTCCCTTATCTTTGGTAGCTTGTCATTGCTGGCCAAATTCTCGTTGTCCAAAAATACTAAGGCGGCTCTCAATAGCGGCGATGCGAAGTGCAAAGTGCGCCATCAAAGCGCCACATTGTGCCTCAACGCCCTTCGTCGTCGCCTTCGCCATCGTCCTCGCCCGAGCCCGTGCGCGTCGGGTGCTTTGCACCCTCCGCTAGGACCACTTGGTGCATGCTTGGCATAAAAGGATATTACTATGGAAACTCTCTTCCATATAAATTTCTTCCATTTCTTTACCACTTTCCATGTGGGATGAATTCCATTTTCCATATTTATACTTAAGTGTAAGGTTTTCACTTTCTTACATCTTTCAATGTGGGATGGAGTTTCTTTCATGTAAGAAGACTTAACTTAGGAAATATTTTATTTCCTTATTTTTCTTATAATTCCTTATTTAATATTTTCCCATTACTTATCTTGAGATTATTTTTTATCTTTCAACTTTCCTAAGTTGTCAAATTTGGATCGAAATGTTGGGGATGTTATATCACGTAACGAAGCTAATTAAGACAAATAATGGCCTGCTAGAATGCGATCAAGAACGGGCACCTGTAGCTTAATAAAATCAAATTAACCATAGGGGTTCTATAGGTGTTGGTATAAGGATCGTATGTCTAAGTTTAATTGTATTATGAATCACGTTATGATATAGATTGATGAACAAGGTGTGTCGACTAGTATAATAAGAAAACAAATCATAATTGATCGATTTAGCTTAATTAAAATGTCGGTTAAGCCGAGATAAACAAGTATAATACGAATTTTGATTCAATTTCTACATTGATTCCGAGAATTGAGGTCCAAACCATCATATAGTTTCGATGATATCAGGTCAGGGTTTGGGTTGAATCTGAATAATTGAATTATAATATATTAATATATAATATTTGCATTCTAGCCCCTGGAGATTGAAGGTGAAAGCATAATAAGATAATAGTTTTAGTTTAGTGTTAAAATTGCCATACTTTGAAAGTTAAAAATATATATTATATAATAATTAAGTATAAATATCATAATAATTAATTTACTCGATAAATGCATTATGTTTGTTGATGAATTTTTCCGAATATCGAAACGGGTCGGGTCATGATTAATAAAATCATAAGTTAAAACCCGAGTTGTTACAAAGCCCTAATAATCTCTGCAAAGTTTATACGGCTAAATGCTCTTAAAAACGTATGTATGTAATGTAAGAACATATGAAAGAATGAATGAATGTATGTATATATGTATGTAAGAAAGGTAAGCAGGTAAGCATGTATCTTTGGATACGCATGTATGTATGTATGTATGTATGTATGTATGTATGTATGTATGTATGTATGTATGTATGTATGTATTTATCTATGTATGTGAATGTAATGTATGTTGTCTGAATAACAGCTGGCATTTAGTATGCAGTCAGCGTAGCTGAGTTTTAGTATGCAAGCGGGTTAATAGGATGAGACAGATGGCTTGGGAGGGGGGGAAGGCTGAAGAATGAATAAAGAAGTTTGCATCTAAAGGTTTGAATTTATATATTTTATGATTTTTGAACTTTAAAGACATTTTTACGTTTTTATGTATGAATGATTGTGCTTTAAGTATTCCGTGAAAGTTTTAATTTACTCTGATATCTAAAAATGTGCTTATGAGTAAATTCAACGCTAAAATAGAGCACCGGACGCGATGATTTACAGTTTAAGAATAATTAATTCGGTTTAAAACGTGTTCTAGGCAACATAATCTGGGTCATGCGTTCCATTTAGAGAAAGTGCCAATTTGGTTACACGTTATTTGACTTTATAGAAATATTATTATTTCCATCTTAAGAGTACGATGATTTTGACTTTTTAGTTGTTGACGTTTTCTCAATTCAGCGGTAAAGTAATAGATTATCTTTTTCTTTTCAAATTCATTCTTTATTTTACAGTGTTAACTTTGTTTAACTTTTTCATATTGATTACTATATTCCACTATGTTACATATCTCATAAACCTAACTTAAAAAGGCAATAGGTATGTTTGATAAAACTAGTTGGTGATTGTTAGCTGAAAGTTGAAAGTTGATGGTTGAAAGCTGGTAGTTAGTAGATGTTAGCTGTAGCTTTTTGAATATCTTTATGTGTTTGGCAGAGTAGCATAAGTTTTTAATAAAACTAGCTGGGTGCCCACGTGGTGCCGCGGAATGGGCACACAACCTAACATCAACCGCATAATCTGTGTCGGTACATGATTCACCTGATGACAGTGCATACATAACTCGAATGTAGACGTGTAATTTATGGAAAGGCCAATAGCGTGTAACTGAAGTCGAAAATCAAGAAACAAAGCGGAAATATACAATAATTTCAAATAGATAATTTTTTAAACCGACATATTTGATCTGAATCCCATTCTAAACAAGCACTTTTCTAATCTGAAACATGTTCTGACCTAACAACTTTCGACTCAAAAGCGTACCGACACGAACCGAACTAATTTAACCCTTTTTTGTATCGACTCGTTATGACCCTAATTTGGTCTTACACATGACTCGAGCTCACCTAACTCGACTTGTTAACGATCCTAACCGATAATCACGTAGTATGTTAATTTTTTAAAGTTAAAGAAATATAACAATATCATACTCAAATTAAAGAGAATAAAATGCTCGTTTTTATGATGTAATTTGTTTAAAAAATTATTAATATGTGAAAAAGTTACGGCCTATAAAAAATCGTAGCGGTAGTTAGTTTTGAATAAGAGTTAAATGTGTAACTATTATATAAATTAACAAAAGTTGATGTACATAACTTGTAAATTCAAATGTAAAAGCTTGTAGCTAGCTTTTTCTCAAACGCTAGTAATATGGAGCTTTTTCTACCAAATCAAAAGCTTGAAGCTACCTTAACCAAATAAAGCTTTTTATTGAATATAAGTTTTTTCTTAAAAGTTTGAAACTTGAAACTCTTGAAAGCTCCTAAAAACTCATTGCCATACATACCCTATATAGGGTTGATATTATTTAAAACTTTAAAAAAGTAAAGAACCCTTAAGAACTCTTAACAACTAAATATTTTTATAATTTTTTTTATATATTAAAATTATTTAAGAGTAGTTTATCATATTTTATATATAAATTTTTTATTACATATATTAATCACAAATTTGCGTATGCCAAATTTATGTACTAACGAATTTACATATGTGTAAAAACATAGATATGTTTAAAAAATAATTTTCAAAATCGTAATTGTAAATATAGATATAAAAAATGATAAAACTACACTCAAATGACATTAACATACAAAAAAATTTATTAAAAAACGTTAGTTTAAAAGGGTTCATTCAAGTTCTTAAATAATTTATGAGATCTGAAACGATACTCATCCTATATATATATATATATATATATATAGCAAGGTTAAAATAAGATGTAAAACTATCCTAAGAAGTGTAAGAAGTTTTTTTTGACCTTTAAAAAATAAAACACACCAAGCAAAAACCACACTAACTGTAACATCCCCAAAATTTCGATCCAAATTTGACAACTAAGTAAAATTGAAGGATCAAAATTCCCAAAAATATAAGTGTTGGGAAAATTTAAATAAAGAAAACAAGATCATTCTATAAGGAAATATTCCATAAACAAAATTATCTTATGTTAATGATATGGAATAAGGAAATTTCCATCCCACATGGAAATATGTAAGAAAGTGGAAGCATTCCAAATGGGTATAAATAAGAAAAATGGAATCCATCCCACATGGAAAGTGGTAAATAAATGGAAGCTCTTTATATGGAAGAGATTTTCTATAATAATATTCTTATATGCCTAGCATGCACCCAGTTCGCACCCTCCGCGCACGGGCTCAGGCGAAGGGCGTTGGGCGCAATGTGGCGCTTTGATGGCGCACTTTGCACTTCGCACGCTCGCATCGCCAAGAGCCGCCTTAGTATTTTTGGACAACGAGAATTAGACTAGAAAGGACAAGCTATCAAAGACAAGGGACTTAAAGTGAAAAATAATATTCAGGGACCCATCGCGCTACGCGATGAGTTCAAGAAGACGGCCATCGCGTACCGCGATGGTCCGTGATGACTCAGGGACACGTGTCACACTCTGGTGACATGTGGCAGTAGGGAAGGACACATGGCACGTGGCGCCATGCAGAAATAGTGGCATCGCGGTACGCGACGGCCAAGGAAGATGACCCATCGTGTACCGCGATGGGACCCAAAATCAAGTATAAAATGGGAGGCTACGACCATTTCTCCACACACCTCACATTCACCCTCTCAATACCTCGGTTTCTGTGCTGACCCGATAATCGTTACCTCGTAATCCGTGCCACATACCGACAGCACCTCGAAGTGTGTGCCATCCGAAAATAACCCGACATTCTATCTCGAAGTATGTGCACGTCACGACGGCCACCATATGTTGCCTCGTTTTGCGTGTCAACCTCGAAGTTCGTGCTAAGCCCCGAAGTTCTGACAATCTAAGCACAAGTATGCTACATAGAGTAGAAGTGCTGCTCATAAAAACTTAGGTATCTAACTTCGAATACCCGTGTAAGGTAAGGGTTCTGACCTAAGTCATTATTTTATTATTATATGGCTTGGACCATAGTCAGGGATATAGCCTAAACCTTGATCATAATTATGTTTACATAAGTTTTAAACATATAAGGATTATAGTAATGTTTCTTTACAATTAAGAAACACATAATTTATCATTCAAAAGGATATAGTCAAAATATAGTTTCTTAACGATTAAGAAACATAGCATTTCACATACAAGGAATATAGGGAAAACATTGTTTCTTTATGATTAAGAAACATAAGATTTTACATTCAAAGCTAGCAGTCAATGAGTGTTTCTTCTTGAAGAAGAAACAGATTATAGATATTTCTTCATGAAGAAGAAACTCAGCATATGATTTGTAAATAAACAAAAAGACTTCAAGTCTAAATATTTCATTCAAACAAATGATCAATCAAGGTTTAAAGCTATTTAAACCAGACTAAAGATCTATAGCCGGATCAAGAGACGATCAGGATATTTATATACCTATTTTATTATAGGTCAATCAATCATTCAGTCAATCAATCATTCATTCACAGTCAAGATTTCAAACGAAATCAGCATATCATTCAAAACAGTCAATCACAGGTGAATACGTTCAAACCTTTTATAACGTGAATACGTTAACCTTTTCAATCAGTCAAAACTTATTTATACTCAATGAGACGAACGGGTGTTTGTCTTAACGAGTCAATCAATGTCTACATGAGATAATGAAATCTCTAAAACGTTATAATACAAAGTAGAGAATAATATCAACTCATACCGAATACGCATGTGTATGGATCCAAACATAACTGGTAAAGCTCAATCAATTAATCAAATGCAATGAAGCCGCGAGCTTAAACGGTCACGACCAGTTCTCAGTTTAGGGCCGTTTGGCTCGGGGAATACCGTTGTGTGTGTAGGGCAGTGGTACACATACCGGAAGTAGAAATGCTTCCGCTGAGATTGTCAAGAAAACTACATTTGTATTGTAATTGTCATTCAAAATGTTTTATAGAGTCATACGTGTTCACCAGCATATAGCTGACGTATTTTTCCCACATTTTAGGAAAACATATTAGCACAGGTACCAAGGAGTATAATGGAGATAAACGCTCGCAAGGTAGAGATGGCTCAGTTTTAAACTATTGAATTATTATAAACAAGATTTAAAACATGATTTATAAATCAAACACTCGGATATTTATTATCCGAGAAGTTTTCAAATAAATTAATATTTTATTATAACCAAAGTCTTCCGCTAAAATAAACCGCAACTCAGATGTATTTACAAAACAGGTACCAACTATTGGTCATACGCCTAGGCCCTAAGCCGGGGTGTGACACTAACAATATCCACCATCAGATGATCACATCCAACGCCCGATATTACTTCTCACATTTCTTACAAATAACTCAATTCTTATTCTAACCCCACACTATATATAATATATTATATATATATAGGGGTGGGATATACAAAGAACTCTTTTTAAAGAGAAAATTAGAGACCTTCTAAAGAATTACTTTTAATTTTTTTAAAAATAATATTTTGCGATTTTTTTTTTCTTTCCTCATTCTAATAAGATGATATTGTTCTTAAAAAAACCATCGAAGTAATGCATATGTGCATTAATGTGTATTGCATATATAAAAAATAGTGTTTTATGGTATATAATACAAGACAAATGCATTATCTAATACACACTATTAAGTATATGCAAATACAACACAAATAATTGTATGCAAAACACATTATCACATATATGTAGTACAACACTAATGAACATATGCACTATATCGATTTTTTTTATTTTTGTATATATTATAACACTATTGCAAAATATACAATACAAACAATTGTATATATGTTACTCAACACTATTTTAAATATCAAAATGCACACTATTACACATATGCATTATAAAAAAGTCGATGTGTTGCTTATATGCATTACAACGAGTTTTTTTTTTAATTTTTTAGTGATGAAAAATAATAACATATAAGAAGGATGAAAGAAAAAAAATAAAAATATTTTTTTAATTTAGTTAAAAATACTTCATTATTATTTCTTAGTTCTCTCTCTAAGTATAAATTATCTCTTGATCCTTACCCTATATATATATATATGGTAGGGCTAACGTAAAAAACAATAGTTTTGTGAGAAGCATAAAAATAGATGTAGACCCTTGGATCTGGGATCTAGTGGTTGAGATTTGTAGTTTCTAAAAGTTGTATAGTTTCCTATTTACATGGTATAGTGTCATATTTAGGTGGTATACTTTATTTTAAAGTCTTCTCACAGTTCTCACAAAACAATTGTTTTTCATTTGAACTCTTTTATATATATACTAGTTTTTTGTTCCCCGGAATACGGGAGTTATATTATGTTATTTGTTTTTAGTATTTATATATTTTTTTAATTTTAATTTTAATTTTATTTATTGTATGTAAGTTAAGAATATACTTATGGTTTGATGATAAAATGTTTCATAAATAAATGAGATGTTATATGCTGATTTAAAAACTATATGAGTTTGGTGAGACCCAAGACCCGTTTATATTTTTACCATAAAATTGTTTCTTATTTATAATAATATATTTTTAAGAAAATAATATATTAATTTTTAATATATCCCTATTTTATAGGATTTTTACATCAAATATTTGGCGAGAGTAAGTTTTAATTTAATGAGATGTTATAACTCGTTTAAGGAATATATGGGGTTGGTGAGTGTAACATCCTACTGTTGATTATAATAAAATAAATAAATGAAATTTCATTTATTCGATAAAGTGTCGTGTGCCGGTTTAGATAAATAAACTTCAAATATGTGTGTGTGTAATCAGTTGTAGTTTGTTCATCTAATAAACAAATCTTTTACTGTGGTCTTCAGACTGGTTTATTAACTTTTTTACATCGTTCAAGGCAACATCAACATCGTTCATTATTGAATGCATGATTCCATGAGATATCAGAAACGTTTCTGGATTCTATCATTCTAATCTATGATAGGGTATGTAACATCCTACTTTCGGTTATATTAATAAAATAAAGTTCGTTTATTTTATAGCGGGTCGTTATCGGTTTAGTTGAATAGAATACGAGATTGACTTGTGTTGGGTAAATGGATATGGGTTATGGACTTGGGTTATGGAGGAATGAAGGAAAGACCATGGGCTTAAGCCCATGATCAAAAATATATATACCCTTAATCCTCCATTTAATTCATTTACACATATCCCTTACACCATCCAAAACACACACTTAAGATTCTCTCTCTAGTTCTCTCTCTCTAAACCGATATCAAGAAGGAAACCGAGAACCGACCCGAGGTAATGATAGTATTTTATTGTTTGAGCTTAAATCCGTTAGATATAATCATGAAACGACGAGCCGACACCGTTAAACCGTTTAAGTCATGAGATCCGGGTGGAATCGGGTATAAACCGAACCTAATATGAGCTTAGGGGTCACCCTAGCTCAGATCTGGATCGAACGGGACGAAAAACGATGAAAAACGGTGTAAAACGGTGAAGATACGTTTTTCCGGTGAGTTTTCCGGCAATGGCGGCGCCGGAAAGGCGGCGCCGGAAAAACGTGTACGAGGTTGTCAGGGAATGTTCTAACAAATCTGACCTAACCCTAGTTCGCTAAGGAATAACTAGCGAATTAGAGGTAATTCGCCAGCTGATTCGCTAAGGAAAGATTAACGAACTAGCTGTAGTTCGTATCCAATTCGTTAAGGGAAAAGGGTAACGAATTACCCTTGATTCGTTATGACCAGTTCGTTAAAGGAGATAACGAATTAGAAGGTCCAATTCGCTACTTGGACTGGTTCGCTACATGGACTGATTCGTTAAGAGTCCAGTTCGTTAAAAGTCCAATTCGAATAAGTAACTAGTTCGTTAAAGGTTCCAATTCGTTACAAGAAACAGTTCGTCATGGCAAGTCTGTTCGTTAAGGATAAGTAACGAATTAGAAGTTTAACAGAATGACAGAATGGTCCCTGGACTTAGAAATGAATGATTTAATTACAAATAAGCCCTTGAACTTTTAAGTAGCATATTATTTAATGATCAAAATGCTAATGGAAAATGTGTTAAGACAGTTAATGAAAATAAAATTTTTCCAAGCTGACCTGACAGCTTAACCCCAGCCAGGGGCTCTGCCCCTTGGACCCCGCTAGGGGCTGCCGCCCCTAGAACCCCGCTGTAAGGGGAGCTGCCCCCGGGCCCCCCTTCGTTGAGGGTACTAATTAAACTAGAAAGGCGATATGTGTAGTGATAGTTTACTGAAACGTATAATTATTATACAGTTAGTCGTGCACAGCTCAAGTAGGGAATAACCGTACACGGTGAGCGCAACCGCATTGAGGTGAGTTTCTAGCCACACTTCCTTGTTATGTTTTCGGGGCTGTGTGCATACTCGATGTGATAGTTAATACACTTACCTTAAGTAGTAAGTGTATGCCTTGTATGATGTATGTATGATGATTGCTTGACGGTGCGTGAACGATCTTCGAATATTGCATGTACCGTCAGGTGGTAGCTAAAGACGTGATTGCTATGTATGATGTAAGATAAGATGCATGTATGAATATTTATGATGTATGCGTAATGTACGTATGATAAGTTAATGGTATGTGAACGCTCTTCGGAGATTGCACGTATTGTCAGGAAAAATACTTAAGGACAGGTATAGTGTGAAGCTATGGAAGAAAGGGTACCGGACCCTAATAATATCCGAGGATGAAGGGTACCGGACCCTAATAATATCCGAGGATGGAGGGTACCGGACCCTAAAAATATCCGAGGTATGTAGGGTGAAACGCCCTTTATAATGTATGGTTAGATATGAATGTGTATGGACGAATGCTGATCTTGATATGTTGTAATGCGTACCTTCGGGCACGTATATGTGTATGAAAAGTAAGTTATGTGATTAACTAGAACTCACTCAGCATAGCTGACTTTTAGTATGCACGCAGGCAAATAGGTTGAGGCAGCTCGCATGACTGAAGACACATGGCATGGAAATCGAAGATACTGGCATCTCGAAGAAATGTTGTGATGTTTTAAAGACTATGTTTTGTTTTAATTGACTACGAATGTTTTATAAGACATGAATTGATGGTTATGTAAAATGTTATGGTTGAAGTTTTATTATTCCGAGAAAGTTTTTGTTAACTCTGATATTTAGAACTGCGTTTATGAGTAAATCCAACGTTAAAGTAGGGCTACCGGTAACGGGGCCTTACAGGGTAGAAAGTTGAAGAAGAAGAAGAAGAATGCTAAGATTTAGGAGAATATTTAACTCAAAAACAATCTGCTATCTTTTATTCATGATACGATAATTACTATATAATCAAACAAAATACTAAACACCCCCTTCTACTAACCATAAAAGACCTAACACGTACCCAAACTTAAAAATAATAACCAAACATATATAAAATAAATAATATCGTATCAATACTCTCTCCTTAATCATCTTTTTGCCCTCAAAAAGCGATTTAAGTAACATTGTCTTCATCCTCTTCTGTTGCTTGTTTTTCACCCTCCACCTCGAGTATGTAAAGCTGTTTTTTCTTACACTTGTGCCCCGGAAAAAACTTTTCTGTACACCAGAAACATTCCCCTTTTGCCCTTTTTAACTCGAGTTCATCACCGGTCAAACACCTAGAGCTAAGAATTCCCGGTTTAGAAGTCGGCGGCTCGATGGCTCCAGTCATTGGAGTTGGCAGCAATGGAAGTTTTGAAGCGTTAATTGGAGGAGTAATTTTTTCTTGAGAGTCACCGGTGGGGATTATTACACCCCTTAAATTTTTGTTGTTTTGTAGCCGTGCCAACCCATATGCCTCATGTAAGGTATGGGGCTTAAAACATTTTGACCGGTCCACTGACCTCCTTAAGGTATAAAGTGACAGCTTGTGTTTCACTAACGCTTACCTTATTCAGCAGGGCATCGAATGAATTGTTGTAGTCGAGTAGAGAATCAGCATGGGTTAAGGACGCGATTTCTTCCAACGGGTCTTCAAACATGCTATCAGAAAACCGACTTGAGATAGCCCTAACATACTCTTCCCATGGGAGTTCTGCTACAGTAGCGTTCCGGGTCTTCATGTAAGATCGGTTCCACTGAATAGCATCGCCTTCAAGGTGGATGACAGCATGTCGGAGTTTCAAGTTATCCGGTGTCTCATCGATTGCAAAAAAATTCTCACAACGATACAACCACCCTTGTACGTCTTCCCCATTGAACATGGGAAAGTCGACCTTCCCGATCCTCATTTGTTTGCTACTAGAACCATCAATGGCCCTACCATAACCGAACATGTTGGATCTGCTCTCAGCCGCCACCTTCAAGATTTGCTCTTGTTGCTTCATCAATTGTTCTTGTTGCTTCATCATGGTTGCTAAGGTTTCCTGGATATCGGTGATGGCTTTGTCATGGTCCTTGATTGCCTTGTCAACCTCTTGATTGCGTGTGTTTTTCATGGTGGCTAGGGATCAACTGGTTGCTTTGATACCTTTGATAGGGTTATAAACTTGAAGAAGAAGAATGCTAAGATTTAGGAGAAGAATTAACTCAAAAACAATCTGCTATCTTTTATTCATGATACGATAATTATTATATAATCAAACAAAATACTAAACACCCCCTTCTACTAACCATAAAAGACCTAACACATACCCAAACTTAAAAATAATAACCAAACATATATAAAATAAATAATATCGTATCAATCTAGCATATATGCTTCACCCAGTTCCAACAAACCCTAATCTCGCTCGCATCTGTTAACTATCTTTAGTCGTACTGATTTAAATAGTGCAAGGTTGGTTGTACCTATATAATTCGATTCATCGATCTGGATTGTAATACGTACCCTCAGCTAGCTATATATACTTTTGTTTCTGATTCAGCAGTTTTTAATTTTCACCTCTTTTATAATCTTGAAACCCTAAATCTTCTATTGTTGTAGGTTACTATCGGAGAAAGACCAATATTGAGATTCAAAATCAATTATGTTTAGGATCACAGGTTTATTAATTAATCCTTTGTTTTTTTAGAGTTAATGGCCATTTTCGTCCCTGTGGTTTGCTACTTTCACCACTTCAGTCCAAAATTTGTAATTTTGTCAATTTAGTCCTCATAGTTTTAAATATTAGCCAATTACGTCCCATCCGTTTAACGGCATCCAGCTATGCCGTTAGTTTAAGGGTATTTTTGTCTTTCTCATTTTTATTTTGAGTTAATGGTCATTTTTATCTCTGTGGTTTGATACTTTTGCCACTTCAGTCCAAATTTTGAAATTTTGTCAATTTAATTCAGTTTTTTGTGGTCTATAACCCTAGAGAGCATTATCCAAGCCCAAAACAGGTATGCATTTACTCTGTCGATAACAGTATTCATATCCCCTCCTCTCGTATTTAGTTTCTAGACGGTTCCTAAACTCTCCCCCATGGTGGAATTCAATGCTAAAGTGGTCAAAGCAATTCCGTGAAACTGAATTGTACGGAAAAACTAAAAATCGTTTCTTTGATGAATGCATAATAGTTAGGGTTTAGAGATTAACATATTATAAAGAAAATCTGGGTCGTAATAAACTATTATACATTAATCAGCGAAATGATTTTTAGTTTTTTCTGTACAATTCGGTTTCAAGGAATTACCTTGACCACTTTACCATTGAATTCCACCATGAAGAAGATTATAGGAAATGTCTATAAACTAAATATAGGGGGTATGATTACTGTTGTCAACAGAGTAAATGCATACCATATTTGAGGTTGCTCGATGGTTTTGGGCTTGAATTATGCTCTTCAGGGTTATAAACCAAAAATATAAAAAATAAAAAAAAAACTGAATTAAACTGAACATTAAATTGACAAATTTTCAAACTTTGGACTGAATTGGCAAAAATATCAAACCACAGGGACTAAGATGACCATTAACTCAAAATTAAAAGGAGAAAGACAAAAATACCCTTAAACTAACGGCATAGTTGGATGCCGTTAGACGGATGGGACGTAATTGGCTAATATTTAAAACTATGAGAACTAAATTGACAAAATTACAAATTTTGAACTGAAGTAGCGAAAGTAGCAAACCACAGAGACGAAAGTGGCCATTAACTCTTTTTTTTATCTTCAGTCTAGAATATTTGCACCCTTTTTGAATAAGTTTTTGATTTCATGTTCTAACTTATTAATAGTATGTGTTTCAAATATTAATTGTTTTAACTTTATACAGATTTGCCAAAGGATTTTGAAATCATGACTTCATGAGAATTAATTGTACGTTTAGACGAAACCTTTTGAATCATATATACAGGTTACCAAAGAAATTTGAAATTATACATACATGAAATGCACAACACTTATTAGAGGGGAGAGATTTATAGATATTGAATGTGATGCTTTGTCTTGATAAACGTATGTTGGTCCAAATTATAGAGCAGATTTTCTTTTAGCATGTGAGTATTATATCTGTTTAATTCTATATGATACCTATTTTATAGTTGAATATGATGAAAATCTACATTACAGATTAAAAGACTATTACCTTAATTTTTCAGAATTGATGAAAGGAAGGAATCAGTTACTATATAGTAAGTAAGCACTTTTTCCTTATTGCTTTGATTATTTAATATAAATTTTTAATGTGATAGCAAATTAGTATTTGTACAGGAATGATGTGAGCACTTAACTTTACTCCTTTAAAGGGTCTACTCATTCAAGGCCCTCTCTTTGTTACTCTATAAGTAATTCTGCATTAAAAGGTATTAATTAATTTAAAGTTTGTAACCCTTATTTATTTGATTCTCTCATCTTTCTCAGTAGCAGTGTATCAAATTTTAAACTTGGGGTTCATGCTAATCACTTCCTTAATTCTTGCTAATGCGTTAATGTTAATAGAGCAATATTTTGTTGTTAAACTTGATGACTACATTGCTGACCATGTTCATAATGCATGGTTTACTTGTAAGTAAAATTCCATCTTTTAATCATAATTTAGGTTTTTTTATGCTGAATTTATTTTTTATGTTTTTTAACAAATATTTTAGCCAAAGTGGAGTGATTTAATTTGTAGTTATATTTTTTAGTTATATCTTTTAGGTAACATAACAAGCATAATCGAATGAAAATAAACAAGCGTAAATGAGCATTGCCAATTGATTCACAAACATATTTGAACATAGATGAGAAAACATAATCGAGTGGACACCAATTTAAATCAAACGTGAACATCAATCCATGAGGCATAGATAATTAATAAAATTAGACTTAATTGTAGTGGGTCTAAACACTTTTTAACTGAATGTATAAACAAACTTAAACACATGTAAACTGCTGAACGTAAACTAATGAAGATGAACGAACATAAATGAACAAGTGAGACATGTATTTATGTTCGTTCATTGAAGAATGTGTAATCATTGAAGAATCAGTAATCATATACACATACACGGACATACAAAATCATGTATAATTCCGATAGCACATTAGACGTATAGTTATATTAGGAGTGATTAAGTATTACATTCAATTTGAAAATCGATTTATTACCGAAGCCCAAACTTTGAAAACGAACAATAACCAAATTGTTAGTAACTCTTCAATTTATTAGTGAAGTTTTATAATTGACAAATGCGTTAACCTTGAATAAAACCTGATTATATGTGATCGCTTCATGATCTCTCTAATTGTTGGCTTACTATATGGTTTTTGTTCTACAAACAGGAGACATGGAAGAGAACCACTACCACTCTTGAATCGTGATGGTGTTTTGGTTTAGTGTTAAAGCTTGCATATTTACATGGAAGTTAACACTATGAAAGGATAGTTTTGTTCGGTTCTTAGCTTTCTTTTTATCAAAATTAATCCAATCATGGTATTTGTGATTAAAATGGGCTAAGCTCAAATACTTGGAAATTAGTTTGGATGTAATAGAGGAATTAACAGCAATGGGTGAATTGGACTACGATATTTTTAGGTCCACGTTATCAAGCGGGTTTTAGGGGCTGTTTGGTTCATTCAGATCTGAATGATTCAGGTCTGAATGAGCCTCTGTCCCATTCAGCAACAACAAGTCTGAAAGATTCAGACCTAATTTTAATCATTCAGATGTTTTTCTGTTTGGAACCAAACAGTCTGAAATCTGAATGAATCAAACAGCCCCTTATTTATGTATCTAAACTTTTAGTTATGTATTATTTGATCTTTTTATTTGATAATCTGCTTTTGTTAATGCATGTTAAACATAATTCATTTTGTCAAGTCATTTTTTTATCCAACCTCGTGTAATACACGGGTTTTAACCTAGTGTAATATTATATAAATGGAAAGTTAATGATGTGAAAGTATAGATCTAGAAATATGAAACAAGAATACCTTGTTTTGGTCTAACAGTGTTGTAAAATTATTATATATTAAAAATACCGTAGATAAGATACACTTTCAAATTCCCTATCTTAAAGCCTAGCGTAATCATGAGTGAATCTTTATTTATATAATAGTACATATAACAATATTTAAACCATGAGAAACACTTTATACACACATAAATGGATAGATTGAATTTCTTATTTACTGTTAATGCATATTATAATATTACTGTTATATTATTACTTTATTTCTGTTTTCTAAGATGCAGTGACTTTAATCTTCATCGAAGCACAGTGACCGGGGATAGTGCAAATGAAGTAGTTATCACCCTTCGCAACGGTAATTTGGTCTTTTCCACTTATGTACACCTTTTCGCTTGGGGCTGCCTTGCATGCATCATACCCTGCCTTGGTCGTTACCACCACGTTATGTGCTCCTTTAGTGTAGTTGAACACTGTTACCATCATAAAATTAATAATACTTCAATTATTTAAATAAATATTATGTTGGAATAAATAGTTAATATAAATATCAAGACAAACATAATGGTGACAAGATGTTGAATAGATACCAAGGATGTCATTGGCTTTAAATGTCTTGCCATTTTCCCAGCCATTGACATTCATCGCCCAGCCTTTGGTATCGCCAACAGTATAAGAAGCTGCCTGAGCTACATCACACTGAAGCGACACCTTTAGTAGACCGAGCACGGCCATTGCCGCCACTACACCGCCTCTTCCCTCAACCATGGTTCATATAAGGAATAACAACAATCAAGGAACTCAATCATCTGTATAATTAGAATGTGTATTTTAATTCAATATATTCAATGTCTTGCCTAACTTAGAGGCTTGTATTACTCCAGGAATTACTCATTCCATATTGTAAATTAGCTTTTATAAAGGCATGTAACCCTTTGTAATTGACATCAAGAATAATCATATTACAATACCTTTTATATGGTAATCAGAGCACTATAGCTCCTTTGAGCATCCACGATCCAAACCACCTTCCCTTCATCTTTTTTTTTCTTTCCCTCACCTTTCTATCTCCCAATATGAACAACACCATAGTTGAAGTCACCACCCACACCCATTTTCCTACCAAGCTCACAACCAGTAACTTTCCATCCTGGAGGAAACAAGTCATGGCTACTCTAATTGGGCTTGATCTGGATCAATATGTTGATGGCATTACCGAACCACCACCCCGCATTCTTGAAGGTAAGCCAAATCCAGCCTATCGCCCCTGGTACCGACAAGACCAAATTCTTCTCGGAGCTCTCCTCGGAAGCTGCTCCGACACTATTCAACCAATCGTTTCGTCGGCTGAAACATCCCGTCAACTGTTTCAACGCTTGACCGAAAGCTATGCAAGTGTTTCCAGATCTAGAATTATCTCG
Organism: Bidens hawaiensis; assembly: GCF_021521415.1. Classification (NCBI taxonomy): domain Eukaryota; kingdom Viridiplantae; phylum Streptophyta; class Magnoliopsida; order Asterales; family Asteraceae; genus Bidens; species Bidens hawaiensis. Next base: position 536,245 of record NW_027491723.1, on the reverse strand, counting down.
CTGAAATCAAGACTTGCCAGAACCACCAAGGGTACAAAAACAATGACCAAATTCCTCCATGAGATAAAAGCAATTGCTGATGACTTAGCCTTGGCACAAGAACCGATTAAAGAAGAGGACCTAATAGTCCACATTCTCACCCAATTAGGTGACGATTAAAAATATGTCTCTGTTGCTCTGCAATTTCGTGACAACCAGCTTGCTTTCTCTGATGTGTTCAACAAGCTGGTGGACTACGAGCGATCGATACAAGAAACACAAACTCCAGCCGTAATTGCTACTGTGAATAACACGCAGAGACAAGGGGGACGGTTTTCCTCACGGAATGGATATGATGGCCGAAATCATAACAAGCCCAATCATAACAGGCCTAAATTTCTGAATCACAACAGTGGGCCTCAAAACAATTCACGTGTTAACCGTAACTCTCTTTTTTGCCAATTTTGTAATATTCCAGGTCATGACACCAAAGATTGCAGGAAGTTAGCACGCCTTTTACAGGAAAACAACATTGCTATATCCTCGACACCATCAAACAATCCGGTGGTGAACTCATCGATGGCAAGCTCGTCAGTACCCACCCCACCATGGATGTTTGATAGTGGGGCATCTCATCATGTGACATCCGACCGATCATCCTTGCACACCCTATCAGAATATGGCGGGCCCGATGAGATTGTGTTAGGAAACGGTAAAAGTCTTCCCATTTCTCATACTGGTCACACATCTCTTCCTACCTCTTCTCGTTATTTAAACTTACAAAATGTTTTTCTCGTTCCTCACTTACGTAATAATCTTATTTCTGTTGCTAAACTTTGTAAATCTAACCATGTTTCGGTTGAATTTTTTCCTTATCATTTTATTGTTAAGGATCTTCGCACGGGGGCGCATCTAATGCGGGGAGTGAACGTTAACGATGTCTACTATGCAGCAACCAACTCGCTTCGTCGTCTTTCCCAAATCAACTTTACCACCAGATCTAAAGAGTCGCTTCTCGCATGGCATCACAAGCTTGGACACCCATCAATCAAAGTCTTGAAATTTTTACTTAAGGATTTAGGACGTGATTACAATAAAATGTCCAATACTTTATTTCATTGTGATGCGTGCTCAATAAATAAAAGTCATAAACAACCTTTCGGTGAAAACTCTTTTAAAGTGTCTAAACCATTGGAACTCGTTTATTCGGATGTTTGGGGGGCCGTTCAAATCTCAAACGATGGATATACTTACTATGTCATATTTGTTGACTTTTACTCAAAATACACATGGCTCTATCCAATGAAAAAAAGTCGGATGTCTCCTCTCTATTTCCACAGTTTAAAAAGTTGGTTGAAAAATTCTTTAACACTCCACTCGTCTCACTTTTTTCCGACAATGGGGGTGAATATGTCGGTCTTATTCCATACCTTCAACAAAATGGAATATCTCATTTTACCACTCCCCCTCACACCTCGGAGCAAAATGGTGTCGCCGAAAGATGCCATAGACATATTGTTGAAACTGGTTTATCCCTCCTACACATGCTAACTTACCACTCACCTTTTGGACTCATGCTTTTCAAACTGCGGTCCATCTCATAAATCGTCTTCCAACACAAATTCTTGACTTCAAATCACCTTTTTACCGGTTATACAATACAACGCCAAGTTACACAAAACTAAAACCTTTTGGTTGCTTGTGTTTCCCATGGCTACGTCCGTATGCCTCATCAAAAATTCACCCTTGATCCGCCAAATGCATCTTCCTCGGCTACTCCTCCTCAAAAGCCGCATATAAATGTTACGATCCCGTGTCTCATCGACTCTATCACTCTAGACACGTTGAATTTGTGGAACACATTTTTCCCCTCAAAATGGATAATATGTCCATTTCTCCCCTACCCACTGCCTATGACTTTATCTTCACATCTACTATGCAACGTACCCCACCTTCCATTACTCATACTCACAAACTTTCCACCCATGCATCCGTAAAACCTACGTCTCTCACAACTCTCATACAACCCCACCCAATACCTATTCCTCCACCCACATCCCCAATTAATACCAACAGACATCAACATCCAAACCTCACTTCTCTAATCACATCACAATCCATTTCTACAAACTCTTATGTCCCGCCTTCACCGAACACTTCCACTACTTCTAATAACTCTTCATCACATTCCCCTACTTCCTCCCCAACCCAACATACTACCATAACAACACCCGAAATAACACCGCCTACAACACCCTCCACCGCTAACCGAACCGCTCGACCACAACGAACACGAAAACCAAATGAAATACTTTAACCAAAACCTCGTCAACACAACCACCCTCCACCCCCTACCTCCCACTCTTGAACCCGCAACTCATTCTCAAGCTTCCAAAGATCCTAAATGGCGGCATGCTATGGATCTCGAGTTTAACGCCCTACTCAAAAATCAAACGTGGGACCTTGTGCCTTCCACCTCTCACACGCCAATTGGTTGCAAATGGGTCTTTCGGATCAAACGTAATCCTAATGGCTCCATTGACAAGTACAAGGCCCATCTTGTGGCAAAAGGGTATCTCCAACAATATGGGAAAGATTACTTTGATACATTCAGCCCCGTCACAAAACCCATCACCATCCGCACAATTCTTTCGGTAGCTCTTTCCAAAAATTGGCCGCTACGGCAACTCGATGTTTACAACGCATTCCTTCACGGCACCCTTCACGAGGATGTGTTTATGACTCAACCACCAGGTTATGTCAATTCTCAATTCCCTAATCATGTTTGCAAACTCAAAAAGTCATTATACGGTCTCAAACAAGCTCCTCGAGCTTGGTACAATGAGCTCACCAACTTCCTCCTCAGTTTTGGATTCACCAAGTCCTTAGCCGATGCTTCCCTATTCATTTACCAACAAAAAAATGTGACTTGTTACTTTATGGTCTATGTTGTTGATATTGTTCTCACAGGCAACAATACCCAATTCCTTGAAAACTTCATCAAAGCCTTAAGCAACAAATTCTCTGTCAAGGATCTTGGCATGCTTCATCACTTCCTAGGTGTTGAAGTAATACCAACCACAACTGGTCTCTTCTTATCTCAACACCGTCACATACAAGACATACTAAATCAATTTCACATGGACGGTGCAAAAGACGTGGTTACTCCACTTAGTGCCACTGATCCTCTATCTCCTACTGACCAGTCTCCATCGGTAGATGCCACTCCTTACCACAAACTAGTCGGCTCACTACAATATCTGGCCTTCACTCGTCCAGATATTTCGTTCGCTATTAACAAACTCTCCCAATTCATGCATGCTCCGAGACAAGCTCATTGGCAAGCTCTTAAACGGGTCCTTCGCTACCTCAAAAGAACCATTCATCATGGCCTTTTTCTAAACCGTAACTCTCCTCTCACCATGTCGGCCTTTTCTGACTCTGATTGGGGTGGCGTCAATGATGCCGGTCGGTCCACTACTGCTTACATACTTTATCTTGGCACCAACATTGTCTCATGGAAATCCGCACGCCAGAAGTCAGTCTCTCGGTCTTCTACAGAGGCTGAGTACAAGGCATTGGCAAATGCTTCGGCAAAAATCACGTGGCTCAAGAACTTACTCAAAGAACTAGGCATTCATATACAACAGGTGCCAACACTATTTTGTGACAATACGGGTGCCACGTATTTATGTGCTAATCCAGTGTACCATTCACGCATGAAGCATGTTGCTTTTGACTATCACTTCGTACGGGAACAACTATCTGCTGGTCATCTACGTGTTCTTCACATCAGTTCTCAAGATCAACTAGCCGACATGCTCACTAAACCGTTGTCAATAGCACCGTTTCTCCGTAACCGCTCCAAGATTGGTGTATCCGATGGATCCTCCATCTTGCTGGGGCGTATAAGGAATAACAACAATCAAGGAACTCAATCATCTGTATAATTAGAATGTGTATTTTAATTCAATATATTCAATGTCTTACCTAACTTAGAGGCTTGTATTACTCCAGGAATTACTCCTTCCATATTGTAAATTAGCCTTTATAAAGGCATGTAACCCTTTGTAATTGACATCAAGAATAATCATATTACAATACCTTTTATAGTTCACTCAAACAAAAGAAAAATTAAAAAGCAGAGTATGGTGATATTTTATTTGATGATTATTGTCTTTTCATTTGTGGGATGTTATTTGGATATGAAACCTATTTATAGCAAAAACCAAGTTTTGATTAATTCGTACACGATTTAATTAATTTTCTTTTAACGAAGGTAGCACACTAATGAGGTTGAGGTGACGTGCGGGGATACAAGGCTGAACCATATAAATTTAAAGTTTCTCGTAGATGAGACGGATGATAGCTTCAGTAAAAACCGTGAAAACCTTCACTATGAAGAGGAGGAGCACATGCAGCCTAGTCTGGTAACCCGCATATCGTCAAACAATAGTAGCACCTCTAATAGAAAGTTTTGGAGTGTTTTTTTTTGGGACAGAATGTGATGAAGAAGAGATGGTATATATATTTTAGTATTATACTATGCTTTTCTTGAGTTTCATAATAAATTTTTTAAATACTTTTATTTTTTATATGTCGTGTATCTTGGAAGTTAGTATTTTGTTGAATACTGTGGAGGTTATATTGGTTATATGTTGTTTTATGTGACAGAGAAGTTCACCTAAAAATTGGTTTAGCCTAATCTCATTATTGTTTAAGGTAGACATGTAACTCACTTTTTTCTCTAGTATTTTATTTAATTTGTTTAACCGGACCGGACTCATGTTTTGCTCTTCACGAAAGTTGGTGGATCCGACAATGTGTTACATATATAAACAAAAAGGTAAGCATTTTTGTTATTGGCCATTATTCATATGTTCGAATATTTATTGTAATTTTGGTCTAGTAAGATATTGTTCATGTGGGAAAATAAATTCAACTATATAATGGTTTCTTTGTCCGGTAGCATTATCTGTTTGTCGTTATTAAAACTAGTAGAAGTGTCCGCGCGTTGCTGCGGGTTCGTGCAAATTCTCCCTTTGTATTGGCTTGCAATGTCGTCTGGTAAGATGTATAATGGGTTATTAGTGAGAGCGTATTGCCGCATGCATATGGTTTGTTGGATTTTTTATGCGGGGTGTGCACTAAAATATCGACCTATGCATATATATTAGATACATCATGTTTTGTGAAATATTCGTTAGTGAAGTAGGTTTATGGGTTTTGTAATTTTTAATCAACATAAAAGATTGGATATGTGTAATTGCTGAATAGTTAGAGTTGAAATTTAATTAGGAGATGAAAGAAATGCTCAAATTAAAGCCACGAAGTTGTAGGTCAATGAATTGTAAAAATGGAATAGTGGTGTGCATACGTGATTTGATTGTGCACATGCATAATGGCGTATGCATATATTGGTAGATGGTGTTATAATGTGATAAGAAAATATCAAATAAGAAGTTTGATTTTCCTAAAATGGCTAGGAAGGAGGGTATTTTTGTCTAATACCTTAATATTGAAAACCCACTTAATTTAATTTCAAAAACCCATTTAATTAAAACCCACTTAAATTTTCACTTATCTCCTACAACCACCATCGCCACCGCCACCACCTTGCCGGAAAAGTCTTCGAAAATTTCGCCAGAAAATAAAACACTATAAAAAACACAACGAAAAAGACACAATGTAAAAAACACAATGGAAAAAACACTGTGAAAATAAAAACACAATGACAAAAACACAATGAAAACATAATTAAATAACACAATGTGAAAAACACAATGCAAAAAACACTATGAAAAAATAATACACAATCGTATAACACAATTTTGTAAAACACAATTATGGTAAAACACAACTTGTAAAAATCCACGAATTTTTTTTTTATTTTTATAAAGCAATATGGTACTCATATAAAAGATAAAAAAACACTCGTGTTTTTTGTGAAATTATTTTGAAAAAAAAATGTCGTACAAAAAAGTTATGGACGTTTTAAATTGATGGGAGAATCTGACATGTGCCTTGCATGTGGAGAGAGAAAGTTAACAAATGTGTTATCTCTATTATGCCCTTACCCTTGTTTTACACTTGATGGTCTTTCTAAACTAATCTCAATCATTCAATTTTAAAATAAATGGACAAGATTACTTATTATCCTTTCTAGAAAAACTAATCTTATTATTATAACCCAACTCATAAAGTGATTGATACTTAACTTTTAGAAATAAAAATGTTTTTATAAGGGGTATCACTGCTAGAAAACTGGGCATTTGCAACCATCGGTTCGGTCGCATATGCCTTTTTGTGACCGAATTGCGACCGGTTTCGGCGGTTAGTTAAACTTTGGTCGGCAAATATTTTGCGACCGAATATATTGTTGTGACCCGCCTTTCCGACTAAAATTTCAATTGCAAATTTAGCAACCAAATTTGCAGCCGAATCTTTTTGCGACTGATTTGGTGACCAAACTGCTAGCAACCGAGATAGCAACCGCAACTTTTCGCAACCGGTTTCCGATTTTGCGTCCGAACATTTAGCGACTGCATGTGTACATTTTGCGACTGAATAGTCTAGCAACCGAACTCTTTGCCAACCAATTTTGTGACTGAAATCATAACAGATGAGGATTCTTTTCGACAGATTTAGCAACCGACTTTTGGTTCATACTTGCGACCAACTTTGTGACAACTGTTAAGGTTTAAAAAATACAGTGATTCATTATAAATACCATAATCAAATATTTCTATAAATTCACAAAAGTACATCGATTCATAAAGTTTCACCAACATTCAAAGTTGGGTACAAAAAAATATCCAAACATATATATAGCAACAAATGCTTAAATTGGCCATATTTACTAAATAATCACATGATTAATTAGTTTTGTCTTGAAGAATAAAACTTGCTCTTTAAGTTTAGTGGCTGCAATGCTATTCTCCTCGATTTGCTATATCATCGTGTATTTACCTCTTCACTTCAACGCCTGCAATGCAATTGTACTCAATTTGCTATATCATCGTATGTTTCTTCTATGCTCTTGTTTTCTCTCCTATGGCAGTTGCATTATTTCCTTATTCAACTGTTGAACCTATAACAAATATGCCACATTAAAGCCAAACGACACATTATTACGCATTCGCTTAGTATAACTCATTTATACCTATCACGACCCATATGATTAACTAAAAGTAATCACCAACATTACCTATGATTTATAGTATATTCCTAATATGATGGCAAACCAAAAAATTATTTGATACTAAAATCAATTAAAAATTAGATGATAGAAATTACAATAATTATAAAAGTAAAGAAAACTTGCAAGAGATTTCTTTCACCTGGGTAACCCATTCAACATTGTTTGGTCGATTCATCTCTTCTGAACTCTCATCTACAAATCCCTTACACCTCGATGATCTACCTAAGGGTATTGTCCCTTTTTTACCCGTTTGACTACATCTGGACAATATTTGAAAAACAAACTAGCTGTTAAAGATGGTAAGCATACAGTAATATACACATTCATCTCAAATTTGGTTATATATATATCTGCACAAGCATAAAATTTAATTAACTCAAAGTGATGTAATGGCCACCAATTAAATAATCAACATCACAGGTCAATAAAAGGCTTGGGTTATTTTGATCGTTAAACAAAACCCATATTTAAACAGAGTGATGTGAGGATGTAATCTAGAAGAAAGTAGTTACATGGAAGTTGTCAAAATGTCGATAAAAGCTTGGGCTAATTTTGTTTTAGCATCTATTCCATAAACAAGTGGTTTGGAATATCCTGCAGTAGTACAATAGTAGTAAATTAAAAAATTAAGGAAGAACAAAAGGAGGTATACAAGGAAAAATAATAGTGATAGGGAAACCTTCAAGCCATGTCAATCCAGCCTCTGTAGCTTGTTTCAGAACACCGGTAAGGCAAACTCGATGTCTTATACCATAGTCACATACAAATCAAGAACCACCTGCAGCCAAGAATATAGTCATATGATTTCAATTACGCAAAATGTCAACTATAAATATGCATATTCAATTACTCATGCTTGGAAACACTTGATCTGAAATACACATATATTATGTCATCTCTAGTTTTACTGTTTAAAAGCATTCAACCTTTGTGGTAAAATGCATCCATATAACCATTATTGAAAAAAAGGAAAAGAAAATGGCCAATTAGTGATATATCATTTTAAATGTACGAATCACCTGATAAAATGCTAATAGTTGGATCAAACGGAAGGCAAAAACTCACACAGGATTTTCGTCAAACACATGGTGTGCATGCGTATAAGGTAACTACTGAATATTATCATAGTTGATGAATATGCTAGTTTAAAGAAACCTGCAGATAGAGTCTTGTATCAATAGTTGTTTAAGACCTTTCATCTTGTCTTGTCTTGTCTTGTCTTTCTCCCACAGAAGATGTACGCCTCCGTCCGATTTGCCAACGTTAACATTTTCAAATCAAAACCCCACATCCAGATTGAACAAAAAAGTTGAAATGTTCTGCTTTGTGGTCGGTCCATCACGAATCTGGTCTCCATCCCGTTCTCTTCGAGTACTTTCCGCATCCAACAGCGAGAAATAATGAATAGCTATCAATTCTGGTTCTGGAGGGAGCCTAAAATTTTTACAAATAAAAATTGGGTTTGGGGGGAACGAATGATATTTGGGAGATTTTATAATTTTTCATTTTTTGGTCTAACTAAGTTTTTATTTTTATATAAATACAATTATGTAAAAATTTAAAATAACATTCTGAATTTACATAAATTATAGTGTTATATTAAAATTATAATTTATAAGTGTTATGTAGGTGGCAAACGAGCTGAGTCCTTAGCGGGCTATTCGAGCTATGATCAACAAAAAACTTGAAATGGGCTGACCTTTTTCGAGCTTAAATCAGGACTAAGCTTTAAATAAAGCTTGTTTAGTTATCGAGCTCAAACTTTGCACGCGAAGCTCGTTTAGTCTCGTCGAACCATAACGATCATGTGTATTGTTAAGTTTTACCCATTTTAGACTTCTATATATTAGTTTCACACTACAAAGCCTCGATCCCAGCTTTGGCTCATTTGAGGTATTACACGGCTCGAGTTGAGCTTAGGCTCGTTTAAGGTTTTTTTTCCCAAAAATATGTAAAAATATTTAAAAGTATATATAAATTAGTTGATTAATAATAAACACACTGAGCATGAGTCGAGCTTGAGCTTTACAACCGAGCTCAGGCTCTCATAAGTCAAAACAAGTCAAGCTCGAGTTATGGCTCAACTCGATTCATTTACATATCTAATGTAATGATTAAAATTTAATGGGATCTTATTGGATACTACTATAAGGCCTTTGATCCCGGTGCCATACTGTAACATCCCCAAAAATTTTGATCCAAATTTGACAACTTAGGAAAGTTGAGGGATCAAAAATAATATCAAGATAAGTAATGGGAAAATAATAAATAAGGAAGTATAAGAAAAATAAGAAAATAAAAATATTTCCTAAGTTAAGTCTTCTAACATGAAACTCCATCCCACATTGGAAGATGTAAGAAAGTGAAAGCATTCCATCAAGGTATAAATAAGGAAGATGGAATCCATCCCACATGGAAAGTGGTAAAGAAATGGAAGCACTTTATAAGAAAGAAAGTTTTCATAGTAATATTATTTTATGAATATCATGCACCAAAGTGGTCCTAACGGAGGGTGCGTAGCACCCGACGCGCTCGGGCTCGGACGAGGACGATGGCGAAGGCGAAGGGCGTTGGGCGCAATGTGGCGCTTTGATGTTGCACTTCGCACGCTCGCATCGCCGCGAGCTGCTTGAGAGCCGCCTTAGAATTTTTGGATAACGAGAATTAGACCTAGACATGACAAGCTATCAAAGAAGAGGGACCAAAATGAAAAATAAATATTTAAGGACCCATCGCGCTATGCGATGAGGCCAAGGAAACGGCCATCGCGTACCGCGATGGGCCGTGATGAGTCAGCAACATGTGTCTCACTCCGGCGACACGTGGCAGCATACCAGGACACGTGGCAGAATGTGTCAGACCACGTGGCAGACGTGTCAGGCCACATGGTGACATGTGTCGGTCGTGATACGCGACGGAGTCAGGAAAGGAGCCCATCGCATACCGCGATGGGACTCATTTTCAGCTATAAATAAGAGGGGCTACGGCTCATTTGCATACACCCACAACCACTCTCTCTCTAGAATCTCACTCTCTCTACCTCGGTTTGTGTGCCAAATACCGACATTTCCTAGAAGTGTGTGCCACTCAAATAACCCGACATTTTGTATCGAAGTACGTGCACGACCCGGTGACATCCGAACGTTGTCTTGTTTTGCGTGCCAAGAAGAGTTGATCAGGAACGCCTCGATAAACGTGCATATAGAGTAGAAGTGCTGCCCGTATAAACTTAGGAAGATCTTACTCCAAATACCCGTGCGAGGTAGGGGTTCTGCCTAAGTTATTATTTTATTATTATAAATGGCTTAGACCATAGTCGGAAGTTTAGCCGAACCTTGATTATGATTAAGAGTTATATAACTTTTCTTAAGCGAAGGTTATAGTTAAATAGTATTTCTTTATGAAATATGACATTCATATTAAAATAATATAAAGTTAATGTTTCTTCTTGAAGAAGAAACATAGTATGAAAATGGTAAACAAACAAAGGGACTAAAGGTCCAAATGTTTTGAATAAACAAATGTTTTTATCAAGGTTAAAGCTATACAAAACGGACTAAAGGTCTGAAGCTAGATCGCTGATCTAGTTATTTATACAAAGGTTATTCTCGTACTATAGGTCCGAGGTAACAAAACAAGAAGAGGAAATCAGAAAACAGGAATCAGTATCAGAAACTGATTATAAACAGAAAAGGTGAATACGCCCCAAACCTTTTATAATGAGTCTGAATGTTTGCATAGGATTTACGAATCCTTAAAACTTTGTGTTACAATAATAAGAACGGACACTCTGATTAAGAGTATACATGTGTCTGGATCCAAACATACATGGTGATTCGGCATTTCCCCGAGGCCATGCATATCATCAACATGCCTCTGAAGGTCTACGGGACTGTTCAGAGAAATGATATTGTGTATATAATTAATTGTACATGGTACTTAGGGTAATTTGATCCCAATTTAGTTGGGTACCTAATGAGTAGTCACAAAGGTATTATTGTTGGTTTCACAAAGGTATTGAAAAGAGATTTTAGTGTCAGCGTTATTCACCAGCTTTGTGCTAACGTATTTTCCCACCCATGTTACAGGGAAACCAGAAAGGTTAGAACATACAAGCAAGAAGAAATAGAATATTAGAGTTATAGTCATTAGATGCTATCTGGTGGCTCAGATATTTTATTGTAAAATATTACAAAGAGTTATGTTTTATAAAGAAACGTATTTGAAATATCAAATGGGTATTTAAACCCGATTTTTTAATAATTAGTTTTCAATATGATTTTATTAAAGACTTCCGCTGAAATAAAACCCGCAACTCTGATTATTTACAAAACATGTACCAACTATTGGTCACACGTCTAGGCCCTAAGTCGGGGTGTGACACATACTACGGTTGGCCTTACTCATGAACACATACTTATATATAGGGCTGGCATATCATTTAATCGATCAACACACAAGATCCATGGTTTTCTAGTTTTGCATAGTATGTAATATGTAAAGCATGAATAGGTACACATAAGTACCCCGAAAGGTTTTAAAATCGGTAAAATTGGGGAGTGATTACTCTCCTTGAAGATTAAACGAATATACTAAGAGATAGAATAAACAAGCAATGTTAATGTGATGAGTGAACGGTGGGTAGTTGTAGTGGATGGTGGTGGTTGGTGATGGAAGGTCGACGTTGGTGGTGGTTAGTGGGTGGTGTACGGTGGGTTGTGGTGGTGAACGGTGGTGGTGGTGGTAGACGATGCTGGTGGCAGGTGGACGGTGCTGGTAAACAGTGGGTGGTGGTGGTGGTGGTGGCGGATGGTGGGTAGTGGTGGTGACGGATGGTGGTGGTGATCGGTAGCAATGGTGGGTGGTGGTGGTGGACGATGATAATTTCATAAATAGTAACCAAGTTTCAAAAGTGTTTAAATTAGGTCATTCAACTTTAAAAAATGTTCTAATTAAGTCACTCAACTTTCATATTTTATTAATTAAAGGTTTTAGCATGTTTTTTAAACCTTTTTTTTTCACAATTAGCAAATTTTTTATCTTTTTTTGATGTTGACGTTGAGTGGCGGCGTGAATTTATTAATTATTTTTTGAAATTTAATTTAATTAACGTTTTTAAAAATTTTCTAAATTTAACTATATATATTGCAAATTCCGACCCCCATATCTTATTCTCCATTTATTTCTTGACGCACAAAAAAAATCGATGAGACTCTATTTGAATATTTAGTGACCCGATTTGGGAAAATATGCATGAGTGACCTAACAGGAAAACTTTTAAAACTTGGTTACTATTTTATGAGATATTCTATATTTTTAAATTTGTTTGTTTTAACAATAGTCAAGGTGTTTGTGACCGATACAATTTCAATAATTAAATTTACGATCAATTTTGAGACCAATTTAACTTACGTTTTATTTTTGAAAAACTTGCCAAAAAGTTTGCGACCGAATTATTTCGGTCGGTAAAACTGCAACCATTTTTGCGACCATATCAATTTTATTTCATTATATTATTTTTAGTTTTATAAACTAGCGACCGTATTTGTAGCTAAAACAATTCCGGTCGCTATACTTGCGGTCATTTAACGACCAAAAATGTTGGTTGTTAAATGTTGCAAACGATTTTGTTTCGGTGGCTAACTTTGCGACCAATTTTGTTTCGGTCGCTAGTTTTGTGACCAAAAATTTTGGTTGGAGAATCTGCAACCGTTTTGCGACCAAATTTATTTATATTTTATTATTCTTTTTTATTTTTAAAACTAGTGACCATATTTGCAACCGAAACAATTTTGGTTGCTACATTTGCGATCGATTAACGACCGAAAAAGTTCAGTCGCTAATTTTGCAACCGATTTTATTTTTATGGCTAATTTTACAACCAGTTTGGGTTTGGTCGCTAATTTTGCGACCAGTTTTGTTTCGGTCACAAATACGGTCGCTAACTTTGCGACCATTTTGGTTGGTCGCAAATTTCGGTCGTTGTTGCCTATTTGTGTAGTAGTGTATTACAGACTTACAAGCAGGAATGTGATGGGAGTTAAGAAAACCATAAGGCATTAGCAAGCATAAAAAGAAAGAGAGACAGTGATCTCAGTGAAGACCACACCTTTTTCGCTGATAGACCAATTCAGGTGATAGGCACATACCACAATCTCATATAGTGTTGTTATGCCAGCCATAGCAAACGGTTTTCCATTTGTAGCATAATGGGTAATGGGGATCCACAAGTGCAAAGATATTGGTGGGATTGCGGGGGTTGTGAACATGGGGATACACTTATCTCGGAGCCTGGACCATAGGTTGTATGATATGTTTGGGGTTCAATGAATTAGGACCATGTGTAGGGAGTGTTTTGGACAAAAATCTGCTAAGGATAATGTATCCAAATTCGTAAAGTGAGGTATAGTGCTAACACGATAATAGTGAATGTGTAATCGAAATCTTGATGAACACAATGATTTGATCACGAGGAAAAAAGTCATTGAATACGATAATCTTACTTCGGTCAAAACTTAACAAGGTAATCTTAAGTCGAATCACTTCGGTCAATGATTAACGAGGTAACCTTTGGTCAGTAGTACGTGATTATAGTAATCTGCGGCACAAAAAACCCCCGGACGGTGAAAACTATCACCGCCAAGTATATTAATGACAAAAATCGGGTTACAAAGGTGGAGATATGATCAAAGATTACAAAGAATATCTAAGTGTGTGTGTGTGTATGAACTGCTAGAGAGAGTTCTTGACAGAGTATTGTGAAATGTCTGCAGCTAATGAGTGTGTAGTGACCTAATTTTGATCATAATCTCAATATAAGTAAAAATAAAGGCTAACTAACTCCTATTTTTATGGCACTACTCCCACTAGCTTAGTCTTCACTATTGACCACGTGCTGGAGGTGCCTTGTAGCATAATATTAGGTAGACCACGTCCTTGAGCCGTTACACTTGATAAATATCAGCCTTCATATAAAAAACAACCGTTAACAGCACCAAATACCGAGGATCCATGATCCTGACATAGCTCTGGAACTCTTCAGAAGGATAATTGATCCAGACATGTCTTCAAGAATAACATATCCTCAGTACTCAGTTATTTATGACACAACAAGAATTCCTATAAATCCGCCACTTCTTCCACTAAACGTGTTACATCCATTTGACCACGTGTTTGACAAGTCCAATAGCGAGATATCCGGTGGAATAAGTCTTGGAGCCGTTATACTTATTAAATAACAACCTACACACAAGAAACAATAGTTAATAATACCAAGTACTGAGGACCACTGATCCTGACAGGATTTGTCTAAGGATAACTGATCCAAGAACATATGACAGGATAACGTATCCACAGTGTCAAATTTCCGTGCCCTAACAATTGCCCCCAAAATGGCGGTTATGATAATATCTCAGCTATCATTTTGCTTTTGAACTCGAACTTCCTGCAAAAACAGATGAGTTTTGACAAGCTAGATATAATTATCATATATATATATAGAGAGTTTCCTTGAGAACTTCCCTTCAAGCTATATATCCGAAACCTCTTATTCTTCCTGCAAATCATGAACAACTAGTAATACTTGTTTAACCCGGGTAAACGTTCCATCTTTCGAATGGTGAAATCCGGGTTAATATTTTTGGTAATTGCAAGTAAGTTTAATAAATAGTATCTTTTAACTATCTGTTGATTGTCTGTTATTTTGAAAGTTTGTCTGATATAGCTTTAGACTTGTTGAAAGTTTTGAGAAATATTCTTTAGTAATAAGTTTTTAGGATAAAATATCCTTGCAAAAATAAACCAGGATCTTAAATCCTTATAAAAATAGATTGAGAATAATGAATCCTTATATCTATGAAGATAAAAACTAAAATCAAATAAGTGTAAACCGATAAACAGAAATCGTACCGTAAGATCTGGTTATACCTAAGTTACCATAAGTATTGATCCTTTTGCAATCCTTATAAAACTGAATTAAAGGATTTTGAATCCATAAGTATTGATCCTTCGGTGATCCTCAGAATCTAATTTATGATACCTGATGCAAATAACTTACGAAATTATCTGGGATTAAACCCAATAAACCGGGGACAAGCCCATAAAATAAATTGGGGACAAGCCCAACAAACTGGGGACAAGCCCATAAAATAAACTGGGGACAAGCCCGTGCAACTGGGGACAAGCCCAAACTGGTGTTAAACTGGGGACAAGCCCAAAAACTGGGGACAATCCCAAACTGGGGACAAGCCCAAAATCGGTGTTTTACTGGGGATAAGCCCAAATACTGGGGACAGGCCCAAACTGGGGACTGGCCCAAAGATACGGATGTCAACTAGGGACTCGCCCAAATTTAGCCCAAACGTGAGATAACGTGAAAACGTTATAAACCGGTGGTATGGTACCTATACCATAAATCGTAGGATCCTCCATATAGCCGAATACAACGAAATTGTCAGCCACTAAGCGTGTACTAGTCCCGCTGCCCCGGACTATACATTGGATAGCGTGCGCTACAGGCGATCGTAAGAAAGGTGAAAACCTTTAAACCGTAGGGGATATGACCATCGGGGGTCATACCCAATCGTGGGCAAGGCCAAGGGAAATAATAAAGTACCTTAAATGTAAAGGAGAGGTGGCCAACCTCTTAGACATTGAACCTCTTATTGAAACCTGCATTGTTACTTAAAAACTTGGAAAAGACAAACGTTAAAAATATATTATCCTTAAATTAATAAGAAACTGAAAAGGATAAGTGATCAGATAGATTTTACCGATTTAGGGGATCCTTGATCCTTTTGGATAATATATCCATGCCCCACTTCATGAAAGGCCGTGATGAGAATATAGGATACATAGGCTGCTGGTTGATGTAGGATGTTTGCATGCCTTTGAAAAGCATCACACTTCTTTGAGTATTCCATGGCGTCTCTTTTCATTGTTGGCCAGAAGTATCCTGTTCTTAGAATCCTAGAAAACAGGGTGCCAACCTCCGGTGTGATTACCACAATCACCTTCGTGAAAATCTTTGAGCACCTCTTGGATTTCAGGATCCTCGATGCACCTCAAGTACGGACCTGCAAGAGATTTCCTGTATAGCATATCATCTAATAAAATGTATTGTGATACCTTGAGTTTGAAGGATTTGGGATTCTCAGTGGCTGGAATCACTCCTGTTTGAATGTACTTCTTGATTGGGAGGATCCATGATTCTTGATTATTCGAGGATAATGGATCCCAAAGTACAATTTCTTTGTCATTTGTTACCTCCCCAACTTCTTGTTCTCCTATTGTTGGTGAGAGAACATGAATGATTGGAATCTTCGTGTCTTCTGGAATTTTCAGAGATGAGGCTAAATTTGCTAGAGCATCTGCCCTTGCATTTTCTTCCCTTGGTACCTGTATAATACTAAACAATTCGAAGGATTTTGCTAGTTCCTTCACAACATCTAGATATTTGATTAGTTTTTATCCTTTAACAGCATATGAGCCATTAAAGTGGTTAGCAATTAATAATGAATCTATATATACTTGAAGATACATGATCCTCATGCACTTAGCTAATTTCAAACATGCGATCAAAGCCTCATACTCTGCGCCATTGTTCGTTGTTTGAAACTCACAGGCTATAGACTGGGGTAATATGTTCCCCTGTGGCGATTTCAGTAGGATACCTAATCCTGTTCCTCTTACATTGGAGGCTCCATTGGTAAAGAGGATCCAAGGATCCTTAGTCTCTTCTAGTTGTTGGACTTCTAGATCAGCTTCCTTTTGTATATCACTGCTGAAATCAACCACAAATTCTGCTAGTGCTTGTGACTTGATGGCTGTTTTTGGCTCGTACTGAATATCATATGCACTCAGTTTCACAGCCTACTTGGCCATTCTACCTAATAATTCTGGCTTTCTAAGAAAAATCTTAACAGGATAGTTAGTTCTCAAAATAATAGTATGAGTCTCAAAGTAATGTCTCAATTTAGTATAAGCCATAATAAATGCAAGAATAAATTATTCTAAATGAGAATACCTGGCTTCCACATTTAAAAGACTTTTACTTACATAATAGACGGGGTGTTGTTCACCTTCGTGATCCTTCACGAGGATGGCACTTACGGCATTTCCTGAAACGGCTAGGTATAGATACAAGGATTCTCCATCCACAGGCTTCATCAGAGCTGGTGCAGAGGATAAGTAATCCTTTAAGGCTTTGAGTGGTTGTTTTTGTACGAGGATCCTTTATTCTTGTTAGGGGATTCTTGCTTCGTTTGAATCCACCAAATGATCCTTGATCCTCTTGTCATCTTCCAACCGTATGAATCTAAGTGCCCTGTTTCTGACTTCATCTAGAGACCTGCAAAGAGTCATCACAAGATCATCGTAAAAGGGGGAGCCCCTCTGAAGTCCCATATTGAAGGCTTCAATAGCAGTAGCCATGTCAAGATTAGGGATTTCTAGAGCTTCCCTGCCAAACTTCGTAACAAAATCCCTAAGGGATTCATCACTTGGTTGGACAACTCGGTATAGATCACTAGTCAACTTTTCAAATTTCCTGCTACAAGAAAATTGACTGTTGAACAAGTTAACTAAGTGCGAAAAAGAAGTAATTGAAAAGGGAGGAAGACTTAGCAACCATTTTAATGTCGATCCCGCTAGTGTGGATCCAAAGCCTTTGCATAAGCAAGCTTCCTTGAGTCTCTCAGGAATGGGGTTGATCTACATCATTTCCCTGTATTGTGCCACATGTTCTCAGGATCAGTGGTCCCATCATAAGTCTTCATGTTTGGGGTTTGAAATCGCTTCGGGATTTCAGCATCACAAATAGGTGGAGCAAATCTGGACAATTTGTGGCTTCCCTCAGGTATTTCGGGAATTGGTCGTATCACCCCGGGAACACTGGATATCATATCCTTGAGCTTCTGTAGCTCTTTGGCCATATCTTGGTTGATACTTGCATCATGCATAGAACCACGGTTAGCGTCTAAGGATAAAGGATCAAACAAATTACCTCTTTGATGGGTGAAAGCTGGCATCTCAGATGAGTATCTGGGATAAGAAGAGTCAGCGATAGGGGTTGGAACACCCTACGCGATAGTCTGCATGGGGATGAAATCTCCTTCATGGACTGTCACACCCCAACCTACGGCGGAAATGCCGGGGCGCGAATTGATTGTCACAGCTCTGAAGGTTACTATCATGCAACATTAAAAGTTTTAATATCTATTTAATAATTTCAAACAAATATTCATGTACATCAAACTTATAAATAAACAATTACATTAAACATCCAAAAATAATTTCTTGTATCTTTTCTCTAACATGCATCCTACGTTGCTTCAAACAATCTTGAATATCACGTCACACGATAACCTGCATATGCGTTGAAAATAATATAGTTTGTCAACACAAGGTTGAGTGAGCAACACACCAGTTTAAATGTACATATAGTATATAACCAAATACGTAGTTGCAACAAGTCATACGAGAATAACAAAATAACCAAATGAGCAAGTATAACTGAGATGTCGAGAAGCACAAAGGCTATAACGACTGGCGTATGATCATACTAGACTGAGATTATGTTGGACCTCTCCGAATGCGAAAGCATACAAAGCAAATAAGCACATAAAAAAGTAAGGTATAAGTTTTTAACACATAAGACAAAGTTGCAGTTTTGTGTATAAGTATATATGAAAAGTATATTTACGCATATGTCCCCAAAACATGGAAAAAAAGTAAAATAGGGGAATGTGGTACTCACCTCGAATACGAACAAAGGGAGATTAAGATAACGGGAAGACAGAAAAGGTCACACGCAAACGTTAAATCCTAATGAGAAGCGAGAGCAAACGAATATGCTAAGTAACGAGTTTATTATGAATACTAGTTAAACAATATTATAATATTTTAATATTATATATCCAAGATTTATTATGTAAAATAAGTATCTACTTTATAAAGAAAACATAACTTAATAAATATTATTTATAGTTTCATAAATATTCTATAAAAATTTGTTTACTTGATTAATAAATATATATTAAAAATTAGTTTTGAAGTTATATTATACTTTTATATATATATGTATGCCTTTAAGAATAGACATGAACGAAAAATGGGAGTTAAACGAATATTACATGGTTGGCTTCTATTAAAATAATATTATTTTGTTATTATTATTAATATAAATAATAATTGGTTTAAAAGCATTTTAACAAAA
Source organism: Bidens hawaiensis (assembly GCF_021521415.1). Lineage (NCBI taxonomy): Eukaryota > Viridiplantae > Streptophyta > Magnoliopsida > Asterales > Asteraceae > Bidens > Bidens hawaiensis. The sequence continues at coordinate 516,851 of NW_027491723.1, read as the reverse complement.
ATTTAACTAAAAAATCGGGGAGTAGGGGGTTTGACCCGCGACCTCCACCCCTTAACGTGTGTGCTTTACCAACTGGGCTGACAAGTACTTGCAACAAGAACTCGGTTCTCATAAACTATAAACAGAAGCATAAACAAATCATATTTAGAACCAAACCCTAGATTAATCAATCACGTAAATCAGTTGTTGTTTATTGATTAAATGATAGGGTTATTGATCGCGGACCACAAACGAGCAGGACTATATAATTTAATTACCTTAAATCGACGTTAACAGGAGGATTTTTACTGATCTTACGGGCCGGCTGAAAGAGGAGCAAGAACATGATTCTGAATGCGCTATAATCAAATTAATTATGGGGTAAAGGTTGGCGATGACTGAGGGGTGCTAGTGGATGCATCAATTGCATATTACATGTTTATTAATACAGAGATCTGATATTAGGGTTCGGCTTGGTTAAAAAGGAATAATAGATCAAATTCGATATTCTTAACATGATTTGGGATGTCGTTTAGGCCGAAAATACGATAAACAAGATATTCACGAGATCAAACGACATGTTTATAGCGAAAATTGTGGTCCATGCATTCCTAATTGTGTATTCGGGTCCAAGAAAGAGAAATGGATACGGGTCACACGGATTCTGGGTCAGGGGTTTGGGTTAAAGGAATTTATGATATAACAATAGAGAAGGTTTTACAAATAAACCCCTGGACTGTTTAGGTGGAAACAAAATAGGGTTAAAGTTTGGTTTTTGGGTTAAAATGTACATTTTCCAAAGTTATTATAATAATAATAATAATAATAATAATAATAATAATAATAATAATAATAATAATAAACAATATAATAATTAAGTGAGAGATAAATAATATTTTTATATTGATTTAAATTTTCCAAAAAACGAAAACGGGTCGGGTAATTTACCATTTGATCATTATCAAAAGATCCGATAAGAACACTTATATATAGGATGTACCAGCGGCGTATCCACCATGTCCTTATCATTTTCTACATTTGTATCGTTATCCCAACTACTCTCAATTTTATATTATGACACACAACTTTACTCTTCATGATTCCCATGCGAGGACTACGATAATTATGTTCCAGACCATAATTATTTTCATCGTCGGATGGTCCACATGATGTCCCATCGTGTGGATTTGCAAAACGTTTGATTAAAAACAAGACTCTGACAAAACAAAAGTTTTAATTTTATAACGCTAGAAAATCAACAATGTATAATACCATTTCAAAAGTTGTAGTGAATTTTAATAAAGCAACGGAGTTTTAAGACGACTTTTAAACGTAAGAATATAAGTATTTAAAAATGGTAGCTTATAAATAGTGATGGTAAAGGAATAAGATAGAAGTATGCTTAAATAAACAATCTATTTAAGATAAATTTTATTCATAAGATAGATTATAAAAGATAAATAGTTCAAATGACCATAAGAGGCTTTACAATAATTAAGAAAAAGACAAGATAAGGTAAGATAGATAAAGGGAATGACAAAGGTCTTCAATATCGTTAAGTAGCTTGATTGACGTAACTTGAGGCACCATGAGGAGTTGCATTCATAAAAGTTGCAGTGGTCGAGGTAAATTGATTTGGGGTAGCTTGAATAACGTGAGCTTGAACAGTTTGTAAGAAGGTTGATTGGTGGAAATATGTATGGGAAACTTGAGCTTGTGGTTGTGGGGTTTGGTAGTATTGGGTTAAGTAAGGGTGGCATTGATTGATGGGAGGAGCTTGAGGGACATGAGGTTGATGGGTTAGAGCTTGGTAAGCATGGGTCAAGTAGTATGGTGTAGTTGTAGATTGGGCTTGATGGGCTTGGGTAAGTTGAGGGCACGCATTACGAAAATGACTTAGGTCCTTACAGTGGTAGCAAGCACAAGTATTAGGAACATCAATTTGAGCATGAGGGGTATGTTGTTGCGGGACAACTTGTGTAGTAGGCGGGACACGGCATGTGTTAGCAAAATGGCCGTAACGGTTACATTGGATGCAGCGACGGCATGGGGATTTAACCGAGTGATGTCGGTTACAAATGGAGCATAACGGAAATGGACCGGGGTAAGGTTTCTTGTTTGGGGAGACTTGCGGGCGGTTAGGATTTGTTGCAGCAAGGTTCTTACGTTTCTTGCTGTGAGGATGAGTGGAGGTGGATGGTTTGTAGTCACTAGCAGATGAATTAGTGGGAAAATTTGAATCGGTTGCATGGAGGTTCCGAATTTGAGTTACTATCCTAGGGATCGCAGCAGTTAACTCTTCGGCTATACAAGCAACTATGCGGTGGTGTTGAGAATCAGACGATTGATGTCAAGGATAACGTTGGTTTCTTGAATGAGACATTCTATAGGGACCAAAAATGAGATTTATAAGATGAATGATAAACTAAGGGTTCATAAGAATAGTAAAATGTTTAATTATGTAAAAATAATAATATGGTCTTAAGAAGTGAGGAATTGCGTCATGAGGATTAAAAGTAAAAGTTTATAAGATGAGGGGGTACATTGCGTAAATAGTTGTTAATTGATGTAGTCAATAAGTTTAATGTGTGATGACTACATGAGGAGTTAAGTCAGTTTAAAAATTTAGATTATTAAGTTAACAATAAACTAACGAAATATAATTTGTGGGTGTTGGCCTCCCATGAGCTTTCCATGGCAATTTGAATGGCCCAACAAAACTAACGAGTAAAAACTACTGAGTTAGACAGCCCATGAGCGTTACATGGCAATTTGATTGTCCCAACTAATTAACGAATTAACAATGCAATGAAGTTTCTCGGCCCAATGAGCGTTACACGGCGTTTTAACCGACCAAACTAAATAACGAACTATTGAAATAAATATAGGTAGTCGGAGAATCTTGTGAATCACCACGTTGATTACTCCAACAAAAATACGAAATCAAGTTAAGAAATGAATAGTAGGAGTACCCATGGGTTCAATGGATTTTTCACCCAACTAACCATTTAAATAACGGAACACAATAATCAGGAAAACCGAGTTTAGCCACGAAATCACCGTGAATTCGGTAAAAGTTAACCTAAGGTGTCGGTCATATGGCATATATGGGTCTCGCTCGGGTCCATAGGGTTGAGTACTGTGGTCAGGTTATCACCCAGGTAAGGATTAGCGTCTTAGCTTTGGTTCTTGGAACCGTTTTGCCAGTGCCCAACTCACAGTTTCTCTTCCCCTTTCATTTATCATAGGGACATGCCACATAACCTAGCCTTAAGGTTTACAAGTGAAAACAACAGGTGGGAATTCTTAAGAAATTTCCCGAAAATAAAAGCAATCTAATTTTTTATTTTTTATTTTTTGAAAAGTTTTCTTTGAATGTTAAGGCATAGCCTCGGAGTTTGTGTGTGTGTGGATAACAATAAATAATAGGTAATTATCTAAGAAAGCTGTAAACAATTTAAAATTTAACACATAAAGGTAAACAGATAGGCACATATAGGGTTCCTAAACATGTGTCTAAGGCAATTTCTAACGACCTATCTTAAACCTTCGGCTCTGATACCAATCTGTCACACCCCAACCTACGGCGGAAATGCTGGGGCGCGAACTGATTGTCACAGCTCTCAAGGTTACTATCATGCAACATTAAAAGTTTTAATATCTATTTAATAATTTCAAACAAATATTATGTACATCAAACTTATAAATAAACAATTACATTAAACATCCAAAATTAATTTCCTGTATCTTTTCTCTAACATGCATCCTAAGTTGCTTCAAACAATCTTGAATATCACGTCACGCGATAACCTGCATATGAGTTGAAAATAATATAGTTTGTCAACACAAGGTTGAGTGAGCAACACACCAGTTTAAATGTACATATAGTATATAACAAAATACGTAGTTGCAACAAGTCATATGAGAATAACAAAATAACCAAATGAGCAAGTATAACTGAGATGTCGAGAAGCACAAAGGCTATAACAACTGGCGTATGATCATACTAGACTGAGATTATATTGGACCTCTCCGAATGCGAAAGCATACAAAGCAATAAGCACATAAACAAGTAAGGTTAAGTTTTTAACACATAAGACAAAGTTGCAGTTTTGTGTATAAGTATATATGAAAAGTATATTTACGCATATGTCCCCAAAACATGGAAAACAAGTAAAATAGGGGAATGTGGTACTCACCTCGAAGACGAACAAAGGGAGATTAAGATAACGGGAAGACGGAAAAGGTCACACACGAACGTTAAATCCTAATGAGAAGCGAGAGCAAACGAATATGCTAAGTAACGAGTTTATTATGAATACTAGTTAAACAATATTATAATATTTTGATATTATATATCCAAGATTTATTATATAAAATAATTATTCTACTTTATAAAGAAAACATAACTTAATAAATATTATTTATAGTTTCATAAATATTCTATAAAAATTTATTTACTTGATTAATAAATATAGATTAAAAATTAGTTTTGAAGTTATATTATACTTTTATATATATATTGCCTTTAAGAATAGACATGAACGAAAATTGGAGTTAAACGAATATTACATGGTTGGCTTCTATTAAAATAATATTATTTAGTTATTATTAATAATATAAATAATAATTGGTTTAAAAGCATTTTAACAAAAATTTAACTAAAAAATCGGGGTGTAGGGGGTTTAACCCGCGACCTCCACCCCTTAACGTGTGTGCTTTACCAACTGGGCTGACCAGTACTTGCAACAAGAACTCAGTTCTCACAAACTATAAACAGAAGCATAAAACAAATCATATTTAGAACCAAACCCTAGATTAATCAATCACGTAAATCAGTTGTTGTTTATTGATTAAATGATAGGGTTATTGATCGCGGAACACAAACGAGCAGGACTATATAATTTAATTACCTTAAATCGACGTTAACAGGAGGATTTTTACTGATCTTACGGGCCGGCTGAAAGAGGAGCAAGAACATGATTCTGAATGCGCTATGATCAAATTAATTATGGGGTAAAGGTTGGCGATGACTGAGGGGTGCTAGTGGATGCATCAATTGCATATTACATGTTTATTAATACAGAGATCCGATATTAGGGTTCGGCTTGGTTAAAAAGGAATAATAGATCAAATTCGATATTATGTCGGTTAGGCCGAAAATACGATAAACAAGATATCACGAGATCAAACAACATGTTTATAGCGAAAATTTTGGTCCAAGCATGCCTAATTGTGTATTCGGGTCCAAGAAAGAGAAATGGATACGGGTCACATACGGATTCTGGGTCAAGGGTTTGGGTTAAAGGAATTTATGATATAACAATATAGAAGGTTTACAAATAAACCCCTGGAATGTTTAGGTGGAAACAAAATAGGGTTAAAGTTTGGTTTTTGGGTTAAAATGTAGATTTTCCAAATAATAATAATAATAATAATAATAATAATAATAATAATAATAATAATATAATAAACAATATAATAATTAGTGAGAGATAAATAATATTTTTATATTGATTTAAATTTTCCGAAAAACGAAAACGGGTCGGGTACTTTACCATTGATCATTATCAAAAGATCCGAGTTGTTACATGGACTTCGGAGGATCGTTGATGTTTAACTCCTAAGGATCCTTGGCCCTGGTAGAAGGATCTTTGAGGCTGGGAGTTGTAGGATCCTTGGTGACACACCCTAGAGGACCCTTGTTGAAGGATTGATGATCCTCTCTGGAGCATGGAGGATCCTTGGACCTGCTGACCCATCGATCCCGGATTAAGGACTGAGGATCCTTGCTGAAACATCGAGGATCCTTGAATTCGCTGACCTATGGACCTCGGATTTAGAATGGATGATCCTGAATGAAAGATTGAGTGTTCTTGAGTCTGTTGACCCATGGATCCCTGCTGAAGGATAGAGGATCCTTGAGGGAAGAATGAGGATCCCTGAGCTTGCTGACCCATGGACCCTTGTTGGAGGATAGATGATCCTTGCGGGAATAATAAGGATCCTTGAGTCTGTTGACCCATGGACCCTTGTTGAAAGATGGATGATCCTTGTTGAAACGGCGAGGATCCTTGAGCTTGTAGACCCGTGGACCCCTGTTGAAGGATGGATGATCCTTGTGAGAACTGAGCCATGGATCCTGGACTGGTGAAATCCAGCATCCTGGGCATCAGGGGAGTGTGATCCTCCGCTGGCCTCTTAGTCTTCTTGAGATCTTCAATCTCACGAAGGATCCTCCGGTTAGTCTTGTTCTGTTGCTCCATGTATGCTTTAACCTGCGAAAACATAGATGAAACATCACTGTTAGTATTAACCACCGGCGCAGTAACAACGGTTTTTAAGCTCTGAAAGACTGGTAGTTGCGTCTTGCTTCCAGCAGCAGCAGGTCGTTGTGCTCCCGTGATTGGCGGAGGCATCGGTGGCAAAGTCCTTGATGAGAGAGAAACCGATAACGGCATGGTTGATGAAGCAGAGGTTGATTGAGAGGCCATTGATAGTGATATGGGTATGAAAGGTTGAAAATTGATAGGAAATAATCTGGATTATAGCACCAATTGCCCCCACGGTGGGCGCCAAATTGTTTTGGACAAAAATATGCTAAGGATAATGTATCCAAATTCGTAAAAGTGAGGTATAGTGCTAACACGATAATAGTGAATGTGTAATCGAAATCTTGATGAACACAATGATTTGATCACGAGGGAAAAAGCCCTTGAATACGATAATCTTACTTCGATCAAAACTTAACAAGGTAATCTTTGGTAGAATCACTTCGGTCAAGGATTAACAAGGTAACCTTTGGTTGGATAGTACGTGATTATAGTAATCTGCGGCACAAAAAACCCCCAGACGATGAAAACTATCACCGTCAAGTATATTAATGACAAAAATCGGGTTACAAAGGTGGAGATATGATCAAAGATTACAAAGAATATCTAAGTGTGTGTGTGTATGAACTGCTAGAGAGAGTTCTTGACAGAGTATTGTGAAATGTCTGCAGCTAATGAATGTGTAATGACCTAATTTTGATCATATTCTCAATATAAATAAAAATAAAGGCTAACTAACTCCTATTTTTATGGCACTACTCCCACTAGCTTAGTCTTCACTATTGACCACGTGATGGAGGTGCCTTGTAGCATAATATTAGATAGACCACGTCCTTGAGCCGTTACACTTGATAAATATCAGCCTTCATATAAGAAACAACCATTAACAGCACCAAATACCGAGGATCCATGATCCTGACATAGCTCTGGAACTCTTCAGAAGGATAATTGATCCAGACATGTCTTCAAGAATAACATATCCTCAGTACTCTGTTATTTGTGATACAACAAGAAGTTCTATAAATCCGCCACTTCTCCCACGTGTTACAGCCATTTGACCACGTGTTTGACAAGTCCAATAGCGAGATATCCGGTGGAATAAGTCTTGGAGCCGTTATACTTATTAAATAACAACCTACACACAAGAAACAATTGTTAATAATACCAAGTACTGAGGACCACTGATCCTGACAGAATCTGTCTAAGGATAACTGATCCAAGAACATATGTCAGGATAACGTATCCACAGTGTCAAATTTCCGTGCCCTAATAGGGAGTTATCATTGTTTCCTAAATGGGACGTAACAAAATGTTAAACGACTATTATGTAACTTTCAAAATGTCCACGAGATTATGGGTTGAATCGTTAGACCAATAAAAATTAACTCAAAAAAGGATGAAATATTGATTAAAATGAAGGATGTGGTTTCAAACCGGTAACATAAATTGTTTAAAAGTAAAAAAATTATATATGTTCAAAGACGAAGACGTATGTTAACTTTATTGAAATTAAGAGGAAGAAACACAAGTTGGTTAACAAAAGAAAATAAAAATCAAATGAAAGTCTAGTATACATTTTTATCTCTCTTTGTATTTTAACTATACCCATAAAGACGATTCAACTATAACAAGTGTTAGAATTTATAGTGAAAGTAAATAAACATATATGTCTTTTGATTAAATATTATTGTTCATCATGCAAATTTTTATAAATTATTGAGAAAAAACTTTGTATAATTTCTGCTTTGAATTACCTTTGTATTTTCTCGCATGAGATAGGGTGTCAACAAATGAAAAAAAAAGACCCAACCAACAACTACGTTTTTGAGAAATGACATACCAATTTGGTGGTATCGACTGATTTATAAAAACCATTTAAGAAAATGGTCACTTTAGTTCAATCAAAACAACACCGGTAACAGCCGACACATGCCACATTAGGTATACTTAATTGTTGGTGGGTCATACCGTGATGGGTTTGGTCGGACGACAAATACGTTTTGTTAAGTTCTTCATACTTACCTTTTTTCTGTTAATTTGGTTAGGGTCAAAACAAATTTACAATAACAAACTGTTTTAGTTCATATAACCTTTAATCCTATATTCAAATAATACAGAAAATATTTAACCTTATCTAAGCAGACCCGACACGACTGGTGTTCGTAAGCCAATATGTATTGCATCTCAAGTAAAATTAGTATTATATATACATTAAAGAGAATAAATATTTGTTATAATGGCATACAAACGTGATCGTTAAGTTGTTACCTCTATATGAGCTGCGAGTTGAAATCAATATTTACACGCTAGTTGGTGCACAAAAAGCATTGTCATACACATGTAGCGGATCAATAATTGGGTGACACATTCACGAGTTAAATTTGAGAACTGACAAGTTTACCAGCTAAACAAAGAAACTACAAGATTATTTTGTTACTATATAAAAGAAGTAAATGTTGATAAGCTAAAATCAAAATATATTACCATGTAAAAACATGCAATGTTGATAACCTAACATACACAAAAGAAAAGTCAACACGTAGTCATATCGTACCAAATCTTCTTGAAAAAAATCATAAATACAATGGACCTAATGTTGTAAAAAATCAAAATCTTGGTACTGATTTACTTTTAACACATAAAAGTATATCTCTAGTTTTCCCATCTTTTATTTTACCTGCTAGACCATGAAAGAAAATAAAAGAAAACGAAACAATTACATGAATTGTCAAAAAACTAAATCTACCATAAATCAATAAACTTTGTGTGTGTGTGTTTCTTTTTGTGTGTGTGAAAGCATCCCGTTTACAGCAGAGTAGGGTCGAAAAGGCATTTCAGGAAGGTTAAATTCAACAGGTCGAAGAGACATATTTTAGGAATATAAATTAATTTTGCTGTTGATTAAAGGCAAATTATGGGCCATGGGTTGTTGTTTATTGGCCACACTCTAGGGGATAAGTTGCTGGTTCGTTTCGATACAAGACAGTCTTTAATTAAGTGAAAGAGCTGCATACTCGTTTTCTGATAAAAGGCAAATTTGGAATAAGTTAGTCATAGTGCAGATCTATTAAAGAATTAATTTAGTTATATAAACTGCAAATTATATAGTCTATATGTCTGGGTTTGAATTTAACAAACTCAAACCTTCAAAATTTATATGGATATAAATGAAAAGTTATAAACTCTGTTCACTTTTTTTGGTTTTAAGTACAAGCAAAATCAGAACCGAACCTAAACTTTGGTTTTTGTGAAAGCATAGAACTAAATTATCAGTTGTTTCAAATTCATTTTTTTCACTATTAGTAGGTTGTGTGAATTAACAAAAAAAAATTATTTTTGGCAAAGTTTTACCCAATTTTTATAGGGATTTTTACATATATCCCCTTACTAAGAGACCTTATTACATATTTTCCAAACCTTAAAGTTTTATTACATATTTCCCCACCTCACGCAAAATTACTCAAATACCCTTTTTATATTTGTTATCAACTAGTTTACCCGGCGCGTCACGCCGAGCCAGTTGGGATATGTTTATACACACCATCTGTCCCGTCGCATTGTGACGGTGCATTAATGTCGATATGGTTGGTATGTGTTAAGTTCGTTAAGATACTGACAATATAAATTAAAAAAAATAATGTGTATGCTGACACAGAAACAGTAGCAACGCTCGTATAACTAAAAATTAACATGTTAAAAAGTTCGGCCGGAACGTTCGTAATGGTACCATAATTAAAAACAAAAAATAAACTTGTCAAATTAACATATAAAAAAATTAAATATTTATAACGATCTTTATTCGGTCAAAAATATTCAGGCGTTGGTAAAACCCGAGCATTACGATGACGAGTTTATGTGAATTTTGTCAATATTTACCTTCGTTGCAGTATACACAACGTTGGTAAAACCCAATCGTTAAAACCAAATTTATTTTGTCAAATTAACATATAAAAAACAAAATATTTAAAATGACCTTATTCGTTCGCTAAAAAAGAGCATTGCGGTCCCTGGTGTTGCGGTGGTGAGTTGGTAAAACCTGGGTGTTGGTGAAACACAAAAGTTGCCAGTCCCAAAATTACAGCAGTAAGTCCACATATATTTGGTTGGTTTCAATTATTTCCATTACGTAAAAAAAGGTCAATAAAACCTGGACGCTGGTAAAACCCGAGCGTTGTCGGTTCTGAACGTTTGTAGTAGTGAGTTATCGAGAATTTGATGGATTTCGGTAACGTTATCGAGAATTTGATGGATTTTTTAAAATAAAAAATGTACAAATTTCACATACAAGAATGTGTATTGGGGGGGGGGGGGGGGCCTTCGGAGTTCTGACTAGGGGTGTGCATAGGTCGGTTTGGGACGGTTTAGGCCTAACCTATAATCATAACCAATATGTCGGTTAATAGATAACCATAACCGATCATTATGGCGGTTTCGGTTAATCGTTTTTAAGGTTATAGCGAGTTGGTTATAGGTCGGTTAACAGTAACTAAAACATGATGTAATTGAGTCTAAAACTTTGGTAATAAATATTACAAAAAAAAATTAAAAATGACATAACATAGTTCAACAAAATATATAATCCATAATATTCATAATATATATTCAAACAAGCGATAAATGGATTAGCTTTTTAATAAAATTAAATCATATAGTTAAAAAATGAGTTCATTATTAGCTTCTCTCTTTAATATTCACCATATTATCAACAACGTCGTCTAATTATACTCCATAAAGTTAAGAACTTGTAAATGAGGCGGCTCGGTTATGGCGGTGTAACATCCTACACTTTCAGTTATAATAATAAAATAAATTTCGTTTATTTTGTAGTGTGTCGTTTATCGGCTTAGATAAATAAACTAATAGAATGCGAGCTTGGACTTTAGAAGATGGAATAAGAGATGGAATGGTCCTTAGGTGTATGGGCTTAAGGGAGTATAAATACCCCTTAAACCCTAATCCTTTCCATTTTTATCCATCTCTACACCATAGCATACACCATCAAAAACACACACTAACACCATCATATATCCCAAGACAAGATCTGAAGGTGAAAACCCGAGCTTGTTGGTGCTGGAACTTCGTAACGAGACAAACCTACATCAGTACTAGACCGTGTCCGTAGATCGACTCGTTTAAGGTACGTTAATATCGAGAACTTGTTCGTTTAGGTCCGGATTACGTCTAGAAATCATAGATCTGTTTTAGTATGTTAAAATGTAACACCCGTATTTTTTACAACACCTCTTTATATTATTTTCTTAAAAGAAAAACAGTCTTTAAGATTTATTTTAAACAGTTGCGGAAGCGTACGTTGATATAATGTGATATAACAACCAACTTTAAATTTCACATTTTATATTTGATAAGTCGAGTAAGTTGACAACCCATAATTTTGACATCCGAAAGTGAGTCATAAACATATGTTTGATCCTTCAACGTACTAAGGCTCAATCTGATCCTTTTCGTCTCGCTCTAGTGATTTTACCTAGAGAACATTATTTAAACATCTATTAGCAATGCTAAGTGAGTTCATATATAAACTATTTATAATGTTCTTCACGTCACACATTTATCCATTCCACCATATATTTGTCATGGCAATTCATTTGATAACGCTATTTGCCTGGGAATGACTTATCAAAAAGATGCATTAGTATGAATGTATAAACATTTGTCACATGTATGTGTATCACCAGTAGGTGAATTAACAATTATCACCCATAGGTGGATTAATTCTTTACCCCTTAATCTCCATGGCAAAGTATCACACAAGTGATTTAGCACCCACCACGTTATTTTCATGGCAACAACTATCACATAAAGTGATTTAACGCCCGCCACATTATTTCCGCGGCAACAACTATCACTTACAGTGATTTAACGCCCCCCACATTATTTCCGTGACAACAACTATCACTTACAATGATTTAACGCCCACCATGTCATACGCATGGCAATATTTATCACACAAAATGGTGATTCAGCCCCTCACCACATTACAATTGTGGCCATATTTATTTTCACCATACAATAACATAACATCATTTATTTAATATGTAGCTACTCATGTGAATAAGAACACATCTTTACAAGTCTTACTACATACTCAAACACCCTTATACTAATGTCAAATAAATTGATGTTAAAGACCATGTGTAGTCATAAAGCTTCACTACTAGGGGTTATGCGCCAAGTGGCGTCCAGTCAGAGTTATGGTTTTTTACAAAAACAGGTTGTAGTCATAAAGCTCCACTACCAGGGGTTATGCGTCACATGGCGCCCAGTCACTATTAATTTTTTTTATTTTTTATTAAAATAATCAAATAATAATATTTATTTGATATGCTTCTATACACCTGTTTGTTTGATATGCTCAAAAGCCAATCTTATCTTCATTTTCTTTACCTATTCGGCTATTCACTTGATTAACTTTACCAACTCATCTTCAAAACAAACTAACTCTTTACCAACTCATCTTCAAAACAAACTAACTCTTGACTAAAACAAACTAACATCTTCAAAACAAGATCCCCCGTCAACGGGTCACACTCTTCCACTATTTAAACCCACACACTTTCACCCCCAAATTCGAACCCAAACACACTCTCACTCTCACACACAAAACCCTAATTCCTCTGTTCTTCAAATTCATCACAATCCATTCAAAACCCACTTCTAATTCACTCAATTACACTCAATGTTTTCTTCCAATTGCTCAATTTCACCCCCAATTTGGTCCAATTAAGTCGTCCCCGGCTGTAATTGAAGCTCCAGCGAGTTTTCCGGTGACCGAGTAAATCAACCATCGCCGGAAAAGTCGCCGTCAATGGCTACACCACCACCTCCTCCTCCATAACTAACTAACGGCTCTTTTTTTGATATTTGCGCAATTCCTGCGCGTTTTGTATACAACGCACCAAAAAAGAAATTAACATAACGGGGGGGGGGGGCGGGGTACCCCCGCATTTTCACCCACAACCTAGGCCACAACGTGACCATTACACATGGTCTAAGGAAGTTTTAAGAACTCACCTGGCGTTTTAGAGGATCCCATATGCAAATCCTTTTCCAATCGCTCTTTCATTTATCTCCTTCCGATGTCGGTAACTCAAATACACAAACACCGCGTTCATTCTCCGTTAATCTTTTGTGACGAAAGTCCACCATCTAATTTCAACTGTTGTTTACTATAGAGCTTGCCCCATCATTAATATTCAGGTTCTATTGGCCAATAACCACCGCCCTTTTTGCAGCCGTATAAACACCAATTCCAGTCTAATTCACGTTGCTGATTATCATCGACAATCTGCTACGTCCAAATTACCATCGACAATTTGTTACGTCCAACCACCTGTCACGCTATTAGTTGCCTACTATCTCTTAATATATCATCACTATAATCTGATCATCACGAATAGTCCACTCTCTCGTACATTAAAATTCTTCTTTTGCTTAGTTATGAGCTATGAGTATATATATATATATATATATATATATATATATATATATATTATAGGTGGTAATCGTAAGTTTCAAATACCTGGCATGTGAATGCAGAGTCATCTGATGAGTTTTAATATTTTTTACAGCCTTATGACAACTAATATGAAACCATATTTATCCTCTCCTCATAGTTGTGTATATAAAATATTCTTTTTGATAATTGGTGTTACAACAAATATTAAATGAACTAAAAATGGGAGCACTGATGCAACTAAATTTTACAATTAATGAATTTTTTTAGATTCAACACCAATTAAAAATTTGCATCAAAATGTATGCATGTAAAATCGATAATTTGTATATAACTATATATACAAAACACATATAGTTACATATATTGTCAATTAGTTATTTAATCATTTTAGCTTATTAAAACGTTTCACCCTTAAAAAGGCAGTACTAATTTCACCTCTAACATCTCTTAATTGTCTGTTTAGAAATATTTAAAATTTGAAGTTCAATATTTTATTTTTCTAAATTACAGATAACAGGATGTTACATAAAAACGAACCCAGAACAACTAATCCTACTGAAATCCGTTAACGCTTGATAGGTTATTTGTTAACCTAAAAGACCCGTAATATAGATGCATAAATCGCACCCTTTAAACGCGAATGTTTGGCTGATTGGGCTATTGGGGTTTGTAGGCGCTAGTATTACGAGTTCAATGATACCAAATTCGTGATATTTCATTGAGATTTGAGGTTCAATTGCTAAATCTGTTCGTGTTGACTATATATTGTTCTTGATGATTTTGACTTTGACCTCTGAGTCAAAGTATGGGTAAGATTGATGCAATTCGTTATATAAGGTAACGAATTAGTTAACCAATTCGTCATGGCAAGATAATGAAACAGTTCCCCAATTCGTTATGATCAGATAACAAATCAACTTATTCGTTACCCACTTAGTTCGTTATGTTAAGATAACGAATCAGGTCCCGTCAAGATAACGAATTAGATCATGTACGATGACGAATCAGATAACAAATCAGGTGATTCATTACTCACTAATTCGCTCAGTTCTGATAACGAATTAGACCACGAATCAGGCTACGTTCAGGCAACGAATTATGCTTAATTCGTTATAACGAATAGGTTAAAGAATAAAATAATAATTTAAAATCCTAATGAAAATGTGTTAAGACAACTAATGAAACTAAAATTTTTCCAAGCCGACCTGACAGCTTAACCCCAGCCAGGGGCTCTGCCCCTTGGACCCCGCTAGGGGCTGCCGCCCCTAGAACCCCGCTGTCGGGGGCGCTGCCCCCGGACCCTCGTTCGTTGTGAGTTATAATTAAACTAGAAACGCGAGATAGTTAGTGATAGTTAATTGATACGTGTAATTGTTATACAGTTAGACGTGCACAGCTCAAGAAAGGGATTACCATTAACGGTGAACGTAACCGAGTTCAGGTGAGTTTCTAGCCCCATTTCCTTGTTATGTTTTTTGGACTGTGTGCATACTCGATGTGATAGGTAATACACTTACCTTAAATGGTAAGTATATGCCATGTATGATTTATATGTTATACATGTATATCTTGAATGTGAATGAAAGCTTGTCGGTACGTGAACGATCTTCGGATATTGCACGTATTAACAAGGGAGGTATGTATATGATAGTTGAATGTGTATGATAGATATACGTACAACATATGATTATGTATGAATGCTTAAAGAAAATATATGTATGTTATGGGCATGTAAAGATGGTATGCACGAAGATGAAAAAAGAGGGATCAGACCCTATAAATATATGAGATAGAGAAGAAAGGGATTAGACCATAATAATATCTGAGATAGAGAAGTAAAAAAGGGATCAGACCCTAATAATATCTGAGATAGACAATAAAGGGATCAGGCCCTAATAATATCTGAGATAGACAAGGACAGAGGGATCAGACCCTAATAATATTTGAGATAGAAAAGAAATGGATCAGACACTAATAATATCTGAGATAGAAATGACAGTAATTATATAGTATGAAAGTTGTAAAGTATGAACGTATGTATGAAATTATGTAACGAATGCAAAATAGTAAAGTAATTATTATGTATCTCCGAATGCATAATTGAAGGTAAGCGTATGTATTGTATGATGTGTGATTAACTAAAACTCACTTAGCGTAGCTGACTTTTAGTATGCACGCAGGTGAGTAGGATGAGACAGTTGGCTTGAGTGGGGACACATGGCAGAAGAATAAGAGTCTGACATCTGAAGACTCAGACGTTTTATGTTTAATGTTTTGATTTTGAAAGACAAGATGTTTGTTTAAGACAAGTTATGAATTGTTGTGTAATGTTTATGAAAGTTTTATATTCCGCGTAAAGTTTTAATTAACTCTGATATTTAGAACTGTGTTTATGAGTAAATCCAACGTCCAAAGTAGAGCACCGGTAACGAGCCTTATAGATGGGTTTGAAATTATATTAACGATTATGACGGTTAATTTGCACACCCCTAGTTCAGGCTATCCATTATTCAACCACAACGATTGTCCTAAACTGACAAGACCAGGTGTTGTGTAGCCAAAAGCATCACATGCACAACCTTTACTAATAGATTTAACAATCGATCGGTAATTAGGGATACCGAGCCAGACGAGTAGCATATATCCAGTTTGAGTACTTAAAACTAAATATCCGTTTACTCAAAACATATACTGAAATTTCTTATACTAATTCTTCATTTTAGTAGGTTAATATATAATAATATTAATTTTCATATGGGATAAGTAGTTGATATTATTTTATTGCAAAGTTTATAAGTACGTTGTGTATTATATTTTAATTTGTAAGATTTGTTATACGAATAAAATGTATAAAATAATTATAATAATAAAAAAAATGAACATGAAAATTTCAACGGGTAATTTTTAACAAACTAATCAGTATACTCGATACCAATGGGTATACCCAATACTCGGTGGGTAATTACCCAACAAATGCTCAACGGGTAATGGGCCGGGGTAATAGACACGATTTTACAAATGAATACGGGACTGTTATTATCAATACCCAGCCTGAACCCAACCTATTGTCATCCCTTCGACAGTTATCTATCTAGTAGTGATAAAAACAAGATAGGACATACTGCTACCTTAATACTTTAATACTTTGGTCCTAGTCTAACTATGACGATTAATATCATAATTATCATGTTTGTGTAGCGAGGGCCGGCCTAAAAATTCCGAAACCATAAACGGTTTTACACCCCCGTCGCAAGTCGCAACACAAGGGTGTTAAACTGGTTTTCTAACAAAAACAATCTTTTACAGGATTATATCATGATAAACAAAAGAACTAAGTCGCAACACAAGGGTGTTAAACTGGTTTTCTAACAAAAACAATCTTTTACAAGATTATATCATGATAAACAAAAGAACTTTTAGGATGTATTTGGGTAACCTTTTAAAATTGTTTTTTTTCTTTTTAAAAAGCAAAAACAACTTTTAAAAAGATCCAATTTAAAGTTTTTTGAGGAGCTTTGTCAAGCACATTTTGTTTTTCAACAAGTAAACAAGTATGTTTTAAAAGTTCACCAAAACAACCCCCTTAATGTCATCTATTAACGAGCTTAATTTCCTTAATGGAATTAAATATTACTGTATATCTATTAGCTAGTGGGTGGTCTCTAGGTGTGTAAAAATTGGGTAATTTTAGGAACCGGAACCAGAATCGGGGAGGAATTAGTTCCAAGTTTGGTCAAAAATGCCAAGAACCAGCTCGGGTAGGAACCAATTCTGAGTTATCGGGTATTTCATCGGGTTTGCCAAGATTTTATCAAGCTTCGGTCGGGTCGGGTCCAGGTTTTGACCATGTAAAAGTGAAACCGGTTCGGACGCAGGTACCATTTTTCTAAGGAGTCAATATCTTGTTCCTACTAGTGGGTCGGGTAGGACCGGGTCCGGTTCCGGATCAGGTACCGGGTTAGGTCCGGAACCGGGTTTTTCCCACCTCTGGCGGTCTCCAACTTTATTGATTTAATTTACTTATTTTCTTTTGTAAGTTGGTGTATGTTGGTGGGCCGGTTATGCTTCGTTGTTTCAGCTAATTTCTGGGCCTCGGTTGGGCCGGTTGTGTTTATAAAATGTTGCCGTTCAAAAAAAGCACTCGAGACGAGGTCAGAATGGTAAAAAAAACTACATGTGGGGCTTTGGTACTTTCAGAAAAGTGGTAACTCATCAATTACTCCATTCCAAACAATCGATTCAACAACCATTCTGGTTTCCAATTCATTGCCAAAAACTAATCTACTATTATAATATATAAAAATCATTGATGAGCCACATGACACTTAATTGTTCTATTTTTGTGCCAAGTGGCATCATTATTATTCAACATTCAAAGTCAAAACTATCTAATTTAAACAATCAATAAATATTTTAAATTTTCCATATTAATATGATTTAACTATAATTTTATATTAGTAAATAAAGTAAAATAAAAAATAAGAGATTGTATGTAAAACTTTTGAAACACATTTTAGCGTATGTAAATTCGTGTCATATGTTTTTAGTTTATTAGTGACCAGTTCAGAATGCGTCACTATTTGTCTTTACTCTGAACAATACGAAAATGGTTCATGTCACTTGATTACTTTTTACTTTTAATTCTATATAATAAACTTTTTTATATGTATTGATAACTTTTGCTAATATGACATAATTCAACACTCAAGAAGAATAATTGATTGATGATGGTGCATATCAGTATTGTTTCTTTTATATGTAATAATTATGTGATTTTTTTATGTCGCATGTTAACTAATAGTGGAATTCATTGTGCTTATTATATTTCATTTGCATGTCAAGGTATTATACAAATTTACATCAACTAGAGTTTCGGGCCAAACTAATATAAAATTAGAGTAATTTTGATCCCCATAATACAGTAGTACCATAGTGAGTTTTTATTTATATCCATTTATATTCATGAAGAAAAACTCATATCTTCTTGAATGACTATCATTGTGTTGTCTATTACAAAGAAACTTTCTTTTTTTTTCTTAATTTCAAATCTTGCAAGTTGAGATTATAAAGTATAATTGACTACTAGAAATGACATGGAAATGGTTGTAATTATGGATGTTGCAAACCGATTCTATACAAAATAATTGTAAGATCATGAGCATGAAGTTTGAAATAATAATCTATTTCATTTAAGTTGGTTGTTTAATATTATGATTTATTTGTTTTATCTTTTATACAAGAATCTCGAAATTGTTTAATATAAGGGAGGAATGATTGTTTGATTTTCAGTGAGATACTTATTTGTTATGAATAAAACCTTTGCAGTAGTTTTTACACTGACTTACGTATTGGGTCACAACAAGTTTCACTTGAAACATATTCACTTTTAGTATGACTTGAAGAGGTAGGTCCCAGCAGAGCCCAGTTGGACCCGCAAGACTCACCTTGAACAGGGACGTCTGCGCGATGACCAACTGTTCCAGCAGGACCCACCATGCTCAAAGAACCTTACGCGCAGTACGCCAGCTGTACCCGCAGGGAAAGCCTCCCAATGGTGAAGTACCCCGCCTGTTCCCGCAGCTGCGGATACAAGCCATCAGGGAAGGCTACCCGCACTAACAGCAAGGCTACACGCACAAGGCATTCGTTACTTCAGTTGTCACATGAAGGAATGAGCAAGGCGGGAACACTCCCGCCTAAATGAGCCAGTCCGTATGCTTCTGGAAGGTCTTTCGTACTATACCTACTAAGGTATGGGCGGAACAGACAGTTTGACCAGAGCAGCCCATGAACTAATCACAGGGTGACAGCTCACCGACAACAATACGAGGAGGAGCACCCTCTAGTACTGTTTGTCACTATTAGCCGCTGCCTACTCACCAACCCTTATGATGGGACGTGCGCAGCCTACAGTTGGTGGAACAGTATACAGCCGACCTTATTACTGTTGGCCGTAACCTATCAACCAACCAGCATGGCCTGTGCATAGTCCACTGTTGGTAGAACAGGAATACTATTCAGCCGGCTATACCTGCTTGGAAACCTACCTTCGGCTATAAATACTCCAACACCTTGGAATGGTAAGGACATCATCTGTTATCTCAATCTTATCTAGCAATCTCTTAATATACACTTATATTCAGAGCAATCTAGTCTGATTCTCACGCCGGAGGGTGGTCACAAGGAGGAACCCCCCCTTCTCAGTGACGAGCTTACGGTGTCTGTTTTGCAGGTCTCCAGAAAAACAACCTTCTCTCCCAGACCTCATCCGTGGGAAACATTACTTAACCCCCAGATTATCTATAATCTGCCTGTGGGTTCACTTAGTGTTTCTTCATTGGCGCCATCCGTGCATAAAAGCTAGAACTATTTTAGTTTTTTCAAAATTTCTGAAGAAATGGTTAACGTTACTCCGGTCCTAAGGCCAGTAACCGACCAAGAAACCCCGGTAACCACAACTCCAGCAACTGGGGGGAACACCGGCGGTTATACAAATCTTACGAACACTACCCCGACTACCCAAGCCGGGGCAAGTGCAGTAAATATTCCACTGGGGTTCACTGATGCCCAGTTGGAAAAACGACCGAGGGCCCCTCGCCAAACACTAGATCAAGTGAAGGCGTGGGCCGAAACACGTCAAAGAGAATTCCAAGCTGAATTGGATGAACGCTTGCGTTCAGTTCAACAGGCTGACGAATTCGGCAGTACTCGCCAACAGCTCAATATGAACAGCGAGTGCGAGTACTCAGACGAGGAGAGAGAGGAATCCGACACCGACGCAAACCCTCGCCATAAGGCGAAAGGGAAGCGTAAGGAAACGGATTCCCAGCCAAAAAGGAATTTTGGGGAAGCTTTTAAACCAACAAATGCGGAGAGAAACCCGCGTGACTTCTCAAAAACCTTTAGGCCAACTGCTACAAATGCAGGGAAGTCAAAGTTTGCAAGGGACATTGCGGAAGCAATCGCCCCGAGAAGTGCCAAACAAATGTCTAACATTGGCACTTACGATGGTCTATCCGACCCAGACGACCATTTGAACAGGTTCATTGCGGGGGCTACCGTCAGCAACTGGACGGAACCCACGTGGTGCTACATGTTCCAGATGACTCTGGTCGGAGCGGCCAGGGCATGGTTCGATCGTTTACCGGTCCACCACATATATGACTGGGCGGACTTTCAGAACAAGTTCAGCCAACACTTCAGCCAACAGAGGAAGTACACTGAAGAACAGTGGACGATCCTCAACTACGTGAGAGAGGAGGATGAATCTTTACTAGACTTCATCACCCGCTTCAACTCCAAAAAGCTAAGTCTCGGCAACATAAGTGAAGATCTGGTTCGTGCCGCTTTCATCCAAGGCGCCGAATACCCAGAACTTATCCGCACATTGACGGGTAAGGATGGCATGCCATCAACATGGGATGCCATCATGACGGCGGCAAAGCGCTTTGCCGAGACGGAAAAGAAACTGGGAAGGGATCTTCCCCAGAGTACACACCTCTACACGCAGAGGACAAGAGAGAACAATGTCCGGATCGCCCGGCAGAACAAAAAAAGGAAGCTAGGTATCTGGCAGTCAAGGGTAAACTTTGACACCTCATCTAGCTCTCGCCCTCTTGTTGGCGGAAGAAATCACACACACCCTTCAAGCCAAAAGCACCGGTGGACGCCACTCACCAAAAGCGTCACGGAGATATTTGCCACTGAAAAGCTACCGTGGCCAAAAGCTCCAGTGATCAGGCACAGACCTAATGCGGATCAGAGCAAATCCTGTGACTTCCACGGGACAAAAGGTCATGGTACGGAAGAGTGTACATCCTTGAAAGATATCGTTGAAGCGTTCGTCAAGGATGGAAGATTGGCACACCTGGTGGCATCAATCAAGAAGGGAGGACAGAACGACAACCGGTACCGGGGCAACGGACGAAAGCCCGTTGACATCAGCATCAACATGGTTCATGGCAACATCAGAGGAAGAAAAAGGCGAACGCCAGAACCATGCGCGTGGAAGGAAGCTGAGGTGCGCTTCCCGCGAGTGCCAGGAGGACCCAGCAAAGAAGGCCCTATCGTCATAAAAAGCCAGCTGGGGCACTACATCACTTCTCGCACTCTTGCTGACAACGGCGCCTCGTCAACGGTGATGTACAGGCAGTTCTTCGACAAGCTAGATGACGAAGACAAGGAGCGCCTGGAAACGATCTGCGCCTCGATGGAAGGGTTTGATGGCAGCACAAGCACCTCCCTGGGTATCCTATCTTTCCCCGTCACTCTTACAGATGGAAAACACTCCCGCACAGAAGATGTGGACTTTGTCGTGATGAGGAAGCCACACCACACGTACGACATTCTCTTCGGGAGAGACGGGACGGCAAGATTCAACGCCGTGGTATCCTCAGTCCACGGCATGATGGGATGGCCAACAGCTGAGGGTGTAGCGATGATCACCGGCATTCCCCAGGTATGCATCGCATCTGTCTCATCTAAACCCAAACCAAAGATGGCTAAACCAACCATCACCGAACCAGAAAGATGGGCCTTCAATGGCAAGTACCCTGACCAGGCCGTAACCATTGGCCCAACAATTGTTAATCCCACACGCACCTTACTTAAGCGCTTATTACAAAAGAACGCCGACATCTTCGCGTGGACACCAGCTGACATGACTGGTGTACCCCGGAGTAAGGCAGAGCATAAGCTCAAATGCGATCCGGCTGTCACACCGATCGTACAAAAGCGCAGAGTAATGGGGCCAGAACAAACTAACGCGTGTAGAACCCAAGTCAAGGAATACGCGTTAGTAGATATCAAACTTGGGTTGCAAATCCTGTTATGGTACCGAAGAATGACAAACAATGGCGCATGTGCATAGATTTCAAAGATTTGAACAAAGCATGCCCCAAAGATTGTTATCCGTTACCTGAAATTGATCTAAAGGTGGATTCGTTGGCACCATTCCGCCTTAAATGCTTCCTGGATGCGTATAAGGGGTACCATCAAATCCACATGGCCGTTGATGATCAGGACAAAACCGCTTTTCGGACGCCCGATGGCACATTTTGTTATCAAATGATGCCATTCGGACTTAAGAATGCCGGGTCCACATACCAACGCCTGATGGACAAAGAGTTTCATTCCCAAATTGGGAGGAACTTGGAAGTCTACATGGATGACTTGGTCATCAAAAGCCCTGACCCAGAAGCGATGTTGAAAGACATCGAAGAAACTTTCAACACGCTCAGGAAGATAAACATGAAGCTCAACCCGAGCAAGTGTGCCTTTGGAGCGGAAGAAGGGAAGTTCTTGGGGGTCATCGTCACTAAAGATGGCTTCAGAGCGAACCCTGAAAAGGTCGAAGCCATTATCAAAATGGAATCACCTACTACCATCAAACAGGCTTAGACACTGAACGGACGACTAGTGGCACTTAATCGCTTTTTGGCAAACCACGCGGATAAGTCGTTTCCCTTCGTGTCAACGTTGAGAAACTGTTTGAAAAAAACGCACTTCCGCTGGACACCAGAAGCGGAAGCAGCTTTTCAGGAGATTCGGTCACGCTTGATCGAACTCCCAACACTCACAGCACCAGAAGCGGGAGAGGAGTTAATCCTATACCTTTCCGCAACTGATAGAGCAACCGGGGCAGTCCTGCTAGTAGAGCGAAAAGGCATCCAGATGCCAATCTATTATGTCAGCCGTATCCTAACAGACGTAGAAACCAGGTACTCTACCCTCGAAAAATTAGTTTTAGCACTTTTACACGCCTCACGCAGGTTAAGACGATATTTCCAGGGTCACCCAATCACCATCCTCTCCAACTTCAAACTTGCAAACGTTCTAGGCAAACCCGAGTTGTCGGGACGCCTAGCCAAATGGGCAATTGAGTTGGGAGAATACGCGATAAAGTATAAGCCAAGACCAGCCATAAAGGGCCAGGTTCTGGCCGACTTTATTGCAGAAGTGCCTGCATCGCGGGAAAAAGAGTGCCAGGAAGAGGCTCAACCCTCTCCAGCACAAGACATCAATGATGTCTGGCGACTCTACACTGATGGGGCAGCCAATAACGAGGGTTCAGGCGCAGGGCTAAAGCTAACCAACCCAGCGGGCCAAGAATACACCTACGCTATTCGATTGGATTTTCCAAGTACGAATAACGAAGCCGAGTATGAGGCATTCCTGGCTGGGCTGAGAATTGCGCGTAAGATGGGAGTGAAAAACTTGGAAGCCCACGTGGATTCCATGTTAGTAGCCAATCAAATCAACGGGATGTACACGGCCGTGAACGACACAATGGCCCTGTACCTCGCACAAGCAAAATCCCTTATGCGCGATTTCAATGACTGCAAAGTCATACACGTCAAGCGAAGTGAAAACAAATCTGCGGATGCGTTAAGCAAGCTTGCTTCATTAGCCTTTACCCACCTAGGAAAGGATATCCGCATTGAACTCCTCGAGACACCTTCGGTCCCGCACAAGGAAATTTGTGTCATCCAAACCGGCACGGAAACGTGGATGACACCAATAATAAAATACCTCGCGACAGGTACACTACCGGAGTCTAAAACACAGGCAAGAAAACTACGCTGTAAGGCACTGAATTATCAACTCGTCAATGACATCCTTTACAGACGTAACTTTCTTGGCCCACTCTTAAGATGCGTGGACAACCAAGATGCTGAATACCTCCTAAGGGAAGTACACGAAGGCATCTGTGGAGTACACGCAGGTCCCCGCGCTGTTGTAGCCAAGCTAAACAACGCGGGATACTTTTGGCCGGGGATGAATACGGATGCACTGGCATACATCAGAAAATGCAGGTCTTGCCAGCTTTACGCACCCAACACGCACCGCCCGAAGAATGAACTTGTTCCAGTCACTTCTTCATGGCCATTTCAGAAGTGGGCCATCGATGTGACAGGCCCATTTCCTACAGCAGCAGGAAATGTTCAGTTCCTAGTGGTAGCCATCGACTACTTCACCAAGTGGATAGAAGCAAAACCTTTAGCCCAAACAACCGCGAAACATATCAAAAAATTTATTTGGGAATTTATTATTTGTCGTTTTGGACTTCCACAGAATTTGGTGAGCGATAACGGCACCAACTTTGCTGACAAGAAGCTACAACAGTGGCTAAAAGAACTTCAAATCACCCACACCTTTACCTCAGTGGCACACCCGCAAGGTAATGGTGAGGTGGAAAGAGCAAATAAGAGCATCGTCGAAGGCATCAAGAAGAGACTATTGGAACACAGATCCGGCTGGGTGGACGAGCTTCCGCACGTCCTTTGGGCAAACAGAACGCTGAAGAAGGCCAGTACGGGAGAAACCCCGTTCAGCCTCACTTATGGCACTGAAGCCATGGTCCCGGTCGAAATTGGTCTACCCTCACCAAGGGTCTTGATTCAGCCAGAAGACAATGATGCGGAAAGACGGTTGGATCTTATGCTAACCGAGGAACGCAGAGACTTAGCCGCAGTGCGTGAAGAGAACTACAAACGACAAATGCAAAAGTACTACAACACGCGGGTAAAACTCTGCAACTTCAATATAGGAGACTACATACTGCGTAACAACGAGGCTTCAAACCAAGAGCGCCCGGGAAAGCTGGCCCCGGTCTGGGAAGGGCCATACATTATCAAAGAAGTCCTGGGAAAGGGCGCATACCGGCTCGAAAGGCTCGATGGCACTCCCATCCCAAGAACATGGAATGGAGCTCAATTACGCAAATGTTATATGTAGATCAATTCCAAAACTTGTAAAGAAAAGGCCTAGAGCCACTTCTAATGGAAATGATTCTCCTTTCATAATGTGTTTACCTTTATACTTATGAACTTCCCACTGGTGCCGGTATTCACCGCATAAACGGGAAGAAGTAAGTCGTTACGTGTGGAAGGCAGCAAAACCCGCATAAACACAATGTTAAAAATAAGGGAAACCTACACGCATGCCAGATGTAAGTAAAGTTTAGCCATCCTTGTAAGTGCAAGTGACGGTCTTACCCGCACAATCACGAACAAGGAAGCAAAACTTCAACCTATCATCTACCACGTTCAAAGGTTATCCTAAAAAAAAAAAAAAAAAAAAAAAAAAAAAAAAAAGGATAAGGAAAACCTACACGCAGGTCAGATATGGGTAAAGTTTAGCCATCCTACTAAGTGCAAGTGACGGTCATACCCGCACAATCGCGAGAGGAAGCAAAACTTCACACCTATTATCTACCACGTTCAAATGTTAACTTATCCTCAAAGATGAGGAAAACCTACACGCAGGCCAGATGGTAAAGTTTAGCCATCCTACTACGTGCAAGTGACGGTCCTACCTGCACAATCACGGAAGAGGAAGCAAAACTTCACACCTATCTACCACGTTCAAAGGTTAACTTATTCTAAACACTTGGAAAATTGCTAAATTAAACTAAAATATGTGAGTCATATAACGTTTATAAAGCAAGGAATCCAATGAAACAAGCGGTCTTAGCCGCACAAAGATTTACATTTCATAAATATTCGTTACAAGAATGGCCGGGTAACTACCCGCCTACAAGAAAGTAAATCTATACAAACTAAATCTATCATAGCAGCGAGAAGGGATCTTCAGGATCAGGCTTCAGGGCCACTTCCACTTGGACCAGCGCCATCAGTAGAGCGTGGCTGTTCAAGGAAAGCCTTAAGGATAGCTAGCCCATCATCAGCAGCAGCAACTTCATTCACCTTCTCCACCACCGGATGCGGGAAGGCAGCATACTGGTTCACTGCTTGGTCATAAGCAGCTTCAGTATCTACATTATACAAAGGGAAGTTGGAAGGCGGGACGCCTTTCTCAACGAACCCTAGACCAAGCAGGAAGCCGACCCGTTCCCCATCCTCGTGAGAAGCGTTGAGGGCTGCGCTCATAGCATCGTCGTAAGATGTCTCTGAGAAGACCCGATGCACAACCTACATAAGGAAATATACAAGTGTCAACACCCTGTTTACAAAGAAAAGCGTGAGGACATGAAGATAGACTTACCTGAGACAACGCTTCTCGAAGAAGCCATTCCTTGGCAACCAGAGACTCTTGGAGGGCAGCTTGAGCTTCGTTACGGGCGCGTTCGGCTTCATTCTTGTTGAGGTTGGCAAGCAACACTTCTTTAGCCGCAGCCTCCTCCACGCCCTTTAGCTTACGCTCGGTATGGTCAAGCACCCCCCTCTGGTCCAAGATTTCTTGAAGCTTCTTAGCATCCTCCATCGCCAAGGCATCATTAGCCTGCTGAAGAGCCTCTAATTTGGCTTTAAGTTCTTCATTCTCCACGCGCAGAGGCTCAGCAACAGCTTCAGCCTTGGTGGCCCTCTCGGTTGCGTTCCTCGCAGTTTCCTTAGCCAGAAGCTGTTCATTAACAGCTTGGGCAGCCTTGGAACGGGCCTCGAGTCGTGCCTGAACTTCAACCTCAAGGGCCTTAAAGGCCTTCTCCTTTTCCGCAGCTATAGCGGAAAGCCTTTGGTTCTCCTCCCGGATGGCCCGCGCCTGAGCAACTTCTTTAAGGCGAGCTGCTTTTAACTTGTCGTTTTCACGACAAAGCAGCTCGACGCGCGGCTGCATCCGAGCAAGGAGAACCCGAAGCTCATTGGTTAGCCTACCCTCCTGGTAGCTAGCCATGGCTTCCCCCAACGCAACACTAGGAGCAGCGTGACGAGCCCATTCCATGCACTCCACAGGGGTGCGAAGGGTTGTTCCTCGGCGAATGTTCCATCGTGGAACATACACTTCATTGGAATCCGACACTGCAAAAAACAAAAAGCAGTTAGAAAAAGATGATAAAAAATATATGTAGAAAAATGGGCCAAAAGAACCCTACGCACCTGTAGGGTTAATTACAGGCCGATAGCCGCCGAACCCATCACCTGAACCCAATGGAAATCCATCCAAGAGGTCAGGCAGATGGGAAGGTGGCGGAGAGATGCGAGAAGCCCCACGCGTACCTGATGGACCGGCCGACGTTGCCGATGGTGGGGGCATGGGTGCAGCCGCCGTGGTCGCCACCGCGGTCGCTGCCGCAGAATCCGCAGCAATAGTAACCGCCGGCTCTGTGAAGGATGCTGTAAAAATCGCACTCACAGCCGGCGGTGACGTCATCTCGGCTGGAACAGTCGGCTCAAAGGAGTGAGCAACTGATCCAGCGGAAGCAGGCGTAGGCGCCTGGGTCGACGCCTCAGGTAGGCTGACCAAGCCTACCGTCATTGGCGGAGAGGTACTACTAGGCGCTTCACCCTGGAATGCGCCAACATCCACGCCTGCGTAAAGAAGAAAAGTGTTAAAACAGATTAAGCTATGAAGATAAAAGCTAAAGGAAAGTTGTACTTACGGGTTTTCTTGAGCCTAAAGGTACGGAGAGGCGGGGACGGACCCGATGGAGCCGGCCTCTTTGCGCCGGTCACCGTCGTCTTCTTTGGCTCTCCGGAGGTGACAGTCGCAACCTCCGGAGCTGTGGTCTTACCACCACCGGGATTCCCCGCCACCTCTTCGCTCTCAGTCTCCGAGTCAGAGAGAGCCACCGGATCGGCAGTGGAGGCCACCTTCTCCTTTCCCTTCCCGCCGGCAGCCTTCTTCTTCCGCACCAACGGAGGACCATCTGCGGATTCCTCATCAGAACATACGATTAGAGGAATTCCAGCAGAGGTTTCAGCATTGAGAGGTCGAGGGGCGAAGAGCGCCTTACCTGGCCGACGGGCACTGAGGATCTCATGGCCTAGCGGATAGACCTCCACGAACCGATCCGCCGTTTGTTCTAGGATGGGCAACTCGTTCTCGTCTAGAGCGCGAGTACCCATCCGGGCGGGACCGTCAGCCTCCCGCGGATTAAGGAGCGACTGCAGGTCGTTCCCCTCTGAAATAAACAAGAAAAAAGTTAGAAGAAATTCAAAATCAACAAAAGGGAAAAAGGCATACCGTAAGGAACAGAGTTCGAACCGTATTCGAGGACGATCGGAATCTTGCGCGCATCAGCCTCCTTCCACACCCGACTCATCCCCAGCATCACCATCCTGGACTCCGCAAACCGGTAAACCGGAGATTGGACCCGAGATATCTTGGCAAACCATTCCGCCTCCTGGTAGCTGGAAGCGTGAAGGCTTGGGAGCGCTTGCCCATTCTTGAATCTCATGGCAATGGGGATGGCGCGGGCGGATATGAAGAAAAACTCTCTCTTCCACGCGCGAAGACTGCGCTCGGTCGCACAGATCTTTAAACCCTTAATCCGGGTTGTCAACGTGTACCACCCCTGGATGCACCTCCAAGTGTAGAAGGTCATCAGGCGGTCAACATAGGGCTCAACGCCCAGTATCCGGCACACCCACTCAAAATGGCGAATCTTGGCGATCGCCATGGGGTGCAACTCGGTCAAATGAACACCATGCCTCTCAAGGACACGGTAAACAAACTTTGTCAATGGGAACCTAAGATTCCCATAGACAAAGAATGCGGCATAAACCCCGATCTTGCCTCGGGGGGCATCGTACACGGTCTGATGGGGTTCAGGAAACTCAGGCTCGAGAGACTCGAGCATTAACTTCCTGACAACATACCGGTACAGATCGCCAGGCAGAGCACACTGGCACTCGCCAGCAGTACTCCTGTCGTCAGCTGTAGAATCGATATCACGAGACATCGTGTAAAAGAAGAAAACGATTTCGGGAGAATGCTTGCCTGAAAAGGATAAGTATTCGCCGGAAATCGCAAAGAAGATGAAGAAAAGAGTGAAAGTGTGGATTACAAATAACCCTCTCCCCCTTTATATACTAATCGCAATTAATGCGATGAAATTAATGCGGAAGAGAGAGAAAACGAAGGTGCAATGAAACTATGACACGTGGCAAAAAGCAAGCTGGCAACAGCTGTTGACAGGACGCATACCATTAATTTCGCGGCCACGCGCCCGAAAAATCGCGCCCACGCGCCTGAAAAAGCGTCTGGAATGACCATGTACCGTCACGTCACCATAACTTCCTGCACGTCCTGACACAGTCAGAAGAAACCGTCGCACGACGTTTCAGATGTTTGGACTGTTCCTATCTTTCCACCAACTCTTCGAATTTCAAAAATTCAAAATTCAAAAAGATTCAAAAGTGAGCGGGAAAATACCCCTTACCTTGGCAACCAAGTAACCGTAAGACGGATGCGGGTACAGTGTTAAGGCAAAACCCTTCACATACCTAGCACCCGCAGGGAATTGAAGCCAAGAACAACTTGGCAACCAAGTTGTCACACCCTCAGAATCCACTAACGGAGTTTTACCGTCAGAGGGTGTGAACTGGCAGGATCGGAATCATCAGTTATAATCAAACCATAAAAACGTTTAAATGCAAATAAGTGCGGAAGCGTAAAAACCTTAATTCAAAAGCTGCGTCACGCAGGACGACTTAAAACCAAAGATAACTGTTGAAAGTAAGTTTGCAGAATAAAAGTGTTTTCATTTAATGCATGCTCCTAAACCGCGCGCCCGCCTCGGCTACCTGAGAATAACATACTAAAAGTGTCAACACAAGGTTGGTGAGTTCACAAGTTAAATAAGATAAATCGTTTAGCGTTTTGCGTAACCTCGTTACGACGTTTCAGTGTTGCGTAACCTCGTTACGACGTTAAAGTGTTGCGTAACCTCGTTACGACGTTTAAGTGTTGTGTAACCTCGTTACAACGTTTAAGTGTTTTGCATTACCAGATAGTGTTATGTCAAATTATATATCGATAGGTAGCTAATCTATACAACAAGTATCGCTAAGTGGTTCGCGACCGAAGCTGACTGTTTATCAAGTGCCCGTCACCAGGTCAATCCAGACCATGGTAAGTGTTAGCCAAAATTACACCCACTCAACCTCCAGTTGAGCTTAACGTCGGGTGGGGTTTGTCAAACCCAGTAGTACTACTCAACAGTGACTCGCTATTCCAAATATTAACCGGTCCGATGTGTGGGACTTCAAATGTTACGTTTGCCGCTTAGCCCTTTACAAGTGATATATAATTTATAACAAAATCTTAAATATGCGTTTATCTCAGAAAATATGTTTATCGGAGTATGTTATCTCCCCCAAGTGAAAAACGTTTGAAAACAGTTCAAAGAGCGGGGTAAGTGAAACTCACTGTTTGCGAAGATTATCCCGATCTAGATCACCAAGTAATGCGCGTCGTAGAAACTCTCTAGCGTTCTAAATAACAAAGAGATTTTCTAAGTATCGGTACGTTTAACGAGTCTCTAGACTCGGCACATAATACCTATGCACGTAACAGTTTTCGTGTTTCGTTTGTGAATCGTGTGTGACTTAAACAAGTACAATTGTGATACGATACATGAGTGAGCAATTACTTTCGTGTCACGTACTAATAATGTATATCACTAGCAATTATTCCCGTAAGGGCATTTTGGTCAACAAACAAAGACTAACTAACCATTATTCCCCGTAAGGGCAATTTGGTCCATTCATGGCAATCAACTAACAACTATTCCCCGCAAGGGTATTTTGGTCAAAATACAACAATTTTATAAAAACTATCATATTTCATGCATTCCTATACAACTCAGCAGCTAGTTTCGTTATGACAGAATTTCTACTTGAAAGATTTCACTAGTTCACCGATCATAACGTCTCAATTAATTCACCAAAAATCACCACAGAAGCATACATATCTCAGGTTTCCAGAACATATTTTATCTTATCTTTATTCCACATATTTTTCTTATAATGACCAAAACATTACAGCAAACTCTTATCAGTCAGATTCATGCGCAACAGAATGTTATTTACAATTCCCGTTAAACGAAAAATCCAATAAATGCAAGACCACTTGGGTTTGGTTCCTAACTCAGTGAGTCAACTTCCAGAAGTGGAACCAACCCAATTGGTCTCGTAGTTCATGAGATATAACATTTACAACATAACCTAACAGCAGGTCTAACAGCTCAGCTTTGCATCACGTTTTTGTAAAATCATAAAAGTATACTTCCACTTATCCAAAAATTACGAATTTATACTTTATAGAAACTAGACTCAACCTAGTTTACTGCAGTACCCACAATCTCAATCAATTTTCACGTTTACACTTCGTTACAGTCAGTTAAACATCGTATATACATTCTGTCCAGAATCTGTTCACATCAAAACTCAACAAAATAACAATCTATGAACTATCATGCATCCATATAACCCTCTAGACACTATAACTACTATCCATGCATATCAATTACACCATACATACAAGATTAGGGTTTTATTTGCACTCACAATCAAGGACACAACAATTAACATGCAATACTATCAAAACTAGTTATCAAGTCATCCCTAATACACCATCAAATAAACAAGAATCATATGAACACCATGCATAGGAAAAAGTCGGACCTAGGGTTTGCAAGTTATACCTTCAAAACACCAATACAAGCAAGAGGAAGGTAGGAGATGATTAGAAACGGGTGTAGGATGCTTCAATTGTGAAAACCCAAGATTAAAACCAAGTGTTTGGTGTGTGTTTGTGAGCCGATCGCACGGAGGGGGGGGGGGTCTAGCTGCCGTCGGTTTTTTTTGTGAGGGGAAGGAGATGAGTTAGGGTTTGTGATAATAATATATTTATAGATATACAAGTTACACTCTAGTCCCTAATCTTTCAAGTGTTACATCTATAGCCTAAACTAGTTGGTTCTTGTTTCTTGTTTAACATTCCACATAACATAATCAAGTAACTCACATATATCTAACACATAATTATCACATAATTATTGTTTTGACGTTTGTCGTTTATTTATCAATCGTTTGCGTCAACTCGTTTGCGTTTCGGTGCAAATCCCGAAAGACTACACATGTAGTAAGTGTTAAGCGTCATTTAAACCCTAGTTTAAATGTAATGAAGTGTGCGTTATAGATTCAACGATCTTAAAGTTTGAATTGACGGAGTTGAGTTAACGGGGTTAACCTGAAATTGACGATTGTCACACAAGTAACCGTAAGACGGATGCGGGTACAGTGTTAAGGCAAAACCCTTCACATACTTAGCACCCGCAGGGAATTGACGCCAGGAATACCTTGGAAGTAAAGTAACCGTAAGGCAAGTGCGGGTACAGTGTCAAGGCAAAACCCTTCACGTACTTAGCACTCTGCAGGGAATTCAAACCAAGAAGGATCTTCTGGGCCATGCTTGCGGAAACGTGAATAACATTCCCGCACGACGGGAACGTCGAGAACTATATTGTTTGAAACTCCAAGATGGAATTGGTGGTTTTAGCATAAATGATCACTATGTCGAAAACCACCAAAACCTCATGGAGAATCCACACAATTGGGACTCAACACTCCTGACGCGCGAGGAGGTTAAAAACTTACCCGCTTCATGCCCAAAGATCAAGCAGAAAAGTCGGGAATTTCTGCGTGACATCAGGAAAACCGCGGGATGAATCACCACGGAAAACCGAAAAACTAAGCCCTTTTCAAAACCCCTTGCTAAGTCCAAAAGTTCACCTCACTTATTAATAATTCATGAGAAGAACATTGGACTGGGGGGACTTGAAGAGGTAGGTCCCAGCAGAGCCCAGTTGGACCCGCAAGACTCACCTTGAACAGGGACGTCTGCGCGATGACCAACTGTTCCAGCAGGACCCACCATGCTCAAAGAACCTTACGCGCAGTACGCCAGCTGTACCCGCAGGGAAAGCCTCCCAATGGTGAAGTACCCCGCCTGTTCCCGCAGCTGCGGATACAAGCCATCAGGGAAGGCTACCCGCACTAACAGCAAGGCTACACGCACAAGGCATTCGTTACTTCAGTTGTCACATGAAGGAATGAGCAAGGCGGGAACACTCCCGCCTAAATGAGCCAGTCCGTATGCTTCTGGAAGGTCTTTCGTACTATACCTACTAAGGTATGGGCGGAACAGACAGTTTGACCAGAGCAGCCCATGAACTAATCACAGGGTGACAGCTCACCGACAACAATACGAGGAGGAGCACCCTCTAGTACTGTTTGTCACTATTAGCCGCTGCCTACTCACCAACCCTTATGATGGGACGTGCGCAGCCTACAGTTGGTGGAACAGTATACAGCCGACCTTATTACTGTTGGCCGTAACCTATCAACCAACCAGCATGGCCTGTGCATAGTCCACTGTTGGTAGAACAGGAATACTATTCAGCCGGCTATACCTGCTTGGAAACCTACCTTCGGCTATAAATACTCCAACACCTTGGAATGGTAAGGACATCATCTGTTATCTCAATCTTATCTAGCAATCTCTTAATATACACTTATATTCAGAGCAATCTAGTCTGATTCTCACGCCGGAGGGTGGTCACAAGGAGGAACCCCCCCTTCTCAGTGACGAGCTTACGGTGTCTGTTTTGCAGGTCTCCAGAAGAACAACCTTCTCTCCCAGACCTCATCCGTGGGAAACATTACTTAACCCCCAGATTATCTATAATCTGCCTGTGGGTTCACTTAGTGTTTCTTCAGGCAAGTTCAACTTGTATTCGACCCTTTAAGTAAACGAGTCAAATTTGCTACTTGTGTTCTCTTATAGCTGGCAAAATGTACGGGTCGTGTCAGCCGGCGCAACGCATAAGAACCAGTTTGATTAGTTCACTTTTTTTTTACTTTTGCACACAAATATAAACTCACTATAACTGTTAAGTTTCTTGTATATTATTGGAGTTGAGTAAAATATGTCAAGATTATTTAAAGTTATAAGTTTAGTAAGACAGTATGTTTGAAACTGAAAAAAATTGTTATAAAATGCCTATAACTTTATTTGTATTACACTTTTTTTGTCGATATAACCAAATATGTAGTTGCTTTTGCTTATATAAGGCATGAATTATAAAAAAAAAGACATGAAGTAAATCACACAAATTTATTTTTTATTAGTTATGGATGGTTAATAATTAATATCATTAAACCCTCAATTTGAATACTTTGGTAATGTTTTTTACTGATAGAAATTATTGCAGTAGAAAGATATTTTGAGAACCTAAGACTAAACGTATCACCCCCTCCTCTACTTGTCATACCCCTCCCCTAGACTTTTTATTCTTTTAACAATTTTATTTGACATATTACTTCCCTATAACATTTTTTATTTACAATTTATAGTTTTCTTTTAAAATATGAAATAAAATACTATAAAGTTTTATTTTTATATATATTTTTTTTGTATGTACTCTTTTTGTGCTTATTTTTCTTGATCATCATAATAATATTTTACTATTATCAGTGTGTGTGTGTGTGTATATATATATATGTATATATATATGTTTGGTCATATTCATATACATTAGAAAACTTCCGTAATATGAATTTTGTTTAATAAAATGCAAACTATCTCTAAAAACTATTAGAAAAAACAACTACCTCGACGTGACATGAGCATGAAAAGGGTTCAAGAATCATTTTTCTTTTTATAAAGAAATAAAACAATTACGAAAAAAAATATTTTTAAATATTAAAAAATGTTTATTATAAATAAGAAAAAGTGATATTTTGTTATTTTAAAAAATCAATTCTAAACTATTAAAAACAATAATAGTAAAAAAAAAATAACAAAATGACAACAAAGAAACAAAAATTTTTTGAAGTGTATCAATGAAAAACTTGAGGGAGAGGTTATATTTAGTAAAAATGAGAGGGGTTGTGGTATTTAAATAAATTGTTTTTTATTTAATTAGTTTAATTATAAAAAGAAAATAATAAAAAAAGATACTGTGAGCCCAACTTGTAGCCCCTACACCATTACACCTCAAAAACAAATTCTCACTCCTTGATGACTGGGCGCCACATGTCACAATTCGCCCCCATTTGTAGCCCCTCCACTACGCATAGCCTTATTGTAATATAAAGAACATAATCGTATAATAAGATAATGAATGTGATTTAATTTTTCAAACTCGTGTAATACACGGGTTCCTAACCTAGTGATACATATATAACCAAACATACAATAAAGTGACAAACACATTAAAATGCCTTAACATATTAAAGTCAAATACTATTATGACTTAATCTTTATTCATAGCATTTGACAATAATCAAACTAGGATAACCAAACTCTTAATACAGGCATAATTGCAGAGATTCGAACTTATTATTATTAATATTATTATTATTTTATTTTGTTGTTTAAGATGCAGAAATTTGAATCTTCATGCCAGCACCACAGTGACCAGCAAGAGTGCAAATGAAGTTGTTAAGGCCCTTGACAAGCCTAATTTGATCTTTCCCACTTGTGTACACCTTTGCATTTCTTGGTGTAGTGCTACACCCATCATATCCTGCCTTGTTCACAACTACCACATTATGTGCTCCATTTTGGTAGTTGTACACTGCTCCATCATATAATTAATTAATCAAGTACACAAACATATTTCTTTTCTCCTTATTTTTATTCAGAAAATTGTTCAATCATAGTCATTTAATCAAATTTGTTTATCCAAATAGTCATTATAGTTCTATTTTTATTTTTTACTGAACAGTTTAACGGTATGAAATAGTTACATTCAAGTCATGTGACTAGTGATTATGTACTTTTGTGTATTTAAAGCAAATGTGTTTTGAAATGCTACATGACGCCTCAAAACCTTTCATGCAGCATTCTAAATAGAGCAAAAACTTTCTTTGTTTTTTTTTTCTTTTTGGAACTAATTTTTTAATCTATCACCATATTTACGGGAGGGCAAACAACGTACCACTAGACTCTTCTGTTATGACACAGAAAACCAATCACAACCACATATATAAGGCTTGGCAAGATTTACTCTAAATAGCACCGGAAAGGTATTGCGCTGATTAGACTGTAACATGAAAGGTTTTGAGGCGTCTCATGTAGCATTTCAAGGAATACATGGTGTTTAAGAAAAAAAGAGCCTTGAAATTAAGTAAATCGGTTGACAATTGATAGCTTGACTAAGCATATGATTATAAAAGCAATTAGTAAAATGGTGATAGGATATTGAGAGGATACCAAGGACGTCGCCGGCCTTAAACTTCTTGCCCTTTTCCCAGCCGGCTACATTAAATGTCCAGCCACCGCTGCCACCAACGACATAAGTAGCTGCCTGAGCTACCTCGCATTGAAGCGCCGCCACCAGTAGGCATATCACCGCCATTGCCACCATTGCACTGCCTCTTCCCTCGGCCATGGTTCACTCAAACAAGAGATGGAATAGAGGATTTGATGGATTTATGACTTTTGTCTTTCTGTTTGTGGGATGTTTGGGTGGGCATGGTACCTATTTATAGCAAAAAGAGAAATCAACTCTTTTATCGGTTTAGTAAAACTCAATATTGTTTAGATTTTTCTTTTTCAGACAAATTAAGTACAATGTTTCTTTATTGAGTAACAGTTTTTAAAAAATTAAGCCATACAATATTCTATTCTCTTATTGTTACCATTGTATGTGTTTCTTACCACGTCACACTCACACTCGCATCATTCTAGTATTTTTCTTAAAAGTTGACGTGAACCGCAACAATGTTTTCAATTTACCTTTTAATTTTGCTTTTTTTGTATAATTATACCAATTATAAAAACAGAAAAAAAATTGATTTTTTTAAGTCGTCTATATTTAGCAAAATTTACAATTCACAATATGCTTTTAAGTCATCTTAATAATTGTTTGATGTAGTCAATGTAATCCTTTCTTTATTCTTGCCACTATATAGCACGTGCATAAAGCATTCAAAATATATGATGAATTAGGTTTAATTTGTCAACTTAGTTCTTATGAGCATTGGTTACAAACCAAAAAGGGTTTAACTTTATCTTTATTGGTTTTGTAATTATAGATCTTTGTCTGGCTTTTTCAACATTAGGAGTCATGTTTAACATTGGATTGTCACTCATTTTTAAATTGTAATATCTTATTTAATGAAGCATATGTGACATATATTCTTGGTGGAAATGGTTTATTCTCGGTTGCTTCGGTCAGAAAAGCACTAGTTGTGGACCTCTCCGATGACAACCGGTTTGTGATGGATTGGTGTAGATGGATCCTTTTAAAATGTAATATTTTTGCTTGGCGAGCAGCTTTAAATAGGCTGCCTTCTCTTGAAATGCTTAGAAGGAGGAACATTGGGGTCCTCTCTAGCGAATGCGCCCTTAGTAATTCAGGAACGGATGCTATAGATCATATCCTTACACGTTGTTACTTTGCTTTAGTGGTATGGCATCATATTGGAACATAGTGCAACATTCCCCCCTATTCTTCTTCTCTGCAGTAGACATATTCTCTATCCATTCCAGAATGAATTTGAATAGCAAAAGGAAGAACATTCTGAAAGGCATATTAATAATCACGAGTTGGGGGGCTTGAAAGGCAAGAAACGAAAAACTACACGATGGAAAAGAAACAAAGATGGAAGATCCAATAGGAGATATCAAAGCTTTGGGTTTTTTATGGATTAGATATAGATGAAAAAAGTTTGAGGGGTCCTCTGGTCTGGTGTAAAAATGTCCTTATGTGTTTTTTTTGTTTGCTTCTCTGAGTTCTGTGAGAAGCTGAGCCCGTGTTGGTTTGTTGGTTTTTAATGAAGTTCGCTGTTCAAGAAAAATATGTGACATATATTCTGTTTTACGTTCAAATTTATATATGACCATCCTCATAAAGTGATAACTAAGAAGTTGTCCAACTAAAACCAATCACCGTGACAAACTAATCTAACACATCATTTCATTGAAAAAAAACTAATTTCTTTCTCTTTAATCTACATAACTTAATCCAGTGCAACTTTTCATCTCCATTTACAAATCACAACCTAACCCTAACCCACAATTTTTTTATTAAATAAATATAGATTGTGATTATGTAAAATATTATAAATTCAAAAATTAGTATCATGAGCCAATAGTATTTATCAAAACCACATTAAAAAAATAAGTTTTTTTAATATATCTGCATCCAATATTAAAAAAATGAACAAGACGGTGTGTTAAGATTTGTTTTAAAGTTAAATATGTATAACTATCAAACAAAACTCAAATAATATATGGGATTAATTAGTTAAAGGAAAAAAAAGAAAAAGAAAAATCACATTCTCCCACCACTAGGTGAATGCCATGTGTTAAATAATGGGTTGCAACCATACATATTCGTATACATATTTTAAAGAAAAACGTTGTTTGTCTTATTAACAAGTGGCAACCGATTGTCCGATTGCAAGAAAAATTCATCATGGTGAGTAGTCTGACGAGTCGACTATTGTCATATCTAGTGGCGGATTTATATAGCAATTGGGAACCACCCGAGTTTCGAAATAATAGTGTATTGATATATAGAAAATGCTAGAGGAACCACCTTATAACTTAGAGAGGAACCACCTTGTTAACAATTCAAGCGTTGAAGTAGTTGGTAACTTGTTGGTTTTGTAAACAGAAGGTTGCTGGTTCGATTCCTTGCAGAACCAAATTTTAGAACCTTTATTTTTGTTTATCATGACACACATTTATACAGCAGTAGCTACTCTTTCTAGAATTATTCCACTCTAAAGGTAAGTTTAGATTCATTTGTTAAATGTTTAAGTGTTTTTCAAGTAGTAAACCCTCAAAAATAAATTTCTTAGTTTTTATATTATGTGTTTTTTAATTTCTAATGACGGTGTTTTTTTTTTGTTTTTTTATCATCTTATTATTATGTAATGAATTTTGCCCGAATCATCGAACCGAACCGAAATTTTTTATACCCGACTCTATGAAATTAAAACATCAAATAGTAGTGCACCACCTAAAAAAAATTCCTGAATCCACCACTGTGACATATCATAAGATAAGAATTGTGATACCTCGCTAAGAAAAATAGGAGTGGGATATATATTTTATAAATGACAAGAAATTAAATATGGTTGACAAAACTACTCGACATCCATATAAGAATATAGATATGGTGCATTTCCATTAAGTTCATTAATTAATTTTGTTATGCACAAGCAATGTATGTTGCAAGTGATAAACATCATTATTTGAAATGATGACACCTTTATTACATCCGGAGCGTGTTTGGTTCCCTCCGCCAAAAGTCCAAAACTCATATATAAAGTTAAAGGTTAATAAGTGAAAGAGTTTTGTGTAAATGTGGAGAAAAACTCAACCTTTTCACTTTAGTTGTGCCGTAAGAAATTAAAAATATATTGCTAATTAAAATGTATCGCTTTTTTCTATTTCCTTTACTATGTATGAAATAATGATGAAAAGTAAGAAAATCAAATCCCATATGCACAAATTTCCGACATTTAAGGTAAAATATTAAAAATTACCAAGTTGGCCCATAAATGTGGGTCCCAAGAACTTCAATTTTCTCGAATACTAGTAAATGGGTTTGGTGAACAAATTTTTTATGATCGCTTTCACAATAAATTCTTTAGCATATTTGACCTATCTTGATTTTTTTTTCCAAAAGAGAGTGTAGTTTAAAAAGAAAACAAAGTGGGATAATAGAAATATTGATAATTATAAATGTATGTTATAGTTTTATCCTTGTATTATGTGGGTTGTTTATATTATTTGTTTCTAATATTTATATATTTTCTGAATTTTAATTTTATTTATTGTTTTTAAGTTAATAATATATTTATAGTTTGATGATAAAATGTTTCACAATAATGAGATATTATGTGGGTTGTTTATATTATTTGTTTCTAATATTTATATATTTTTTGAATTTTAATTTTATTTATTGTATGTAAGTTAATAATATACTTATAGTTTGATGATAAAATGTTTCACAAATAAATAAGATATGCTAGGAATTAGCTTATCTACTCCACGAACAGTACTATAAGAATCAGTACTGAACATCCCCACTGTAATTGTATATGCTCCCATAGCAATAACATATTTTGGTTCAGGCATTTGCACGTATAATCTCACTAAGGAAGGGGCCATTTTCATTGTTACTGTTCCGGTCGTTAAAATAAGGTCCGCTTGTCTAAGGCTCGATCTTGGGACTAGTCCATAACAAGTGGCTCATTTCGTACCAGAAAAGCCTATGTATGAACAAGAATTAATTTTACTTCCCCACCTAGCTAGTGCTACTCTAGGTTGGGGGGTAGGTCCTGGTGAGGAAGTTATAGATACTTTTCTGTACTTTGTATCTGGGGTACTTTATTTAATTTCCTCGGCAGTATTGGGCTTTGACACTATTTATCATGCACTTTTAGGACCTGAGACGCTTGAATAATCTTTTCCATTCTTCGATTATGTATGGAAATATAGAAATAAAAGACCATTCACTATTTCTTGAAGCTCGATCTCTCCCCCCGGATGAACCATATAGCCAAGAGAAACCATGAACCAGAATAGAAGAGCTTGCCCCGCCCATGAGTAAATATGTCATAGTAGCCTCATTAGACCGTACATCTTTGTTGGTATATCCAGATAGTAGGTAGGAGCATAAACTGAAACATTCTGGAGCTACAAAGATAGTTATTAAATCGTTAGCACCTCATAAAAACATTCCTCCTATAGTAGCTGTTAATACGAATAAGAGAAACTCTGTTATAGCCATTTCTGTATATTCAATGTACTTTACTTATAGAGGAATACATAGAGTTGAACATAGTTTCCAACTAACAACTTACATGGTCGGTTGACGAGATAATTGCAGTTGATCATTTGGGCATCAATTAACTTACATAGTCAGTCTTCTCATCCATGGTTTAAAATAAAATCCAAGAAAAGTAAAAATATTTTCTCACGCAATGGATTGTTTTGGTCGAAGAATCAAACTTGATGATTACATCGTATTTAAACGTGAACCTGTACATAACAACATAATGTTTACCTTATAAATTTTCACGTGACCATAAATCAACTAATGGAGTGAATGCGCCAATGTTGTTGGTGATCATAGTCTTATAAATGCTCAAAACTCTCGATATATTATCACTGGATGTGTGATATTTTTGGAACATTAATTTGGTAAATAGTTTTTGAACAATACCAAATTGATCAAAAATTTTAAAACACTATTTTAAAAAAATTACCCTACTTGTATCATCAGCGTAACCTTTATTATTAGGGTCGAAAATTTTGAAGAATTGGCACTACGTTGATAAAAAATGGAAAAACAAATTGGTTTGCTTGGCTGGGTCACATGGTTAAGAGATAAAACCAAATTAAATTCTAAACAATCAAATAATAAATTTAGCAATAAGTTTCAATATCCAAGCTAATATTAACACACATAATAACATTTTTTTTAGCAGCCAACGAGTCCTTCAAAGGGACTACTGCCTAAATTCACTACATCGGGATACACTTGCTTTCGATCTGGGAAAAACCCTCACCTAAGGTCAACGTCCGTGAACACTCGCCAAAGGCACGACAGTACAGTGAAATAAAGCTCGTTCAGTTCAATGATCCAACTAGTGAACGTCATCATAGTGTCCCATCATCACCTTTGTGGCCCTTTTATTCATGTTTAGGCATCAACGTAGCTCAATTAAGACACGTGTCAAGCTATAGTGTTGTCAAGTCATATTTCCATGAAATTTTATGCGGGCTACACTAGTATCTAGTGCCCATGGGGATTAGGTGTCATTAATCTGTTGGTTTTTCTTATTTTGGTTAGTTTTTACTTACTTGCCTATTTTGGATAAATATTGGTCGAACATGTCTATTTTGGTAATTTTTCTTTTAAAAATGGGTATTTAGTGTAGACGTTTGATGTTTGTTAGATCTTTACTTATATAGAGAATGTTTATTGTTGAGGTCTTATTTGATTAAATGATGATAAAAAGATGGTTTGAAGTAAACAAGAAATAAACACACGACTTAGAGTGGTTCGGGTGGATGTTAATGAGTCCACCTTACATCCATTGCATGCCACACCAAGAGTTTATAACGTCTCACTAAGCAATAAGCGATCACCATTACAATTGTCTCATTATAAGGAAGTGAACCTCAACGTCTCATTAAAAGTAGTGATCACCTAAACTCTAAACTCAAAGTTTTACCTTGGGCTTAAACGATATTACAACTCCAACGTTTCAAATTATAAACTATAACCGGTTTACCGGGCTAGTGGGCGGCAACCAGTATAACCGCTTTTTAAAGCATTGGACTTTTATTTTGCTTTATGACCTAACCTTAATCACTATGAGGGGTGGGGGGAGAGACACTTATGAGTACTACCCATGTACCGCCCAATTCTGTATTGTCACTTCATTTCTACCTTCAAGTACCTCATAAACCACAAAATCACTAGCAACAATTACTCATAAGTATCCCTAGAACTTTTTGTATGTTTTTATAATTCTCCAAGTACAATAAATGCCAAAAATGAGTCAATTCTATGTGACAAGTCTTTGTCATGAAATGAAGTCATGCACCCTATCCACATGAGGTGACGACGGTATTGCCATACAGTTTGAAAGCCATACATCCTACTCATATTGGTGCCATGTCCGCTATGAGAACAAAACAATATTGAAGTAGAATAAATGTTGACCAAGAAGAAGAGAGACAAAAGCTTGGGGGTGCTACTAAGCGTCTTTGCTTACACAAGTTTGACTCTC
Organism: Bidens hawaiensis; assembly: GCF_021521415.1. Taxonomy (NCBI): domain Eukaryota; kingdom Viridiplantae; phylum Streptophyta; class Magnoliopsida; order Asterales; family Asteraceae; genus Bidens; species Bidens hawaiensis. The sequence continues at coordinate 473,553 of NW_027491723.1, read as the reverse complement.
CCTTCGCCTCTTTGGTTGAGCATTGCCTAATTTGTGTAATCCAACAATTTTTGGATACTTTTATTTAGAGAATAATCCTTTTGGGTGGACCTCATTCACCATTTTTTTTTCAAGATAATATTTTTAAACCATTTCATAAATTAAGAATACATCGATCTTTTATAAATTCATGTGTTGTTTAAGAAAACATTTGTTTTAGCTTATAAAATATAATTGCTCGTGAATTCATACATGTATGTTCATGAGCGATTCTATTTTATATCATATCCATATCGTCTTTATGATTAGGTTGAAGTAAATGGTTTGACTTAATTGGAAATATTATTGATTTTTAAAATGTCCAGAGCTCTTATGGTCGTTATCAAACCATGATATCAACCATGGTGGTGCTACTTTCTTGAGTACTTGAGCTTTAATTTATGAAGCGATTTAGATCAAAATCTTGACGACCATTCCATGGTTTAACATGAACCGACTATGAAACGTTTGTCAAACTTTCATCATTCGCATGTTGCGTTGAGGCTTTGTTTTAGGAAATGAAAAGCATAAGTGTATAATATTTCAAGACACCGCTTAACCTATGCGTTTGCATCTCTAACGTTAGCAAAGTAAGCACATAACTTACATACATAATAAACACTTTGTTACCGTACTCACATTACACTAACAAGGACTCCTTATTGTAATGTTAGACGCAATGTTGTACTTGGTTAAACTCATTCTTACAGGTTCCGAACACATTGTTGTATGCACGATAAATCAAGCCTTTTAAAAAAACATATTTTTTAATGAGAAGTATAATAATAGCTAATTCAAATTAAAGAGAACAATTTTAATTTTTATCAATTTTATAACATTCATTTAAAACTATGAAACATATAAAACTTATTTAGGTCTTTTTTTAGAATATAGTAAAATCATATTTAAACAAAAACAAATCAACAATAACTTATCTTTTTTATTCCTATTCAAGCTACAAGTAACTTACGGTTGATTACGAAATTATTACTGTATCATTTTAACTATTACTTTAACTTAATGGTCAAAAATTCTCAGTACACGTTTTAAAGGTTTTTTATTTTATTTTATTTCAGTTGAACCTTCTCATTTTTATGATTTAACATAAAAGGTGTGTTAAATGATGTCCCTTCTCATAAGGTTGAGAGTTCGAATTAAATATTGGTGTGGATATAGTAATAGGATTATAACTGGTGTATGTTTGTGTCTATCCACAGTTCCAAAAAAAGAATAGTATTTAAAGCAATGCAAACGTGTAAAAAAAAGCTTACAGTTATTAAAAAGGGCCGCTAAAGTGAAAACTTATATCACAATATACCAAGCTTATTGGCACATCCCGTCTACGTAAGGGGTGTAAACGAGCTAACCTGAGCCAAAAATTTGACTAACTCGAACTTGAGTTTGAATCGTTTTGAACTCCTTCTCAAAAGCTCGAGCTAGGGGATTTATTAATTTTATACAATTTTAATTATTATATAATTTAAGAAAACCCTTAAATATGCTTAAAATCGACTCAAGCTCGTGTGCAATATCTTAAACAAGCATAAGCTTGGATCGGGCTATATTATACTCAACCTTGTTTCGAACTTTCTATTAATCTAATCTTAAGTTGGTCGCGAGCAGCTAAACTCATTTGCACCTCTATGTGTACGATCAAAACTCTTGTGTAACAAACACACACTCCTTAAAATCTATTTCTAAAATTCATCTAAATCATATTTGAGACTTTAATCCACATCAAATGCCATCTCTTAAAAATATATCTCCATCATTAAAATGTATCATTAAAGTAGGCTTAGTAATAATTAAAAATAATATAAAAGTAACTTTAAAGTTTAAACCAACCCACTTATATCTCACTTTTATAGTTTTATTAGTTTATACTTTATTAAACAACAATCATAAATACGATTATTTTAAACCAAAGTAAGAGCCTAATATTCAAAGTATTTTGAATATTTCAAAGTAGACATTAAGGTGGTGTTATCTATATCTCGTGTTTGCTTTGGCTACTTGTAATGAGGCTTCAACAGGGAGCGGCAAAAGCGATGTGGCGTGGAAAAGGGGCAATAACATTACGTCAGGGCGTTAAGGCCCGGGCGGTAAACAAGGAAATGGTAACGTGGTAACACGACTTTCTTTAACAAGGAAATGGTGGTGTCCTAATGCTTTAACAAAGAAAAGGTGTGGCTTTAACGTAGTAACGGGGCTTTAAACCACAACGCGGTGTTAAATGGGTGTGTTAGTTAAAGCCCCATTGCCTACAAGGCAGTGGCGTGACGCCTTAATTTGACGTTTAAAGTCTGTTAGTGATAATTGATAAGAATAAAACATGATATGAATCAATAACATGTAGAAAAATATTACTTAAAACTGTAAAGTTCATTGTTACTTTGCATAACTTTTTCTCAACCATTGTTACACGCATGTAACATCTTAGTACTCAAGGATCCAACCCATGAATCCATTTTAGAACATGATGTACATCGCAAGTTTGGATTAAAACGGAAGGTTCAAGTTAGCCCGCGATGCATGCTTTTAACATCCGCACTGCTTCCTGAACGCCATCCTGCAATGGCCAATGAAAATGAAGTCAATCTTTTTACATTTCTAACTCATGCAAGATGGCAATATAAAGTAGATCTGTAATAATGAAACCAGGTTTTATAATCCGACCTTGTTGAATAGATGAATAAAGAGACTTCATGCTTAAAAAATATCAGCTAGGCAACTTTTCCTTTATGTTAATTTTTCATTTTAAACGTTACAGATGAAATTATCACTAGAATACCCCTCATATGTAATCAAAGAAGCAAGTGGTTTAACAGAAGTGTTTCGACTGTTAGTCAAATGGCTATAATACCCCTCATAAGTAAAAACAATAATAATAATAGTATTACCTCGGAAGACAATCGTCGAGAAATTTGTAAGGCGTTTGCTTTGACTCGAGAAGATAAAGCATAATTAATTGCTGTAGTAAGAGCAGTTGCAGCTTCCTTTATTGTAATCTCATCATCATCATCTGGGAGCAATTGATGTCTCTTCAGGGGTTCGGGTGAAACTCCAAGCCAGAACATCCTCTCAGCCCAGTAAAACTGATCTAGCATAAACGGGCACAATACCTGCAATCATTTGTAAAATAAATAAAAATAAAAAATAGAAAACATTGGATCTTAAGGATGTGTTAAAGCATACCTGTGGTATTCCCGCATGCAATGCAGCTGCAGTTGATCCACTAGTTGATATGCAAAACAGCACATTAGTACAAAAACGGGTTAAAATGCTACAAGAGGATATACGGGTGTAAATTTCTGAGACGACATGAACCTAACGGTATTCACGAGTTTTGGTTTAGTCTAAACGGGATTGGGTTGAACCGCTGTTGGGTTTCGTAGGCCTTTAGGCCGGGTTTAGCTGAGATTGCGAGATGAGGGAAGGGGTGCAGAGGTAGCCAGCCCTAAGTCCAGGTCGTTTGGTGATTTCTTAATCATATATTCATAAACCCTAGATTAGTCTCTTTTTATGCATGTATTTGTAATTGAAATTGTATCGCTGAAACAAAGAGTACCTAGTTGCCAACATAGGTTAGTTTAGACCGAACCACGTTAAATCCATGTGTTCATTTATTGCCTTCAGTGTTAGTTCGTGCGTGTTTTAATCCTAGCACCAGCAAAGAAATTTAGCTAAACTGGTCGACATTTGTGGGCTGGCCTGTTAAATTTTATAACGTAAAGAACCGGCAAGTTTAAAAATAAAAGATAAAGAGAAAAATGAGGATTAGGATTTATGCTTTATAGTTTAAATATGGTACATTTGTGATTTTATACTAATATGCAAAGAAAATAGTAATAATAAATATGTAGGTTAGACAATTTTGTTCATATCAACCCGCAAATGTGTCATGGACACGAACCCGAAAATCATTTCACACGTGAAACCAAACAAGCCATGTGTATTCGTAGGTTGACACAAACACGACTCATTTGACCCGAATTAAAAAAACTTAATTTATTTTTTACATATCAGTACTTTAAATTCTAATTTACATATATTTTTTTAAAAACATTTATGTTTAAACTATGCCAATTTACTTTAAAACCTTCAAATATTGGAATAAAAAATACCCAGAGGGTTTAAGTTATTAATAACACATTTTAAAATTACAAAATAAATACATATATAAATAAATAGGTTAACGGGTCAATCCGTGAACCTGTTTGGTTGACATGAGCCGTTTAGCTAAACGTATTCACAGGTTCGACCAGAAACTAACACGACGTTTAGCTAACATGTGTCTTATCTTATACGATTTTCGATTTAAAGTCCATGCTAGATTTCCAGGTTTGACACGCGAACACGGCCCATTTAAACATCTGGTAAAGTTATAGAACGACTTAGGGGCAACAAATCTTGACACGAGTACACGACCCGAAACATGACATGAACCCGGCACGACAAGATATAGGTTTTGGGTTGGCTGACACGACCTGTTTTCTTAAACAGGTCAACCTGAATAAGAGTTTTTAATTGTTTAAATTGTTACTAAGTCACTAGCTATTACTCATATTCATAAATGAACATAAAATGGGTTGACACGAACTTAAATGGGTCGACACGACACGAATAAATATATGGGTTGGGTTAGGGTTGAAGAATCTCAACCCGCCAACCCGTATCATAATAGAGAAAGAAAATTAGCTGGAAGCTTACCTACCACCATGATGAATAGCAGCAGCACATCTTGGAAACAGCCACGTGTAAGGTACAGAACTAATCACAGAACGAAAAACGAACCATGCAAGTATTAAACTTTACAATATGAATATTATTTCAAGTTAAACAAATACTTGAAAAGGAAAATAATAGTAAACAACTAACACATAAACACTTACCCTGAGAAACAGAAAAGCCGGCCACTAAAAAGGGAAACTCCGTCCTTCATAAATTGTGATTTTTCTGAATGTGATGATGTTTCTGCAGCAAGCGATCGTGCTGCAGCATCCAAAGGCTCATAACCAGATGAGAAAAGGATAAAACGGTAATTTGTTGTCTCTATAACACTTTGAAGAACATGAAGAAGCAACTTAGGTTTCTTCATAAAGCCCATACTGTTGAAAGAAGAGTCATTTTATTAGTTTTTATTATCATAGTATGTGTCTGCGAACTTAAAAAAACTTACCTTCCCATAGAACTTAAACCAATGAAAATAGGCGGTAATGATTCTGGAGCATATAAAAAGTGTTGCAGCTCGATATGAGCTGAACACATTTCAGCTTTCGTGTTTATATTCTCTAAAGAGGGCAAATTTCAGCTTTCGTGTTTATATTCTCTAAAGAGGGCAAGACTGTAATGTCTGCACATTCTTTGCATGAGAACTGCCACCTCATAGGAAGATTCCAGAAGCCACAGACATGAGTATTTGAAGGCCAGTAACCTAAAGCAATTTAAAGGAATTCCTATTACTGTTATTGTTATTATTATATGATCAACAGAATTTGAAGCAATTTACCGTACCAGGACATTCTACAATTTCTTTGCTGAAGCCATACCTGTTATGATGAAATGACTAAAATTAGAATAATAAATACGTGTGTTGTATTTTTCTTAAAAAGTGAGCATGAAGAGAGAACATGTAAAGTAGCATTATACATTTATACACATTTTATTCTTTACCGAAACTTGTGAAATAATTGGTTTTGATCTTACAGTAGCAAAGGAGATGAAGGCCTACTGTGCCACACGGGAAGACTTGTGACTGGATCCTGGATGCACAACTAATGCCTTAATTATGATCAAGAAACTAAATAACAGGTCAAATAGGTTCGGTTTTATAAAAGCATACGAGGAAGGAAATGAATACCGTGAAAGGCAGGTGACTCAGCTTCAACTCTCTAGATCTCCACGTTCCCCAGTCCTCAGAAAAAAGAGGCCACATCCAATGGATAACATCTTTCCATGAAATCTTGTTTAATTCAAATGTAAATAGCATACATCTGTCAGTGAAGTCTTATGTCACGTGTTATATTTTTACAGTCATTTTTGTAATGAAAATGGTTAAACTGAATATATGATAAAAGTTGAGAATTTGAGTTTTACTTCATCACTTGAAGCTGCTTAAAGATAATTGTACAAAAGTGGAAGCTCTTCACTAAATTTCCGTTCAAAGGATGAAGGAGCACTGCAAACGAAAGCATAAAAAATATAAACACGGGTTGCTTTATCCTAGATAAAAGAAAACAAATGACTGAAACAATAAGTTCAACTTTTATGACATTATATTGATAAAGTCAACTGTACCTGTAAGGAACAACATATGGAGCTGCTACCACACAGCAAACATTAAAAAGTTCAGCCAGGCTCCAACCTTCCTGCACAATAAGTCTCGTTGATTAATCATCAAGCCTGTAACAAAAGATATTTCTAATCACAATATAGGGTATACATGTGAAATAACTTTTGCTAGCTAAGTATCTAAAAAACTTTGCCTTTTAGGTGAGAGGTGGACATTACCAACGCAAAAAAGTTTATTATGACTAAATCGCCCTCCATGCTCGGACCATCACCAAAAATGTTTTCAAATATGACAACACATTCTTGCCTATGTTCTCTTGTAAATTTTCTTTTTTCTTCATTAAAGAACTGCACAGAAACTGGAATGTCCAAACAGACATAACATTGCTATCTTTTAGCAACAATAAACGCACTCTAAAAAAAAAATAAATGAGTACCAAAACCTGAGCTATTGTTATGTTCACTTGGAGAAAGAGCAGGAGGAGATGAAACAGAAAAACTTGTAACTTTATTTCTGCTTAGATGCTCCCTTATGTCCTGCCAAGAACAAATATCATGCTGTTTTTTTACTTGTATAATATAGCAAATGTATACGAAGCGAATGAAAACTAAAATTAGAAATTTGATATTATTATCTTTTCCTTGTTACATATGGAAAAATCATTAACAGCAAGTATTAAACAAACCTCATGCGCAGAATGTGTTATAAAAACCACATGGTATTGCACCTGATCACGAGCAAAAGCTGCAGCAATTGCCTGCGGATAAATTTCAAGTCGTATCATGTAATTAGCATAAAAATGTTAATAAAATAAATGAGAAATGAAAGTATCTTAATTTTGGAACTAAAGAAGTAAATTACAGCTATCGGATACACATCGCCTTTTGTCCCAAAGGCCATGAAAACAGCTTTAGGCTGCCTTCTGATGGAAGCCATTCTTCACACCTTCCAGATGATGAATGTAACTGAGGAAAAAAAACGATTATCAGAAGTAAACAGTAATTCTTAAATTATATAATGCATCATCTTAATTCCAAAATAAACAATTCTATCAGTCTTTTTCTAACATGTATAAGTTATTATGAATAAAGAATTCTCAAAAGTGGAATGAAACTTACACTTTTGTTCAGTTTGTATAGCCTGCAACGAAATTACAGCTTGAAATGTGATCAAAGTGTGTCACCTTAATCTTGTAGCAAGGAAGCTGGTGCTATTATACATTTATACGATATCTGAATGCCAAATAGGTTTAGTATTGTCTATCAAGTATCTTTAAATATGCATTCAAAGATGATAATTTATTTACAAATTAATTAAAAGAAATATCTCCAGATAACACGAACTTTTTACAACCGCACCTCTATCTTTTAGGAATGTTAATTTGTTGCTTATTAAGAAATAAAATAGTAATTTAGTTAAAGACGGAGCACCCTCATTTATGTTCAAATAATAAATGGGCATCATTTGGCAACACTTGCAATTTATGTTCTTACATTTACATATTAGAAAAATGCAATGTTTCACAAGCATTTTACATGTGAAATCAGTGTAAATTTTAAAACATTGATTTTGATGTTTCCATAGTTTACAATGCTGGTATACGAAAATCACATGTTGATCGTTTCATTAATATATACGATTAATCATACTTTCAGATCAAAATTTAAGTTTTCAGGTCTCAAACAATATAGTGAACATCCTTAAGGTAGAACAATGATCAACAGAACACACGTGGAATATCTTTAAAAACATTCATTTCTTATATCTATTAAAAATGAAAATGTCATAGCATAAGGCATAAATAATATCAATCTTGTAATTGTAAATTAGTATTTATCAGCATAAAAACAAAAGGTTGCTATATTAGATCTAATTATATCTTTTTTGTCTAGTTGTCTACTGCTGATAAATGCAGCCACACAAAAGAGCAACAAAAGGAAAAGTGAAAACATCAGTCTTGCCTCACTCGGTACCTGAAAGCTTTCTACCTTAAAAAAAGCATAAAATGTTTGTTAAACAAATTCAAAATGAAAATATTAGATACTAGTCAAAGCCAATTGATCATTAATGGAAAAAGGTTAAATTTCAGCCTAGAGAGTTTCTTTTTAATTAATACTAAATCCTTCTAAGGAAGATAAGTAAACTTTACAAGGATGATAAAAGATTTAACTTTAATGCAGAAATTACCTTTATTACAAATTCTTAAAAAGTGATTGTAAATGCATAAATGTAATATGTATAAAAACAATATAAACCAAATTAATGTATTACAAAATATCATTAATGATTAGTTTCATAATATGTAATCCTATTCTGTGAAAAAAAAAAGTTGTGCCTATAATTTCATATGTTGCTTGACAATTTTCAGGGCAAAAGGAGAACCATTATCAAGAAAGAGGAGCAGGAGCCCATAGGTAAGCCTTTGTTTATCAAAATTTAAACTTTATTTCTTCTGTGTTTATTTTGGTTGCTTATGTTTTCCTCAACACTGAGTTTTAGGTAACGGAGTAAAAGTTTCTCAACGGGTCAGATATATCATGGTGAAAGAAGGACCTTGCCGTCATTGTGGAATTGAAAGTAAGGCTTTCTTGATTTGCTTTTTGTATGAGCGGTTCAATTTCATTTTTATGATATTTAACTGTGCTTGTAGCATGTATTCTTTTAGTGAATTGTGCATTTGTGCTAAAGTGGTTGCATAATAATTAATATAATTGGATTTCTAATTTGGGGGATACTTTTATGTCTAGCCAAATACCGTATATAAAAATGTATAATTGTTTATATGTATGTCAAGCCAAATACGTATATGCATAAAGCATGAAGTTATAACTTCAATGACACAAGAATCTTGGAGTATTGAAATTAAACATATCTCTCTGCATTATATATATTCTTATGTATGATGAAAAGTTAAACTTATGTTTAGCCTTTATTTGTCTATCATGAGTGATGTCGAATTAGATACGTTTTTCTTTTTATATATCATACTCAATATGGGAAAAAAAACAATTGCTTCGATGTTTGGGGGAGGCAACTATTTAATATTCATTTATCACAATTAGTTCAGTCGTTTGTGTAGAATATGAACTTTAAAAATTCCTTTATTGTTTTAATCTATAAATCCTTTACATCACTTTAAATACCCTTTGGTCCCTAAAGAATATTTCCTTTTTCAGAAAGATTGCAATGCGAATTTGCCAACTTGCCCATTAGCGGTCATTACAAGATAATTTTGAGATTGATCGTATTTTAAAATTTCTAAATTTTATCTTATTAAGGGATTTATATTTGATTTAGTTAAAGGCTTATATTAACCATGTGACAACTACTATGTATATAGATAGTAGTTGCCATCAGAACTATCAATCATTGTCTGCAAGTCCATTGTGTATGATCTGCAATGTGTGGCCTGACTGTATTTTTGTAGCTTTGTAATAAATTAGAGAATTTGGTATGCCTTTGGTCCTATACAGTCTAAAGGCATTGTTATCACTTATGTTAATATTCTCAAGAAAAAAAAATTTCAAAGAGAGGTTCTTTGATCAATTCAACGTTAGGCTCGATGCAGAGCATTTACAAGTATAGGAACTTGTTTGTTCACTTCTCTAATAATGTCTTTCCGTGCGTTGCTCTCTTTTGCATGTCTAAATTCCTCAATAACTACTATATGAAGTTTTTGTGGTTATAAACTCATAGTGGCAACCACTTTTGATGCACTTCAAAACTCAATTAAAAGAAATTAGTGAAATGAGACATATATATCTTAAGCATATTTGTATCTCATTAGTCCATTCATGGCATGGTAATAATGGTTAAAAGGACAAATTTGCCATCCAAAATACATCACAAGTGCAAATATGCAATATGCCACCAAGGTTTTGAAAGGCCCAAATTTTCCACAATATACTTTTCAAGTTAAAATATCAAATTAGACCGGCATTCAATAACGAATACACAAACATTAATATGTTTCAGTTCGTATGGCTCTTTTAGCTTCATTTAATGGAACATAACAGGCTTTCAAAAGATCCGTGGCAAATTTTCCCTTTTGGCAAGTTTCTTTTATGAAAAATTGCTCTTTTAACCGAGGATAACTGACGTTTATCCGCACATATAATTGACATGATTTACATGCTTATATTTCACATATTTGTCTCTAAACTAACACAATGCATATATGCACACACATGTGAATCATGATATCTAACATCTGTATTGTACATTTGCTTATGATGTTAAACAGCCACTCCGTTATGGCGAAACGGGCCATCATCAAAGCCGGTGCTATGCAATGCATGTGGCTCGAGATGGAGAACAAGAGGAACACTACATGATTATGTACCAAAGCATGCAATGATTCAATATATGAGTGTATTACCTGCTTCTGCTTCTGCAAGCTCTGATTCTTCAAAGTCAAGCTCTCATGATGCAGCTGGTAATAACAAGAAACCCTAATTAACAGCTTTATTCATAATTTATAATTGTTTGTTGCTAAAAATTATGAATTTCACACAAATTCAGAATACCCAGATCGGATTATACGAAATTAACCTTAAAAAAAAAAAAAAAAAAAAAAAAAAAAAAAAAAAACTTTTTATTGTTACAAGTACACAAGATGAATGAAATACAGTAACAGTAGTTGATTGATTTGAGATATTGCGTTACCTGTGCGATTATCTTCCTTCAAATCTATCAATGAAATTGATATTATGTAACATCAGTTTGAAGTATATAAAGGTTGCCCCAAAATAGTATGAGGGTGTATTTTGATAAAATAGAAACTACGAGGGGCAAATTGTGAAATTAAAAGTTTTTATATTTTCGTGTTTTGTAGGACCAAGCGAGCCTAATTTTAGGAACGTTCCTAAACGTAGAAGATCAAACACTGATCAAATTGTTTTGACAGCCGTGGAGCGGTTGAATAAGCAATTATACGACATTATGCATGAGAATCCGGAAGTGTTTTTGAAGGAAAAGAGGGCGGAAGATGTGCTTATTAATCGAGTAGACGGTAGGATGTCCACTCAACCAGAGACTGCTCTTGGGGCGATGCTTCTTTAATCGGAAACTAGAGATCGTGAGTCGGTGTCGTCTTCTAGTGTGAAAACGTCGGATGCGTCTAATTCGCAAGGGAATGGTGGTAACGGTGATAACTCACCGGGAAATGGTGGCAATGGTGGTGATCAGGGAGAGTCGTCATTTACATGATGGACTACACTTCCCATTTGAGCCGAAGTAAACTTCAACAAGCTTAATGCTTCATCGTTAGACCTTTTTTTTACCGTTTTAGTTTATTGGTATGTTAATTAAATTGTTGTGGTAGAAACAAAGAGAATTAGTGTGTTTGAAAACACTCGGATGTGTCATCTTGGTTTAAACATGTATTTAGAACATTTTTTAAAGGCGTCCTAAAATTAAACATTTTATTAAAATACTTTCTTTTTGTATGAACGACATCTTTTATTGCTTTTATATGAAATACTTCTTATACACAATCAACTACTTCTTATTCGATTTTCAAGTAAGTTTGTGAATATTTTCTGTTGCAAATAATCTAAGGAACAAAACCCCTCTATCAGTTTTGATTTTTACAGGGATTTATCGATCAATGTATCCGATCGTTTAGGGTTCATAAAAAGTAAAACCGTATTTTTTCAATTACTACATCTTCCGATCAAAATTAGCTTTCGCTCCAGAAAAATTTTAACTTTGTTTTTATGTTTTGCATGTAATGGACCAAAACCCTAACTTGTATTCACTGTTTGGGTTCTGACCCGCATCAGCTCGTCTAAATCTTGTTTTTATCATAACTTGAGAACCATATTGAGTTTTTACATGATTCCAGTTGCTAATTGCTCGGTTTCAGTTATATTACCATCTATAGTTGTTAAGATTATTTTTCTGAGTTGGATAAGTGTAGCTCTCGTTTCGTGTACGGTTTACTCGTCGGCCTTAAGTATTCACTTGACTATTAATATATAAGGGGTTTCGTAATTTGATATCGCAAGTCACTAAAATTGGCCTTACAGTAAGCTCGCGTTTTTTTTCTTGTTTAACGAATTGTCTCACTTTTAGCTCGAAGGTGAGTAATTCACACACCCTTTTCATATTTTCTTTTTTTGGGGTAACATGCATACCATACATAACAAAAGTTATAAATTTACATCTATATCTCATTAACCACAATCTGATATTATGTGTTTATGGATTTATTGCTCATCGAGGACATGCTATATGGTTATTTGTTTATTTTTATTGTTTGGCGGTTGGGCCACCTCATCCTCATCTAGTATGCATACATTACCCCGGTAAGTTGGCTTTGTGCTAGTCCGAAATGGTCCACATCTATTTTATTTGCTAATTGTTATATATTATCAATGTTGTAATTGTTTATGTTCACATACGAATTGTTTATTTACAATATAATAATACATAAAAACTTATGTGTTGCTCACTCAACTTTATGTTGATCAAACTCTATTTTTACGCGTGTTACAGGGTTGCTAGTTGAAGAGTTGGATGGCTGAGAAGACATGTAGTTATACTTTAGGTTGTTGAAAAAATAAACAATTTATTTGTATAATTTTGATTATTGATTTTGTGATGTATTTTGATTAAATAATTAGTTGTTGTCATTATTGTCAATAGTGTCTTGTGAGCTACTGTGCAATCAATTATGCCCCGGCATATTTCGCCATAGGTTGGGGTGTGACAGTTTGCCTTTTGACGGACGAGATTCTGGTTAAGTTATTTTCTAATCAATTTCCGAACAAAGATTACCCTCTGTTGTGTCTTGTATTGGTAAAGTAAAGAGAAATAATAGCAAGGATAAATTGAAGTTTTAGAGAGTGGAATGATGGCTTAAATTATAAAAAAACGGCTTACTTTCCTTGTGAAGAATATGATAAATGATGGAAAGTAATAGGCAACTCTCTGGGTCCCTAGTAACCCGATCGGGTTTCGGGTTTATCGGGTCGGGTTAGTCGGGGTTTCCTTAAAAAATATCTACCCGCAATCCGACCCTATTATGGTTTGGGTTAGTCGGGTTCGGTTATTCGGGTTTCGGGTTAGTCGGGTCGGGTTAATCGGGTTAACCATGTTACTTTATAATTTTAAGTTGTTTTTTTTGTGTTTGTAACTTATAGGTTGCAAAATTTCTCATTCCACTCAATTTTCAATTTCTTTTACAAGTAATTTTCTTATAATTACATATACAGGCTTGTAAACGAATTGAACCGACATGAATAAAGGCATGTATGTATTCATTCATTTTACTTTTAACAAACACATACACTTAATCGAACAAATATTTGTGTTCATGTTCGTTAGTTAAAAACTAAACATGTTCGTTTTCTTTTATTTAAAATCTAAACGAATAGTTCATGAACATAATTAAACAAAGATAAACAAACATGAAGAAACATATATGTACATACATTAAGAACACAAACATACATAAACGAACATAAGCATTTTAAACGATAACTTAAAAAACATTTAAAAGATATAAATAAAAGTAATAAAATACATTAAACATAAAAATAAAACATCCATTATCTGAAAATAAAACATACATGGACTAAAAATAAAAATATACATCAACTTAAGATAATATATATATTAGATAAAATATGAAATTAATCTCAAATGTTATGTTATGTTTTTTCTTGATTTTTTTCACACCAAATGAGTTTCTAATGTATCTGAATCCATCTTCGAGCAGACGGCCAATAGAATGTTCATAGCTTGATTAAAAAAATGAACCATTTGCTCATGAAATTTATTGAAAGATGTCATTTTCTTGGTTACATATTCTTGCATTTTCACTTCGCTTCTCTCTCGTGCCTTTGCATTCGTCTGATTGGTTGTTGCAACCCTTCAAATTCATCCACCACATTGAACGCCACTTCATCATTCGAGTCACCGAGATTGACATTGATGGTTGTATGCGCGTCTGAAGCTGGTGTGGTGTCTCCCCCGAAGTTGATGTTTTCGTCCTTTTAGGATGAACTTGTTGGGCCTGAAGAATGACTGAAATATTCTCAACCTCCTCATAGATAGCTAAGTATGGATTCCGAGCAAGCCAATGCAATCCGAGCAAACGATTCACTTCCTCGAGCAAGATATATCCTATCGAGCCGAATGGTCTTCTAAATCTTCTAAGTGGCTAGTTCGAGCGAACTACACTTCATTGAGCAAAGAATGTCCTTGAGTAAGTAAGGTGTCACACCCCCCGCCGAAGGCGGAAACGTCGGGGCGTGCGTAAATTGAAATTATGCACATGGTATTAAATGTAAAAACTCTTATTAAGATAAACCAACACATTTTTAAATCAAACATAATTAAATCACAAGCAAGACATAACACTTGATTGATTTAAACTTCTAGGTCTGACACATCCCTTTAGTAATACTTCATGAATCTTCATAACTTAATTTCCATCACCTGAAAAACATGCGAGAGTGTCAACTAAAAATAGTTTGTAAGAACATATGTTTTAAATTTAAAACAATAGAAATATATGTTTTATCTTGAAAACATTCCATACGTGTTGAGTTACTTGTATACTTTAGTGATTACAACCAAACCTCTGACACAATTAGCGAGTCGTCTAATCCACGATTAGACTATTATGTTTAATGTTTAACGATCATCGGATTCTGAACACACATGCCTCTACCCGATGCCTGAGTGGGCGGGTCGGGCCAATAGATCTATCATCATACTACCACGGGCTTAACAAGTTAATGGTTGTACATGCGATTAAGTATACGCTTGTAATGATCACTATGCATAAAACTTGAATCAAATAGTATTTATAAAAAAAATAGAATAAATAAGTTGCATGTTTCCACCCCAAAGTATAAAATGTTTAAAAGCATGTAAAAGGGGTTATAAACTCACATTTCTTGATGGATGAACACGAACACGAGCAAGAGTTTGTTGAACCGGTCACGGGGTGCCCTAGATTAAGTTTTGAATTTTAAATTAGTTAGAGTGTCACATACTAGAATGTTCTAAACTAAGAGCATGACCTCCAACAAGTTAATTCCCAGTTAAGAGTCACGGGTCCAATGGGATTATTTATGCCACTCTTGCCTTAGGCAGAACCGTTTGCTTGTCAGATACATTGATGCGTGCTGCGTAGCTTGCATTATAAAATATGATAGATGGGATAATTTGCTTTTGCACAAGATCGTGTTTGAAATTTATAAAAGTGATTTCTACAACGACTAAACACAC
Organism: Bidens hawaiensis; assembly: GCF_021521415.1. Taxonomy (NCBI): domain Eukaryota; kingdom Viridiplantae; phylum Streptophyta; class Magnoliopsida; order Asterales; family Asteraceae; genus Bidens; species Bidens hawaiensis. The sequence goes on along the minus strand of NW_027491723.1, from coordinate 458,000 downwards.
ACAAAATAGGCAAGTGTACCTATTGTATATGTACAATAGTATTGGTAAGAACCAAGTATCGATCCGTTGACACAAATGTTTCTAATGATAAATCGTTGTTTTACTTTAATCGGAGGTTTTAATCACTTTGGGGTTAATTTTTGAACTTTTTATAAAATATAAATACTTATATAATATATAGGTGACCAAGATGAAAGATTCTAAACGAGTAGTTCAATTACTTGAAGGTTACCATCTAAGATCAAGAATCCACTCCATTTTAGCATTGATAATTAATATTCAAACATGTGATAAACTTGCCGTAGCAATATATTGTAACACCCGTAAATTTTCAGTTCAAAGATTTAAAGCTTGTAAAGTATGTGTAACGCCCTAAATTTCGCCGAATCCTGCGGTTGTATTCCAAAGAAACATTAGTTAACTTAACTTTCAGACCAACTTCGCATGCTATGAAACTAGGAGGGGGTTATGTGAAACACTGACTTATTTTAGTCTTTGGAACCTAATTTAAATATAAATTAATCTAGGGGGGCTTTATGAAAAGTTAGAAATTAAGTCCCTTGTGGCCAAATATGTCGTTTTTTTTTAAACCATAAATTGTAAAGGTGATATTAGTTGTCTAAATAATTCACAACCACCCCCACTTTCTTTTTTTCTTTTCCTTGTCCGATTGGAAATGAAAGAGCAGCCAACAACCCCATTTTCTTTTGTTCATCCATGATTGAAGTGTATAAATCCAATTCAAGATTGGTATTTAAAATCCCTACAAGTCTTTTTCATCTCGAATGATCATTATATCTCGTATATTGATCGATAAATGGCTTGTTCTAGGCTAACCGCGTATGCTACCCTTTTGTGTTTTTGGCATGGAGTTTTTGTTTTGGTTTCTTCTGTAATGGACTTTGGGTCCTACTACTAGAAAACAGGGACATCAAACAAACACTCAAATACATAATTGTGTTCAGAAGGTTTTTGAGTGGGTTTCGGAGTGCAATTATTCGGCTGACACAACATATACCAACATATATTTTGAATTAGAGTTAGTGGGTTTTTGGGTGGACAACAAGAAACAAACAAATTACTCACTCCTCATTAAAAGATTCTCTCGACCTTCATTCATTTCAGCCGCACAACAACAAAACAATATTGGTTCACAATTCTTGATGTATTCCTCTGCCATTTAAGAAAAAAAAGGGACGAAGTAAAGTTTTGTGATCTAAGTTTTCTTTTGGTAGATAAGAGACGTGCCAGAAATTAAGTGGCTGTCCAATTTAGCAATTTCGGGACTATTTTAGTGGAGGTTTTGCACCAAAATCTTCTTAGGCGTTTGAGTTGTTGGGACAGTTAGGGGTTCTCTAGCTCGTGGTGAACTCGTGTCTTGTGTCAGGTGAGTTTATGATGCCCCTTTTAACTCTTTTTAAGTTTTTGGGCTAGCATGTACACTTAAGCGATTTTGCTTGAAGAACCGTTTAAATTACCTTGCATAGGCTTATTTATATAGGATAGGCCTTGAAATGATAATATTGAATGATGTATAGATGTGTATGTATATATATTATTGAATGGCCAATAATTGGGGAATGATGTAGTCGTTATCGATTACGGATGTTACGTATGCCTACTTCGTGTTTGCACGCGTTGATGGAATGTTACGTGTTGGGGTTGTACGTTTTCTCGGCCCTGAATGTTATTATTGAATGTTATATATATATATATATATTTACATATAGGAAAACATGTATAGAGATGTTTATATATAAGAATGATTACCTATTATTATTGTCGATATGGTGTTTCTGCAGGGGCTACCGTAGCTTACGGTAGCCACCGTAGCATATTGTGGCTTCTGAGGAATGAAAATCTATTATTATTAAAGATGTTATTTATTTAAACTTGAACTCACTCAGCTTAAGCTGACTTTGTGTATATGTTAGTGTGAGTTTCAGGTTAAGAGGAGGATGCTTACCGCTTGGGCATGCTCGAGACTACTCGGTCGGTTGAAGGCATACTTAGTCGGAAGTTTCAATAAAATTAAACATTCTCTTTTAATGTTTTATTAAATACATTTCAATTTGATTTTGGGAATTTGTTTTAATAATTTTCCGCTGAACCTATACTCTGAATTATTATTTTAATGGAACGAGCTGTTTAAGTTTAAGTATTTTTGTAAATATCGTGTATGAGTACCAACTGTGGGACCACCGGGAGTCGGGGTCTTACAAATTGGTATCAGAGCCATGGTTCGAGGGATCCGAGCATCCCCGAATGCTTGGACTCGAACCGTAAGGGAAAAGACTAGTATGCCAACCGCAAGTAGCTGCACGCCAAGAGGTAACTTTAATTGTTTAGTCATTCCTTGAATTTTTTAAAAGTTTCCAGAATATGATTAATTGTTTAAGTGTTAGATGGGATGCTAATATGGTTAGGAGCATGGGGTGCTCAGGACGGGCCGGCGAAGTAAACAACTATAACACTTGATCAACGTTATTAGCAGTCTACCTTTACCTTCCATGTCCTAAATACTACTTGTGTCTGACTATGTTAGGGTTCTGTCTTTGTATGGATAGGATATGGCTAACTTTCATGGCGTTAGCGTTAAAGTTCATTGACTATGTTACAATTCTGTATTTGTAAGGATAAGACATGGTTATTAATAGTGCAATTAAGAGAGGACGTCCTAGTGTTCGTGGTCGTGGTCGTAAGCCACGTGTCGAGGCCGAGAGAGGTGATCCAGCCCCGCAACAGGAAGAAACTCCTATCCATGAGGAAGAGGGTAACCCTGCCCTAGATCCTGCTATGCGCGCGGCTATCTCGGATGAGGTTTACCAGGTTCTCCATAGCGCCATTCCCGAAATCGTTACAGAGGCTGTCAGGGCCATGGAAAAATCACTGTTGGGTAAGAGTTCGGATAAGGAAGCGATGAGTAAGGAGATGCCAGCCGGGGAGGAAGAGGTGTTTGTGCCGAGTGAGGATGAAGACGAGGTCCGCACCTTTAGTGTATCTACCCGAGGTTGTTCGTATGGAGATTTTAAGAAGTGTGACCCACCTTCCTTCGACGGTACTAAGGATGCGTTGGCTGCACATCAGTGGGTGAGAGAAATGAGGCCATATTGAGGGTTAGTAAGTGTAAGGGGGAGGACATGGTGACCTTCGCGATTGCCTCGTTTCGTTCTGAAGCGCTATGTTGGTGGGATAATCTGGTGCATGCTATGGGTGATCGTTCTATTAGGAGGATGACTTGGGTTGAGTTGAAGAAGTTGGTTCTTGATCAGTTTTGTCCTCCACACGAATTGGATAAGATTGAACAAGATTTCTTGACCTTGGAGGCTGGCAGTATGTCGCATCGGGAGTACACCACGAAGTTTAATAAGATGGCTCGCTTATGTCTCGATTTGGTTACTCCTGAAGCCAAGAGGATTAAAAAGTACGTGAAGGGTCTTCCGACGGATATTCGAAGGGGTGTGATGACCACCAACATGAACTCGTTTCATTCAGTGGTTACCCTAGCCGGCACATTACACGATCAGAGGGAGAAGTTACCGCCAACCGAGACTAGGAAGACGCGGAATTCAAATTCATACGGTAAACGGCCCGGGGGAAGCAACTTTAATTCGGCCAAGAAGAGGGTTAAGATTGAGAATTCGGATTTTAAGAAGGATGTGGCGTTTTTAAAGTGCAAGAAGTGCGGGAAACAGCACAAAGGGGAATGTAAGCATGGGTCTAGTTCCTGTTTTCATTGTGATAAGGTTGGACACCCCCATTTCGAGTGTCCGACGTTGACTTGTTTCCGCTGTAAGGGAGCTGGCCACTTGGCATCAAACTGCCCTACTATCAAGACTGGGCAAAGGATGATGCGGACGTTGTTTCGGGTACTTTTCCCAATACGTCATTATAATTTACCATTTTGAATTTCTTTTCCTTTGGAAACGTTTGTGTGTTCAAGTAGCTAAGTAAGTAGTGTAATATTATACCAGGTACCTATTTACTTGATGAAATACAGACAACCGTTTTATTTGATTCGGGTGCCAGTAGAAGTTTTGTGTCTACCACTTTCTGTTCCTTGTTGAATAAATTACCCGAGCGCGTAGTTAATGTGTTTGATGTTGAGGTCGCCGTAGGAAAGTTTGTATCCATGTCTAGGGCTATTCAGGGTTGTACCATCGAGTTTTCTGGGTATAGATTTCCGGTGCGACTGTACTTGATGCCGCTTGGATATTTCGATGTGGTGCTTGGGATGGGCTGGCTCACGAGTGTTGATGCTCAAATCATTTGTGGTCAGAAACTTGTACGTCTAAGTGTAACATCCCGAAATTTCTAAGAATATTAATAATTAAATGAATTAATATTAGTGGGAAAGTTTACTCGGGTTAGTCGGGAAGTAATTAAATAGAGTAGAAGCTAGTATGGGTCGGGCTAGTGTTGGGTAATGGATATGGGTTATGGACTTGGGAAGAAAGGAAGAGACCATGGGCTTAAGTCCATGATCCATAATTATATAAACCTTAATCTCCATTTTCCATTCATTTCACACATATTCCATACACCACCAAAACACACACTTAGCTCCCTCTCTCCCTCTAAGCCGAAACCAAGAAAGAAGAAGAAGAAGTAGAACCGATTTTCGACCCGAGGTAATGATAGTTTATTATTGTATGAGCTTAACCCGTTAGATATAGTCACGAAACGACGAGCCGATACCGTTAAACCGTTAAGTCACGAGATCTGAATGGAATCGGGTATAAACCGAACCTAAGATGGGCTTAGGGATCACCCTAGCTCAGATCTGGATCGAACGGGATGAAAACGGTGAAAACGGTGAAAACGGTGGTGAAATAAGCGAGATCTCGCTTTTCCGGCGAGATCCCGCTATTCCGGCAATGGCGGCACCGGAAAGGCGGCGCTGGAGATTTCTGGTACGAGGTTAGGGGTGTCAGGGAATGTTCTGACCTAACCCTAGTTCGATAGCGGGAATTTAATGAATCAAAGGAGATTCGCTAACTGATTCGTCTAAGGGAAGCATTATGAACTAGCTCTAGTTCGTATTCGATTCGTTAAGGGAAAAAGGGTAACGAATTACCCTTGATTCGTATTAGCCAGTTCGTTAAAAGAGATAACGAATTAGATTATCCAATTCGCTACATAAACTGATTCGTTAATAACCAGTTCGTTAAAGGGTTCAATTCGCCAAAGGACCAGTTCGTTATAATAGTCAGTTCGTCATAAGGAATGAGTTCATTCGTTAAGAACTCCAATTCGTTAAGGGACCGTAATGAACAAGAAGTTTGGCAGGATGACAAAGCAGTCCCTGGACTTAGAAAGAATGAGATAATTACATATTAGCCCTTGGACTTTGATTAATTAATGGAAGACACCTTAAAGGTTAACGAGTAAAGATTAACTAACCGGGTAATGATTCAGTGAAGTAAAACCGGCTTAGACGTGTAAGACTAGTTAAGTAGTAATGAGTATGGCTAGAGTAGTATTTGATATTCCATTATAAAACAGTTAGACGCGCACAGCTCGAGAAGGAATAACCAGTAGCAGAAGAAGTAACCGAGTTCAGGTGAGTTTCTAGCCCCATTCCTTGTTATGTTTTCGGGGCTATGTGCATACTCAATGTGATTAGTTAATACACTTATCCTAAGTGATAAGTGTATGCCATATATGTATTATGTGAAATGTATGAATGATTTCTTGTCGGTACATGAACGATCTTCGGAATTGCATGTACTGTCAGGAAATGGTTGATGTTATATGTATGATGTAAGATGAAGAATGAATGATGTATGTATGTGCGAACTTACGATTATGTTTATAGAAAGTATGTTAAGGAGGTCTGGAAGAAAGGGTACCGGACCCTAATAATATTCTATGATGAAGGGTACCGGACCCTAATAATATCCGAGGATGAAGGGTACCGGACCCTAATAATATCCGAGGACGGAGAGCACCAGACCATAATAATATCCGAGGATGGAGGGCACCGTACCCTAATAATATCCGAGGATGGAGGGCACCGGACCCTAATAATATCCGAGGATGGGGGGCACCGGGACCTAATAATATCCGAGGATGGAGGGCACAGACCCTAATAATATCCGAGGATGGAGGGCACCGGACCCTAATAATATCCGAGGATGGAGGGCACCGGACCCTAATAATATCCGAGGATGGAGGGCACCGGACCCTAATAATATCCGAGGTATGTAGGGCGAAATTCTCTTTATAACGTAAGGTTAGTTATGTATATATATGAAAGAATGATGGACAGGTTAAGTATGTAATGCGTACCTTCGGGCACGTATATGTGTATGTAAAGTATGATGTGTGATTAACTAGAACTCACTCAACGTAGCTGACTTTTAGTATGCACGCATGTATATATGTTTATCGAGATGGAATGAGGATGACACATGGCATGGATTGGACGGCTGGCATCTGAAGATTTAAGAAATGGTGTTTTAAATATGGGGTCTCATGTTATGGTTTTAAAGGAAAGATCGAATGTTTTGTAATAAATGATTGACGTTTTATATTCCGCGAAAGTTTTAATTAACTCTGATTTGTAAGAACTGTGTTTATGAGTAAATTCGACGTTAAAGTTGGGCTACCGGTAACGGGGCCTTACAAGTTGGTATCAGAGCAAAGTTCGAGAGATTTAAGCATCCTACATGCTTAGACTCGAACAGGGAATGGGATTTTAGTAAGAAAAGAAAGAAGATGCCAGTTCAAGATAGCCATGTGTCACTCAAGCAAGCTCAGCAACGGTAAAGTATATGGTTAATAATGTGTAAGATGTTAGCTTAATTGTTAAAGAAAGGATTTGGGTATGTTAGGGATAGGATTAATTGATTTTGATTGATTAATTGTTTAAAGTAGGAACTAGCACAAGCGAAGTCATAAAGGGAAGTATGTAGAACCTGAGGAGTAATGCAAATAGTTAATTACACTTGATCAACGTCATTAACTACTTACCCTACGAATCATGTGCTAAATAATTCCTAGAGTGATGACGTTTGTGTTTTCCATTTAGAATACAATGGCTGGAGCAAGAAGGTTTGTTGGTAAGGGAGGTCACACTGGACGTCCTTGTAGGCCACGTGTTGTCCGGGAGTCTTCTGAAGAACTAGTTACTACCACGAGAAAAGAGAAAAGTGAAACCTTGAAAGGACCAAGCAGCGATGAAGGGTATCAGCTGGATCCTATTGTTCAATTTTCCATTTCTTACGTTGTAGCTGCTGCGGAGAAGAAATTTCGTCCTGGAAAGTCTGTTGAAAGCCATGCAAGGGCCATTGAGAAGGCAGGGGAAGACGATGAGAAGGATGATGATAATAAAGGAGGAGTGAAAGGAACCAAACGGTCTGCAGATGTCGTGGAGTACGCGGGAAAGAAGACGCCAAGAATTGCGGACAAGGAAACGTGCAAGGGGTGTGGGAAGACGGACCTGGGAGAATGCAAGGCTGGTCCAAACCAGTGCCACCGATGAGGGAAGAAAGGACACATCTCTCGTGAATGTACCGAGGACCAGAAATGTTACAAGTGTGGTGAGTCAGGTCACATAGCTAGAGGTTGTGTAGATGCCGTAGCAGTAGGGGAGAAGAAGGAGGAGAAATGGGCTGCCCCTGCTAAGAGATCTGGCGATATGGTGACGACAACTGATGAGTGGAAGACTAAGGTTGGGAACAAGGATGCGTGTAAGAAGTGTGGGCAAGTGCACCAGGGAGATTGCAAGACTAGTACGGATAAGTGCTATCGGTGTGGAATGAGCGGGCATTACTCTCGAGAATGCCCTGACCGTCCGAAGTGCTTCAAATGCGGGAAAGCTGACCATATGGCTAGGGATTGCAAGGAATCAAAGGCGGAAGGTGCGAAGGGGTAAAGACTTAGGAAAATTGCAGAGAGGAGCACTCGATGAAGAAATAATTGCTTATGCAATAGTTTTATTTAGTTTTAATTATGATTTCCTAAGAACTTGTTTTGTGTCAAGGTTTAAAACTTATGCTTCTCTATAATGTGTAATATACATTGAGTTTGGTTTTGAATGACTACTTATGTTATGATAAAATGTTGTTTTAGATAATAGTGTTAAATAGTATGATACAAGGTCCCTTGTAAAGACAAGAGGAGACTTGGTACATCGAGAGCCTCATGGATAAGCTACCTTAACAGCTAAAACACATGATCATCACTTGATGACAGCAAGTCGGGAGTAAGAAGAGTAACCCAGAAAGCGAAGGCGATTTAATAAAGTGCGTAACTATAGGAAGTGTTCCTTTTTACAAGGAATTAGCTGGGTTTCGGGGACGAAACCTCTTTAAGGAGGGAAGACTTGTAACATCCCGAAATTTCTAAGAATATTAATAATTAAATGAATTAATATTAGTGGGAAAGTTTACTCGGGTTAGTCGGGAAATAATTAAATATAGTAGAAGCTAGTATGGGTCGGGCTAGTGTTGGGTAATGGATATGGGTTATGGACTTGGGAAGAAAGGAAGAGACCATGGGCTTAAGCTCGTGATCCATAATTATATAAACTTTAATCCCCATTTTCCATTAATTTCACACATATTCCATACACCACCAAAACACACACTTAGCTCCCTCTCTCTCTCTCTAAGCCAAAACCAAGAAAGAAGAAGAAGAACCGATTTCCGACCCGAGGTAATGATAGTTTATTAATGTATGAGTTTAACCCGTTAGATATAGTCACGAAACGACGAGCCGACACCGTTAAACCGTTAAGTCACGAGATCTGGATGGAATCGGGTATAAACCAAACCTAAGATGGGCTTAGGGATCACCCTAGCTCAGATCTGGATCGAACGGGATGAAAAACGGTGAAATAAGCGAGATCTCGCTTTTCCGGCGAGATCCCGCTATTCCGGAAATGGCGGCGCCGGAGATTTCTGGTACGAGGTTAGGGGTGTCAAGGAATGTTCTGACCTAAACCTAGTTCGCTAGCGGGAATTTAATGAATCAAAGGTGATTCGCTAACTGATTCGTCTAAGGGAAGCATAACGACCTAGCTCTAGTTCGTATTCGATTCGTTAAGGGAAAAAGGGTAACGAGTTACCCTTGATTCGTATTAGCCAGTTCGTTAAAAGAGATAACGAATTAGATTATCCAATTCGCTACATGAACTGATTCGTTAATAACCAGTTCGTTAAAGGGTTCGATTCGCCAAAGGACCAGTTCGTTATAATAGTCAGTTCGTCATAAGGAATGAGTTCATTCGTTAAGAAATCCAATTCGTTAAGGGACCGTAACGAACTAGAAGTTTGGCAGGATGACAAAGCAGTCCCTGGACTTAGAAAGAATGAGATAATTACATATTAGCCCTTGGACTTTGATTAATTAATGGAAGACACCTTAAAGGTTAACGAGTAAAGATTAACTAACCGGGTAATGATTCAGTGAAGTAAAACCGGCTTAGACGTGTAAGACTAATTAAGTAGTAATGAGTATGGCTAGAGTAGTATTTGATATTCCATTATTAATACGCGCACAGCTCGAGAAGGAATAACCAGTAGCAGAAGAAGTAACCGAGTTCAGGTGAGTTTCTAGCCCCATTCCTTGTTATGTTTTCTGGGCTGTGTGCATACTCGATGTGATTAGTTAATACACTTATCCTAAGTTATAAGTGTATGCCATATATGTATTATGTGAAATGTATGAATGATTTCTTGTCGGTACATGAACGATCTTCGGAATTGCATGTACTGTCAGGAAATGGTTGATGTTATATGTATGATGTAAGATGAAGAATGAATGATGTATGTATGTGCGAACTTACGATTATGTATATAGAAATTATGTTAAGGAGGTCTGGAAGAAAGGGTACCGGACCCTAATAATATCTGAGGATGAAGGGTACCGGACCCTAATAGTATCCAAGGATGGAGGGCACCGGACCCTAATAATATCCGAGGATGGAGGGCACCAGACCCTAATAATATCCGAGGATGGAGGGCACCGGACCCTAATAATATCCGAGGATGGAGCGCACCAGACCCTAATAATATCCAAGGATGGAGGGCACCAGACCCTAATAATATCCGAGGATGGAGGGCACCGGACCCTAATAATATCCGAGGATGGAGGGCACCAGATCCTAATAATATCCGAGGTATGCATGGCGAAATGCTCTTTATAACGTAAGGTTAGTTATGTATATATATGAAAGAATGATGGACAGGTTAAGTATGTAATGCGTACCTTCGGGCACGTATATGTGTATGTAAAGTATGATGTGTGATTAACTAGAACTCACTCAGCGTAGCTGACTTTTAGTATGCACGCATGTATATATGTTTATCGAGATGGAATGAGGATGACACATGGCATGGATTGGACGACTGGCATCTGAAGATTTAAGAAATGGTGTTTTAAATATGAGGTCTCATGTTATGGTTTTAAAGGAAAGATCGAATGTTTTGTAATAAATGATTGACGTTTTATATTCCGCGAAAGTTTTAATTAACTCTGATTTGTAAGAACTGTGTTTATGAGTAAATTCGACGTTAAAGTAGGGCTACCGGTAACGGGGCCTTACACTAAGGGCCCTAGATGGGACCCAAATTATGGTCTTCGGTGATCGGAATGGTGCAACTCCACCTATCATATCCATGCATAAGGATAGAAAATTGATGCAACGGGGGTGCAGAGCGTATCTGGCGTATGCTATAAACGTGAAAACCGAGGATACTACTGTCGGTGATGTTCCTATTGTTCGTGATTTCCCGGATGTTTTTCCTGATGATTTGTCAGATATGCCGCCGGATCGCGAAGTCGAGTTCCGAATAGACCTTGTTCCAGGTGCAAAACCTCTTGCTCAAGCCCCTTACCGTCTAGCACCAAATGAAATGAAAGAATTTATGAATCAATTGGAAGACTTGCTTGACAAGGGCTTCATTCGACCGAGCATCTCACCTTGGGGTGCCCTAGTCTTGTTCGTCAAAAAGAAAGACGATATCATGCGGATGTGCATTGACTACCGTGAATTGAATAAACTTACTTTGAAAAATCGATACCTTCTACCAAGGATCGACGACTTATTTGATCAGCTTCAAGGAGCTAGTTGGTTTTCAAAAATCGACCTTAGGTCCGGGTATCACCAGTTGAAAATTCGTGAGGAATAGAATATATCCCTAAGACTACCTTCCGCACTCGTTATGGGCATTATGAATTTCTCGTGATGTCTTTCGGTTTGACTAATGCACCGGCTGTGTTCATGGATCTTATGAACCGGGTGTGTAGGCCGATGCTTGATCGTTCTGTTATTGTGTTCATCGATGACATTCTTGTGTATTCCAAAAGTGAGTCCGATCACGCTGGTCATCTCACGGAAGTTTTGGAAGGTTTGCGAAAGAATAATTTGTACGCAAAATTTTCTAAATGTTCTTTTTGGCTACGCGAGGTTCAATTCTTGGTTCATGTCATTAACTCGAGCGGTATTCTGGTCGACCCTACAAAGGTGGAAGCCGTGAACGAATGGGAACCTCCTAATTCTGCGTCTGAAGTTCGTAGTTTTCTGGGATTGGCGGGGTATTACCGCGGCTTCATTCCCGACTTCTCAAAAATCGCTTCGTCGTTAACCAAGTTGACTAAGAAGAATATTAAGTTTGTGTGGGGTCCTAAGCAGGAGGAGGCTTTCCTTGAATTAAAGGACAAGTTGACGCATGCTCCGGTTTTAGCTCTACCCGATGGCACCTAGGATCTGGTTTTTTACTCTGACGCCTCTTATCAGGGGCTTGGATGTGTTCTGATGCAACGAAGTCGAGTCATAGCTTATGCCTCACGGCAGTTAAAGCCTCATGAGGCGAATTATCCTACTCACGATTTGGAACTGGCGGCGGTTGTGTTCGCGCTTAAGTTATGGAGACATTATTTGTATGGTGTTCCTTGTACTATCTATACCGATCATAAGAGCTTAAAGTATTTCTTCGAACAAAAGGAACTGAATATGCGTCAGCGTTGGTGGTTAGAATTGATTAAGGACTATGATCTGGAGATTATGTATCACCCCGGCAAGGCTAACGTGGAAGCCGACGCGTTGAGCCGGAAGAAGAGACCGAATCCTATTCGTGTGTCTTACCAGCTTATCCTCAGACCCGATATTTTAAAACAGATAGCCAATGTTCAGAACGAGGCCTTACAGGAGGAATGGATTATGTAGAACGTATTTGGGGTCAGGAGAAATTTTTAGAAAACGTCGGTGACGGGGTGAAGTATAAGGATGGTCGTTTATGGGTACCCAAGCATGGAGGATTCAGGAGCCAGATATTGAAGCACATAAGTCGCGCTATTCCATTCATCCGGGCGCAACCAAGATGTACCAAGACCCGAAGAAGAATTTCTGGTGGCCCGCGATGAAGTATGAGGTGGCTCAGTACGTGAGTAAGTGTTTGACGTGTCTTATGATGGACTTTGTGACTAAGTTGCCTCTAGAAATACCTGAGTGGAAGTGGGAGCATCTTATGATGGACTTTGTGACTAAGTTGCCTCGTACACCTAAGGGTAGTTATGACACAATTTGGGTAAACGTGGATAGATTGACTAAGAGCGCTCACTTCTTTCCAGTTAGAGAAACTTTTAATTCTGAGCAGCTGGCCGATGTGTTCATTCGTGAGGTCGTTTCTAGGCACGGGGTGCCCGTATCTATTGTTTCGGATAGGGATACGCGTTTTACCTCCTGATTTTGGAAGAAATTCCATGAGGAGATGGGTACCAAACTTCTTATTAGTACCGCTTATCACCCGCAGACGGATGGTCAATCCGAGAGGACCATTCAAACTCTGGAAGATATGTTGCGGGCTTGTGTTATCGATTTTGGTGGTAGTTGGGATCGTCACTTACCTTTAGTCGAGTTCTCGTATAATAACAGTTATCACGCTACGATTGGAATGCCACCGTTTGAGATGTTGTATGGGCGTAGGTGTAGGACTCCGGTCTGTTGGGGATCCATTGGTAAAAAACAGTTGGGTAGTTTGGAAGTGGTTGAGGCCACGACTGAAAAACTCGATAAGATAAAGGCTTTTATGAAGGCCGCTCAGGATCGTCAAAAGTCTTATGCGTACAAAAGGCGGAGACCTATTGAGTTCGAGGTTGGTGACCGTGTTATGTTGAAAGTTTCTCCTTGGAAGGGTATTATTCGTTTTCGTAAAATGGGGAAACTCAGTCCGAGAATCATTGGTCCGTTCCGTATCTTGTCACGAGTTAGTAAGGTAGCGTATATACTGGATTTACCCGACGAACTCGGGGGATTCATCCTACTTTCTACGTGTCTCATTTGAGGAAATGTTTAACAGATGAGGAGGCCCATGTGCCTCTTGATGATATCGAGCTTGATAGTAAGTTAAACTACGTTGAAGAGCCTATCGCTATACTTGACCGTCAGGAAAGGAGTTTGAGGAATAAAGTGGTTAGGCAGGTTAAGGTGCAGTGGAAGCACCGTAAGGGTTCCGAGGCTACTTGGGAATCCGAAGATGAGATAATGAAACTGTATCCGCAGTTGATCCTGTCGCATCGAGATTCAGGTACGAATCCCATTGTAAGGGGGGTGGACATGTAACACCCGTAAATTTTCAGTTCAAAGATTTAAAGCTTGTAATGTATGTGTAACGCCCTAAATTTCGCCGAATCCTGCAGTTGTAAGCCAAAGAAACATTAGTTAACTTAACTTTCAGACCAACTTCGCATGCTATGAAACTAGGAGGGGGTTATGTGAAACACTGACTTATTTTAGTCTTTGGAACCTAATTTAAATATGAATAATCTAGGGAGGGCTTTATGAAAAGTTAGAAATTAAGTCCCTTGTGGCCAAATATGTCGTTTTTTTAAACCATAAATTGTAAAGGTGATATTAGTTGTCTAAATAATTCACAACCACCCCCACTTTCTTTTTTCTTTTCCTTGTCCGATTGGAAATGAAAGAGCAGCCAACAACCACATTTTCTTTTGTTTATCCATGATTGAAGTGTATAAATCAAATTCAAGATTGGTATTTAAAATCCCTACAAGTCTTTTGCATCTCGAATGATCATTATCTCGTATATTGATCGATAAATGGCTTGTTCTAGGCTAACCGCGTATGCTACCCTTTTGTGTTTTTGGCATGGAGTTTTTGTTTTGGTTTCTTCTGTAATGGACTTTGGGTCCTACTACTAGAAAACAGGGAGATCAAACAAAAACTCAAATACATAATTGTGTTCAGAAGGTTTTTGAGTGGGTTTTGGAGTGCAATTATTCGGCTGACACAACATATACCAACATATATTTTGAATTGGAGTTAGTGGGTTTTTGGGTGGACAACAAGAAACAAACAAATCACTCACTCCTCATTAAAAGATTCTCTCGACCTTCATTCATTTCAGCCACACAACAACAAAACAATATTGGTTCACAATTCTTGATGTATTCCTCTGCCATTGAAGAAAAAAAAGGGACGAAGTAAAGTTTTGTGATCTAAGTTTTCTTTTGGTAGATAAGAGACATGCCAGAAATTAAGTGGCTGTCCAATTTAGCAATTTCGGGACTATTTTGGTGGAGGTTTTGCACCAAAATCTTCTTAGGCGTTTGAGTTGTGGGGACACTTAGGGGTTCTCTAGCTCGTGGTGAACTCGTGTCTTGTGTCAGGTGAGTTTATGATGCCCCTTTTAACTCTTTTTAAGTTTTTGGGCTAGCATGTACACTTAAGCGATTTTGCTTGAAGAACCGTTTAAATTACCTTGCATAGGCTTATTTATATAGGATAGGCCTTGAAATGATAATATTGAATGATGTATGGATGTGTATGTATATATATTATTGAATGGCTAATAATTGGCGAATGATGTAGTCGTTATCGATTACGGATGTTACGTATGCCTACTTCGTGTTTGCACGCGTTGATGGAATGTTACGTGTTGGGGTTGTACGTTTTCTCGGCCCTGAATGTTATATATATATATAGGAAAGCACGTATAGAGATGTTTATATATAAGAATGATTACCTATTATTATTGTCGATATGGTGTTTCTGCAGGGGCTACCGTAGCTTACGGTAGCCATCGTAGCATGCTGTGGCTTCTGAGGAATGAAAATCTATTATTATTAAAGATGTTATTTATTTAAACTTGAACTCACTCAGATTAAGCTGACTTTGTGTACATGTTAGTGTGAGTTTCAGGTTAAGAGGAGGATCCTTACCGCTTGGACGTGCTCGAGACTACTCGGTCGGTTGAAGGCATACTTAGTCGGAAGTTTCAATAACATTAAACATTCTCTTTTAATGTTTTATTAAATACACTTCAATTTGATTTTGGGAATTTGTTTTAATAATTTTCCGATGAACCTATACTCTGAATTATTATTTTAATGGAACGAGCTGTTTAAGTTTAAGTATTTTTGTAAATATCGTGTATGAGTACCAACTGTGGGACCACCGGGAGTCGGGGTCTTACATACATGATAGATAGCTCCTTAAGCCTTACGTGAGCATCTTTGGCACTAAGGAGGTAACATGCGCATTTTAAAGTCCACCCTTTCCTAATGTCATGCTACCTCAATGATGTCAATTTAAGTTGGCAAGTAGTTTCGTAAAGTAGAAAGATTAGGTTTGATTTCGATTTCTCAAATACCAATTCTAACAACTTCGGGTGGTTGTAGTTTAGTCACACAACCTCCCCTTGGTTGATTAATGTAGGTTATAGTTACACATTCTGTTAACATGTGATTTCTTTAACTAGCATGATATCCTAAGCAAAGCCATTTTTGAATTACCAAGACTTAGAAAAATACATCATAACTTATATCTCATCATTTCTAAGTACAATATAAGGATCCATGTTTCGATAATGTATCAAAGTATTTCTATCTTTCAAGAACATGAATCGATCATGAACGATTGCCAATATAATTGACAATCACCAACTTTGAATTGGTATTTTAAGATGGTGAAACCTTTCTCATCAAAAGATAATTGTAAGATAACCATGTACTTTACTAGACTACACCACATGTTTTAAATAATCATCAAGTAAAACAAAGCTTCTTCGTAGATTTTAGATGGTAGGAGTTTAGCTCATAATGAGCATGGTGATTAACATTAGGATGGATGATGATAACAAACACATGATTAAACTAGAACAATCTAACCAAATGTAGATGAATCTTCCTTCTTAATGATGATGATGATGGTTGATGGTGATGACCTCCAAACCTTCAAACTCTTCACTAGATCTTCAATATGAGTGTTAGTGTGTGTTTTTATAAGAGAAAACTGGATAGAACTCTTTTCAAGGCACACCAAATGAGTGCAACATGAGACACTATTTATAGGCAATCTGGAGTGTGAGGCACGGCCCCGTGCTTACGTGGGCACGCCCCCCGTGTTTTTTAGTGACATGTGCTAAATTCATTTTGTCTTTTCTGGTAGACGACCACGGCCCCGTGGTTGAGAGGCACGACCCCGTGCTTTTGTTCCCAGTTTTTGTCTTTTCTTGTAGATTTTTGTCTTTTCTGGTGTTCAGAAGCATGGGGGTGTGTTTCTTTGCTTTTCTTGTGTTTTCTTCTGTTTTTTCTTCGTCTTTTTGCTTGTTTCTTCGTTTGGGACTTGGTTTCACCTGAAATTACATTTTATTATGATAAGTAGCCTTTTGTGCTATGTTATTTAATAGAAATTGCAGTTTTTAGAGATTATTTGATGCCGGAAAGATGTATAATTTTATGTACATCATACATACATACATGTTTTATACTCTATTTGTATACTAACTCAAAATGTTTTAGAATGATTTTGATAAATAAGAAAGTACGAGGTTATATGTGTAATATCATATAGTTTTGTGCATTTATTGTTATTTAGGAAAGTATAGGGTTCAAAGTGTAAATATTATAGTTTAGTAGGACTGTTCAAAGGGTAAGAACCGACCCTTTTACCTAATATCATACCTGGACCCTTTACCCTTTTAGGAAGAAAACGTGGACCTGAGACCCTACCCTCTAAACAATAAAAGGTTCGGGTATAAATAAGGGTTTCAAGGGTCCAACCCTTTACCCTTTAAGGCAGTAATGACATCTTCTTTTATGCATTTACTAGTTGCATATCTCATATATGACTTCAAAATATGAATCCTTGAACAATTATATTTTCATTTAATAACATAGTATAGTCTAACTTCGAAAGTTTATCAACCATTTGAACTGATGCAAATAATATTCACATTCTCAAATTACACGTAGAAAACAATTCAGTGATTTCCATATATATGTTTCCAGTCAGTAGTATGACCCTTTGTTTTTTTTATTTTTCTTAGTAATTGGGAAATTTCTGATGAATCATATATGAAATACAAACCTCTTCTAAATTTCATATTAATTGCGAATTAAATGTATATCTATTTAGAAACTATAAAACGGGTCAGGGGTTTGAAAAATGGTCGGACCCTTGAAACCCTTTTACCCTTTAAGGTGAAATTTTAATACCCTTTACCCGACCCATATTATATACTGGGTCTAAATAAGGGTGTTACGAGTTGGGTAACCAGGTTTCAAGGGTCCGAATTTTATCTTATTCACCCCTATAGTTTAGGATGTTTATTGACATTTGTGAAAGTATAAGGTTTAAAGTGTAAATATTATAGTTTAGAATGTTTATTGACACTTATGAAAGTATAAGGACTAATTATGTAAATATTATAATTTTCGAATATGATAACATTATGAGTTTTTGAAGATCATAAAAATATGCATAGTTGTTCATGGAAAAATTATACTTTTGATCCAAGATCTTGAGAAAATAATTGTGATTTCTTGAAATAACATGATCATCATAATATTTAAAGCTAAAAGTAAGGGTTTTATTAACAATTTATGATGATCATTGTGAGAGTATATAAGCAACTATGAAAATTCAAAGGAAAACTCAAAAATATAAGAACAAACAAGAAGAAGTTCATAATAGAAAGCAAAAATGTATATAAACAACAATGAAAAGCAAAATAATTATAAACACCTACTTGTTTATTGTCACACCCCTCCAAGGATGGGGTACTTACAGTGACCAGTCAGCACAAACTTACAGCGGAAACGTAATCTTATAAAAAATACTAAAATATTTGTTAGATGTCCAACTATTACATACACTACAAAATGTAATGGTAATAGGATAAAACATCAAAATTTTACCAACACATAGTAGCTAATCTTCGTGCCCTTATTTAGCAACCTGTAATACATGCTCGTGTAAAAATACGTCAGCATAAAGCTGGTGAGTCACATAAACCAACGTATTTAATAGACTTATACTAAAACATTTTTATTGATCAAGTATGAACTCATTGCATTTCATGCCATAATTATAACCCTCCCGCTTCACGTTTAAGCCGGGTCAGCATTATATATTCGCATATACAGACTTTACGCACGTCTGCTGCTGTATAAAGTGCATGTCCCCTCGGGAAAGTATAATGATCATTATAATATATATAACACCTTGGGTGCCACACCATATGTGCCATGCAAATACAAGATCAGTCACAGTTCAAATAGTTTTATGAGCATGTATAAGAGTTTTGAAAATAGTTTAACTAACTCACCTGAATAAACTTTATTCAGCTATTTTGGCTCCTCCCACTTTAGCTAGAATCTATTATTTAATATACTAGATTACTTATTTATATATGTGAAGTAATATTCTAATATTCAAAGGAACTTCACATAACAATTGTCATTATCGTGCACAACCATTCAAGTCTGGACATATTATGGTTCAACAACCATACCGAGTCATTTTCAGTCTATCATAATCTTTAATTTATGATCAAAGTGGCATACCATACCACAATCTAGTTGTGCACGTACTAGACATGTTATGCTAAGGTTACATGCCCTACTCTAGTGGGTTGCAACCGTTAAGTCTCTTTGGTAATTTATTATTAAAATATTAAAGAAGTACAATTTCTACCATACGGGTCAACCGGGGTTTCCTAACTTACCACAATTAAAAATAATAATTAAGTATTTTATATATAAAATAGTTTTATAATTAAAGTATTATATTTAAATATTAATATTTATAATTAAAACTAACTAGAGAGTAAGGTTGAATATGAACCCGCTTCTAACGATTAAAGCTTGAAATGATTGTTAGATTGTAGACTCAAGTTACATGCATGTATATATATCGAGACTTTTGACCGACCTAACATATGTCGGTGTTGAAATTCTCATTAACATATTTAATAGAATGAAAATCATTTATAGTTTATCCATAAATGCCACTTCCCCAAATATAGATTTATTATTGTTATTATTTATATATATATATATATATATATATAAAAGAAACTTAATACAATAGAAAGTTGCGTACCTTATATGATTTTCTTTGTAGTCTTATGAAAATGAATTCGGTTAAAGTATCCAAGGGTGATTATATAATCAACTTTACCGACTTTGTTAACCGACTTTATTGGAAGAAATATCTTCATTTGAAGGATATATGTCATATATATAATCCATGCATACGTATACTTTCACTATATTATATTATAATTATTATCAATATAATCATTAATTACATACATATGCATACTTCAAATACTTGTTTTTCTAATCCATATTAATTAATTATTATATTATTGTTATTACTCATACTTGCACACGAGCACAAACGAAAAACTTATTATTATTATTATTATTATTTATTTTATATTTATTTATTAGTGTATCATTTTATATGCATTAGTTCTATTATATTACTAGAACAATGTTAAACTTTAATCTTGGTATAGACGGCTCACGTTTTAAACAGTCGTTCTATCTGTTACTTGCTCGCTTAACAATTTTAGCAATTTTAGTTACTTATTATAAAAAAATGATGTATTAAAGAGTCTCTTTACCCATTACACACTAGCTTAAATCGTCTCGAGTATCAATCAAGATACTTTATTTTTTTATTCAGATTTAAGATGTTACATTTATACTTAGAGAGAAAAGAGAGAATGAGATTTGGTGTGAAAAATAATGAGAATGAAAGACTGTATTTCTAGGTCAAAAGTTGAGGTTTGAATACAATTTAGATAGAGATAAAATTTGTTTAAAGATTAAATGATAAGCTTAATATTAATAATGATAATGATAATAATATAAATAAAAATATGTGTGTGTGCACAATTCAAGTGCACGACACTTTTGAAAAAAAATATTATCTTTTTTTTTTCAAATTAAAAGAACAAGATAAACTTACTTGTGGAACAAGGTTAAGTTAGAAGTTTCTAGAATATTCCATTTATAATTACATGTTATAAAATATTAATCTTGGCATGTTATATGTTATAAAATATTAATCTTTGCATTCCGGTTCAACGTGTCATATTAACGATTAAGCATGTTTATGATGAAATGAGTATAAGATCATATAATTACACATACAAAGTTAATGTTATTCAATAAATAACATATAATTCAACACTAATAAATGTAGACGATGAAATGAATACGAGAACTTTATTAAATGAATACACAATACGAGTGTTTATTAGCAAGAAAAATCCATAAATGTTACATAAGGTTTGCTACCGAGCAATCCTGTTGAAGAGGCATTGCTTAAACTAAGTTCCCAAGCAACTTAGTGGGTCGAGCAAATGCCACTTGAATAAAGAAGGTGACATGCATGCTGGTAGCGAGTTTATGGAACTTGCCTAAGTGTTACTCCCATCAAAGATCAGTCTCGAGCAAGCCTACAATACCAAACATACTTGGTTAGTTCAAATAAATACTAAGTTAAGACTGAAGTGATCTGAACAAGAACTTTCTTGCTGGTAGAATATCCAAGCAAAGTTTGGATGTGCTTGAGAATATGAAGCTTGCTTAAGAGGATTATTTGCCCATTGCAGACATTCTAAGTATTTGCTTGCTTGAAGTAAATTCCTGAGCATACTTGAAGATTACAAGGTCAAAGGAGTTGTGCTCGTCAATGATATAGCTTGCTCGAAAACCTTTTGCACTTGTATAAATTTATGTTTTGTTAATAATTAGGGTTTCTAGAAAGAATGTCAGATCCCCTATAGATAAAATGATTGTTAGCATTGCTGGACACCTCTGCACACCTATGTTTCACTAAATAGACCTGACATTCCTTCAAAACCCTAACATTGCGTTTGTATCTCATTGACTTACACTTAATGAAATGGAAATTTTTTGAGTTATATAAATTTGTGTTATTTCCAGCTTGATTTATATAGATCCGTTTTGTAACTCGGTGATGGATTCATTACGTACGGGTTACAGTTAGGATGAAAATGTGCGCGGAAACTGAACTTGCTGTAGATTTAGATAATTTTGCATCATATAGTTCGGATGTTGGATTGGTAGGTAATTGGTGTTTTGAAATTGACCAAATCCCATGAATGGATTTTGGAATTGGGCCGGGATGGGTTGGCTCGGGTTTGGAGTTGAGTTATCGCGTAAAAGTTGTTGAAACATAGTGTTATCTTCCATTCTTTTAGTTGAAAGTATGTGAATTTTTGGTGAAGAATTTAATTATTTGATGTATGTTGTGTGTGTGTGTGCGCGCACGCTAATTTCTAGAGTTTATTACATCTTTAATATTTTTCTAACCTTCTATCCGGTGAAAGTTAAAACATGCATTCAATTTGTCACTTATTATACTTTCTCAAATTGGCACCTGCATTCAGTTTATCATTTATTATTTCTTTTTCCATTTTGCCGTTAGCAGACACCTACTTTTGCAGGCAAAATCCCTCCCTCCACATCGATGATGTCCACACCATCCTCAGTCCGTCATATGCAACATGCGTTCAAACCTTGAGTCTTGAAGTCTAATATAAGTACCCTAAGACCATAAAGATTTTAAACCTCAACCATCGTCACATACATTAACATGAAACCTAATTGTGCTAAATAGCATAAGCAAAGGTGAACAAGCCAAGTATTTTTAGTAACTAAAACTGGGTTCCAGATATAGTTGGGGTATTTGACCTTTTTTTTTCGATTTCGGGTAGGTTCAGATAAGTTTTGACCAGGTAAAGATGAAACTAGTTTCGACAGTTATGGGTCAGGTCCGGTTCCAAGTACATGTCTGGGAAGAAATTCAATACCAGGTCGTATATAGAACCGCAAATTTTGTGTACCAGTGAAAGAGCATCGGCCCAAAACACACAAGGCCCATAACAATCATCATCATCTTCTTCTTCTTCTTTTCTCCGATTCCTTCCAAATAACCCCCAAAATCAAATCTTTCTTTCAATTTCAAATAACGAAAGAATGGTGAAAGACGACGACGACATGCGTGGCGAGATGGAAGAGCGTCTGATCAACGAAGAATACAAAGTGTGGAAGAAGAACACTCCTTTCTTATACGATCTCGTCATCACCCACGCCCTCGAGTGGCCTTCACTCACCGTCGAGTGGCTGCTGGAGCGAGACGAGCCTGCCGGGAAAGACTACTCCGTTCAGAAGCTCATCCTCGGGACCCACACCTCCGAGAACGAGCCCAATTACCTGATGCTGGCTCAGGTGCAGTTGCCGCTTGAAGACGCCGAGTATGATGCCAGGAATTATGACGATGACCGCTCTGATTTTGGTGGATTCGGTGGCACCAATGGCAAGGTCTGTCACTTTCATTTATTTGGAATATTATTGCTGGGTTTGATTTGGTTTTGATTGGTGTTTTCTTGAATTTAGGGTTAGGGTTTGGTGGGTTTTGATTTATGAAATTGAGAATTGAGTTGGAGGTTTTCTGTTTTACAGAGTTTGTTTTGGTTTTAAGTGGTAATTAGGGTTAAGGTTTGCTTTTCATTTGTGTGTGTGCTAGGGCTTTTTTTGTAATTTTGTTGAATTGGGTGGGTTTTTTGGTTTGTGAAATTGGTAATTGAGTTGGGGTTTTCGTGTTTTTGGGAATGTTATTGGTGGGTTTAATTTTGTTTTGAGTGGTGATTTGCTGATTTTTTTGAAATTAGGTTAATGGTTTGTTTTGTGAATGTGTGTGTTTTAGGGCTTTTTTGTAATTTAGTTGCATTGGGAGGGTGTTTTGGTTTGTGAAATTGGTAATTGAGTTGGGTTTTTGTGTTTTGAGTTATTATTTGTTGAAATTTGGGTTAGGGTTTGGCTCAGGTTTTATCAAGATTTATTTTTTACTTGTTAATTGAATTTTGAAATAGATTTAGGGTTCTTTTTAAATAAAGGATTGTTAGTGATTTACGCCCTGTGTTTTTTAACCAAGGAAAGAAAAGGAAAGGAGAGGGAAAGATAAGAAAGGGAAGGGAAGGAAATTTTATTTAGTTAGGTGTGTTCTTGAGTTGGAAGGAAATTAGAGGAAAGGAAAGGAAAGGATAACTATTGGGAAAAAACTATCCTTAGTAATCAGCCCATTTTTGAGAGGATAAGTTATTGGGAAAAAACATCAATTTAATCCCTCCTAACTCCTCCTACTCCTTTCCTTTCCATCCTAAAAAAAACTCAAGAACACCCATTTTTTAACTATCTTTAGTTTTCCTTTCTTTTCCCTCCTTTAAAAAAACTCAAGAACAGGGCATTAAAGTGTTTTCAGTTAATAATTTGGGGTACCAGTTTAGGGCTTTTGGATGTGTTTATATGGTTGACATTGTGATGTGTGCTTACATATGTGTGTGTGTATACACATATGTATACACACACATACACATATATGAGTAGAACTGGCTTTATGTTTCTTCAGTATGCTTAATTGCTCATTACCTTTTTTATTTAGGTACAAATTATTCAGCAAATAAACCATGACGGAGAGGTGAACAGGGCTCGTTACATGCCTCAAAACTCCTTTATAATTGCTACAAAAACCGTCAGTGCAGAAGTTTATGTATTCGATTACAGCAAGCATCCATCTAAACCTCCTCTAGATGGAGCATGCAATCCTGATTTGAGACTAAGGGGTCACAACACTGAGGGATATGGTTTGTCATGGAGTAAGTTTAAACAGGGTCATCTTCTTAGCGGTTCCGATGATGCACAAATTTGCCTTTGGGATATTAATGGAACTCCCAAAAATAAATCACTTGACGCCATGCAAATATTTAAAGTAAGTCTACATGTCATAAAGCTGTTATATGTTATTATACTATAAGTATTGATTTTAGTATATTTCTTTTAATGTTTAACAGGTTCATGATGGGGTTGTAGAAGACGTTGCGTGGCATTTGAGGCATGAATATTTATTTGGTTCGTGTGGGGATGATCAATATGTGCATGTGTGGGATCTTAGGTCTCCATCGGTTACTAAGCCCGTTCAGAGTGTAATGGCTCACCAAAGTGAAGTAAGTACAAAATGTTATCATTATGAAAACAACAATATGAGTTTAAAAAAGGTAGATGTTTGTTTTAAAGTTAAAATGGGCTTCAGGTGATTGTTTTGGTGTGCTTTTGTTGTTTATAGTTGTAACTATTATACAATCATTGGGAACCGTGGATTGTATGAACCGGTTGTGGGACGCAAGGTTTGAAATATAGGTATGGTTGGGTCGAAAAACAATTACTTGCAGCTGCAAGTATCGAACTCAGGTTTTCCTATATCAACATTAGGATGATTACCAACTGAGACTACCCAAATGTTTACACTATTTATTGTTGAGTTTTTTCGTTGTTTTGTTTTCTTTTTTAAAGGCAGGCAGCTATATTTTTATTTATTATTTTTAAATTGTAACAAGATTTACGTTTGTGATTTTTTATTTATATTATTAATCCATAGAGTAAATAAATTTTATATATTACTTATATACTTTTTTTTTCTTTTAAAAATGGTTATTACATAATCCTGTCCGCCGGATCTGACCGGTTTGACCTGTGAACCAGTAAGACATCCTGTTTGATGTCTGGTCCGGCCCTGAAAACATTGGCTTGATTAATCAATTTATATTGGAAGTGTAAATAGGGAATATTGTATTACTCTTCATAATTTAAAATTGAGAGCGAGTTAGAAGCAGAATATGTTTATTCAAATGTTAACAACTAATTATGTAATTTTGAATCTAAGATCGTTAGGTTTGTAAATGAACCGAATGAACACGAAGTAAGGTTTATTAAGCAAATGATCCAATACAGACAGTTAAACAAACGGCACAAAAGAACATGTTTGTGTTTGTTTGTTAAGAAAATGAGCTTGTTTGTGTTTGTTTGTTGATGTATAAACGTAAACAAAACGGACATCGTGAGGGGTGCATTGCAAGAGGTGATATATAACTTGCATTGGACTTAAATAACTTAAATATATAAACAAACGAAATGAACTAACTGTAACTAACAAACATAAATGAACATATATGAACGAACATAAACCGTCATAATTGAACAAATTCACACGATGTTCACGAAATTAAATGAACAAATGAGACGTGGTCGTTTAACTAAAGCATTATAATTGTTCATGTTCTCTCGTTTATTAAATACACAAACATAAAGTAACTTCCCATAGTCACCATCGTGGTTCGCTCCGGTACGGGAACGCGGTTCGGGTGTAATTCACTAGGCTAGACGAATTCGGTACGGGTAGGTTCATTTCGGTATGAACTGGTACGGTGTACCATATAGTCTGGTTCAAGGTGTAATTAAAAAATTAATATCTAAGTTATTATCTTATAAAAAGTAAAAGTTATATATATAATTAATAATTCAGTTTATCATTATATATATATACACACACAGATATTTAAATGTAATTTATTGAATTAGACAAGTTTCTATATTATGTTATAAAATATAAATTTGAATAGTAAAATATAGGGTTAAATTTAATAAAAATACAAACTTGAGGGTGAAAAAGAAGTTTTATGGAAGAAAAAGCTGAAAGAAAGCAGTGGCGCTTCATTTCAGTTTTAGGGTTTTGGTCATGGGAGCCAGATCTGAAACCCAATTAAAGACTGATTTCCGAAAACCCCAATCGAGTTGGAGTGTTGTACCATCGATTCCCATTGTGCGAATTAGTGTTCAATTGAATCGACGTATCAGCAATTCAGATGCACGTTTTAGGGTTCAATTGGGTCGATGAACCGACAAATTGGGTTCGCGAATTGACCCATGATCGGAATGCTAACGTATTCCAATCCGGTACATTTCGTACCAAGACGGACGACATAATTAGCAATTTCTGTGACTATGTAACTTCCTGCCGAACGATTCATGAAGGATTCACTTAATGTTCAGTTGATTTACGCAAATAACGTGTTTCTTGGAAAGATGATCTTTTTGTAGGATAGTTATATTGGTTTGACTTATTTTGCATGAAATGCCACGTATGTTTCTGAGAGTTCACGGTTTGTTTGTGTGTTGGGGGTAGGTTAACTGCTTAGCTTTTAATCCTTTTAACGAATGGGTTTTGGCAACTGGGTCAACTGACAAGACCGTTAAGTTGTTTGACTTACGAAAGCTTAACACTGCTCTCCATACATTTGATTGTCACAAGTAAGCGTTCTTACATATCTTCTATTGATTTTTTATTTTTAATAATATATTTTTCTGGCATGAGTTTAATTGATATGTTTTGTTACATAGGGAGGAAGTGTTCCAGGTTGGTTGGAATCCTGAGAACGAGACAATTTTAGCATCTTGTTGTCTTGGTCGACGACTCATGGTGTGGGATCTTAGCAGGTAAACACCTAAAGTGTTAAAGGGTAGTTTAGTCAATTCACATGCTCTTAACTGGACCTATCGCCCATCTATTCCAAGAACCGTTCATGTTACATTTTAAAAATTGTTGGGGGGCCATACATGTAACTTTCCAAATTTAAGGATCAAACTTGCCATATAGACATACCACAAGAACCATCCGAGTAATCAGATTTTTTTTTTTATAAAATGGTTTAGGATGTTTTATG
This sequence comes from Bidens hawaiensis, assembly GCF_021521415.1. NCBI lineage: Eukaryota > Viridiplantae > Streptophyta > Magnoliopsida > Asterales > Asteraceae > Bidens > Bidens hawaiensis. The sequence continues at coordinate 431,154 of NW_027491723.1, read as the reverse complement.
CTTATAGAAATAGGCTTCTTTTGCCCCATTTGACAAATGTTTTAGCTAATGTCACCCATTAGAAATAAAACATAACTCGAGTCAACCCATCTTATAAACTGTTGAAATTGCTATTTTTAAAAGTTGTACATGTTAAACACCTGAATATTTGCATATTTTAATGATAGTTTAAGAACTTTCAAATTATTTAAGAACTCTTAACAGTCAACCATTCCATCTATTTATTATTTTCTTGGTAATATCATGATTACGTATCTGTTATTGCAACATTACATACAATAAATGATAAAACTACTTGCAGATAATATTATAAAAATAAATAAGTAAAATGATTGGTTGTTAGGAGTTCTTAAATTATTTGGAAGTTTTGAAGAGATCCACCATATTCACATTCAATATCTTGCTAATATGTTTTGCTTAAAATGCAGGATTGACCAAGAACAAACACCAGAGGATGCTGAAGATGGGCCGCCAGAGCTGCTGTTCATACACGGTGGACACACAAGTAAAGTTTCTGATTTTTCTTGGAATCCGTGTGAAGAATGGGTGGTGGCGAGTGTTGCGGAGGACAATATTCTTCAAATCTGGCAGATGGCTGAGAACATCTATCACGACGAGGATGAAACACCTGCAGAGGAATCTCGAGGTGCTTAAGTATATCAGGAGCATAGTTTATTATTATTATGAAGAAACACTTAGGATTGGCTTTTGTGTAATTTAAAGCATGTTTAATGGATGGTTTTATGTTGTTGAGTTATGTTATGTTGCTGTAAAAGATGTGTTTGGATCGTGGCAAATGATCAGGATCTGCTGAAGTTTTTCCTAACTTTGATTCTGACATGCCTTTCTTCTTTGATGTTTGTTAGAAATATTTATTTATTTATTGCTTTTATTTTTGAAGGGTACATTATGTACAATCTCAACCTAGACTCCTAGAGCATAATATATTATTCGAGTCCGGACCAAGATTTTTTTTTAATATTTATTTCATACCAGTAAATTTTGGTACAAAATATAATATGACAGTTTAGCATTGAATGATATCATACTGGCAATTTAGCCCTTTAACTAACAGGTTAAACTAGTTTTCATTAAATAATGGTTTAGCCTTTGGAATTTCACTTAACAATAGTATACCCCTTGAACTTTCAAGCACAGGTTTTGCCATTTTTAAAGACGGGTTTTCCCATTCTTGTGGTTGATGATTATTTGTTGTGATTACCTTGATACCAAAGTATAGTACCATAGAAATATATTCGGTTCATTAAGGGCTCCTGAAGATGATCCCAAGTGAGAAGATTAGTTACAAAAAAAAGTTCACATGATGGTTTAGCCCTTTTGCTTTTACTTATGCTCTGTTCTTGAGTTTTTTTTTAAAGAAGAAAAATGAAAGGAAAACTAAGGATAGTTAAAAAATGGTGTTCTTGAGTTTTTTTTAGGATGGAAAGGAAAATAGTAGGAGGAGTTAGGAGGAATTAAATTAATGTATTTTCCCAAGAAGTTATCCTCCCAAAAATGGGATGATTACTAAGGATAACTATTTTTTAACATAGTTATCCTTTCCTTTCCTCCAATTTCCTTCTAACTCAAGAACACACCTAATTAAAAAAAATTTCATTCCCTTCCTTGACCCTTAAACTTTCACCTAATATGTTTACCCATCGAACCTTTTCCTGTTGAATCTTTTACTTAATGATGATTTAGCTCTTTAACTTTCACATATAAAAAATTTACTCCTTGAGTTGCAAATAATGACAATTTACCCCTTGAATTTTTTTTCCCTAAATACAGTTTAACCCTTGAACTTTCACCTTAAAATGGTTTAACGCTTCAACTTTTACCTATTTGCGTTTTAGCCCTTCAACTTTAATCTCATGACAGTTCACCCCTTAGACTTTCACTTAATGATAGTTTGGTTCTTGAACTTTTACTTAAAGAATGTTAGCCCTTCATCTTTAACCTAATGACAGTAGACACTATTGCCTTTCACTTAATGAGAGTTACTCCTTGGAAAAATGACAGTTTAGTCCTTGATTTTTCAGTTGAAGACAGTCTGGCCCTTACACTTTTTTATAATGATAGTTTACCCTATGAACTTTCACCTAAAGACAATTTAGCCTTGAACTTCCACATAATTAAAGTTTCGCCTTTCACCTAATGATGGTCTAGCCCTTAACTTTAACCTAATGACATTTTACCCATTGAACTTTGACTTAATGAAATTTTAGCCCTAGAACTTTTACACAATGACAATTTACCCCTTAAACTTTCACATATTGACTGTTTAGCTCTTGAACTTTAAATGATTAACACTTTAATCCTTGAGCTTTCAACAATTGACACTTTAGCTTGAGCTTTGAACTATTAACAAATTGACCCTTAAACTTTTAAATTTTACATTTAGCACTTCACTTTTCATCTATTGACAATTTAGCCGTTAACATCCTAGCTTTTCACAATTCATCCTAAAACTTATAGCAATTGACAATTTAGTCCTTGAACTTTTTGTTTGTTTATAAATCTTCTTGTGTATATTTTTGTATAGTACGTCTGTTAGTTTTTTTATTCGTCAAAACTTAATACATGTATGTAAAGTTAATTTGATTTTAAACATGTCTAAAAAGTCTGTTGGAGTACAATTAACCCACTACATCTGTGATAAAAAACAAAATACACAATAGGTTACGGTCAAATGCAATCATACTCGAGCATCAATTAAAGCATTAGAATTTAACTATTGTTCTATAGTGAGTGTAATATTCAGAAAAAATCCCATTACAAACACAAATATGCAATATAGGACCATTGAAAACAATATATATATATTTTTATCATACTTCATTACCAAAACAGGTAATGGCCACACCGCTAAACCAACAACAAGCTTCAAACATGTTAATGTTTCATATTTAGATTATAAGAATGCCAAATAATCATGCTCCAGCAATCTGCAATCATTGTAAAGTTCAAAACCTTTTGTAATAAATATAACAAGACAATATCAAACATCTAGTAGATTTGTTCCTGCTAACTCAACACAAAGTTTTACATTAATTAATTGGCTCAAAAAATTAAGTATTTGGATGCATTTTGGAACTGGTATTTTGAAATCAAAATAATCAATTTATTAAGTTTGGATAAGTGGATATACAAAATTTGATGGTAACTAAACATCTAGTAGACACAAAATTAGTTTCGGATACTCAGGTTCATTTTAGCTAAAAAAACTGGTTATAGGGGCTTTTTACCACTGAATATCTTATTGTATCACATAGTCTCTTTTAAAGTGTAAATATTCAAGAACGAATTGATAATGGAAACACAAACGAGCACACAATATTTAGGATAAACTCACATTTTTTTATAATCAAGAAACTAGCACAAAACTTGAAAACAATAGCCCTCTTACTTATACAATAACCCTAACATGGCTATGTATTTATATAGGGATACCCTAACTTGGTTAAGAAGTAGTTACCAAATATAAAAGCCCAATTGAAACCCCATAAACCCATTATATCATTAATGAATTCCATAGGCCCAATAGGTCCAACCCGGTCACCTATACGGGACGGGCCGATATAATATGGAAATTACCAACAATCACCCCCTAATTTCCGACTCGAAACTAGGAGATCTTCAACACCGAACAATCTTCTCATCTCGTCAAACTTGATTCTCGCAAGTGCTTTCGTAAGAATGTCAGCTCGTTGTTCCTTGCCACTAATATGCTCCACCGCTAATTCCTTCCGCTCCACACATTCCCGTATATAGTGAAATCGGGACTTTATGTTGTTGGAACCCGATTAAACAATCGTATCAATCTAATAACTATAACACTAACAGATTTCAGATCTGTGGATAATCGATTAATACGTTTATATAGATCTAGCTCATACTTACCTTAGATTCAGTGTTGTATGTGTTTATATTTTATCAGTATATATGTATATCAATTGTTTGTATAATGTTAGGTTGAAGATCGAGAGAGCGATTGGACTAGGTTTCGTTAATTAAGCTCTCGAAACTTTTTTAATTATGCGTGAACAGTGTTCACTATATATAGAAGACGAACCTAGTTCGTTAACATTCCCTAACGAACTAGAGTTCTCTTCGTTACATACACTTAAATAACGAAACGGTAAAAGAGGTTGGCATCGACTAAGTGACCCTAGCCTCGTGCGAGGTATACAAAGGCAAGGAGTCAGAAGCTGGTATCAGAGGTAGGTGAAATAACACCCCCTGATTCGTTAACATCCCCTAATGAATCAGGAGGGAATAAACTTAAGTCTTAGTTCGCTAACATCCCCTAGCGAACTAGACCTTATACATAACGAACTAGATAATAATTAAACTAATTATTACATTAAATAATAAACAAAAACGTTAACGATAATTACAAAGACTCAAGACGCAAAACCGTGCACTAACATATGTGCTTGCTCCGACTATGAAAAATGGGATTTTTAACCAAGGCAATCGCCGATGTGTTATCAATCTTTAACACCTCTTCTTTAAATTTCCTTCCGGTCAATTCCGCCAACAATTCACCTAACCATACGGCTTGTCCCGCAGCTGAGCTCGCCGCCATGTATTCCGCCTCGCATGATGAAAGCGCTACGGTGCATTGCTTCTGTGAGCACCAAGAAATCGGGACCCCCATAATAGAACACATGACCAGTAGTGCTTCTTCCATCATATTAATCAATGTTATGGCTACTATCACTGTACCCGATCAACTTCTTTGATCCACCTCGTTTATACCTGATCCTCCATCTAACAGTTCCTTGAATAAACTGATGAATTTGTTTAATTACCGCCAAGTGAGACTTCTTTGGAGTTTTCATATATCTACTAACCATGCCAACCGAAAACGCCAAATCAGGTCGAGTGCTTAACAAGTAACCAAGACACCCAACCAACTTTCGGTACTCCGTTGCATCTGCATCAACATCATCCTCGGCTTTAGACAATTTCACATTAGGATCCATGGGTACACCTTTAGGATAAAAATCCTCCATTCTGACTTCTTTCAATAATCTTCGAGAATAAGCACTTTGATGGATTTGAATCTCATTCTCCAATTGTGAGACTTCGATTCCGAGATAGTAAGTGAGCATTCCCAAATCAGACATTTCAAACTTCTTGGACATATCAAGTTTGAACCGATTAATGTGATCGTTATTTGAACCCGTAACGACCAAATCATCGACATACACGCCGACAATAATAATATCGGTTCCAATCAATCTCCGATAAACTGCTTGTTCGTTCGAACACCTCACAAATTTCAAACCCGTGAGAATACCGTCAAGCTTGGTATTCCACGCCCGTGGTGCTTGCCTCAAATCGTATAAACTCTTGGTTAGCTTATAGATCTTGTTTTCCTCCCCGGGTTTAACGAACCCATCTGATTGAGAAACAAATACCTCTTCTTGTAGCTCCCCATGTAAAAATTCCGACTTTACATACAAATGATGTAATTACCATCCCTAAGTAGCTGCAATGACAATGAGCATACGGACGGTTTCAAGTCTGGCCACCGGAGCAAAGACCTCGTCAAAATCGACTCCGGGTTGTTGTGCGTAACCCTTTGCCACGAGTCTTGCTTTATATTTATTAATCGAACCATCTGCATTTCTTTTCACCTTGAAAACCCACTTCAATTCGATAGCTTTAGCCCCTCTCGGTTACTCGGTCAACTTCCATGTGTCGATTCATTTAATGGATTTGAGTTCCGTTTGCATTGCCTTTATCCATTCCGTTTTGGAATTTGCTTCACCAAAGTTCCTCGGTTCACCTTCTTCTAACAGAAGAAGTTCAATGTCCTCCACTTCCAAACATAGGACATAATCATTGAATTTGACCGGTGCGATTGGAACACGTGTAGGTGTTCTCAGGTTACTTTCTAGTTCATTATGTGCTGCTGTCGTTAAACCATTTGCTGCTGTCGCTAAACCATTTGCTGCTGGTGTCGCTAAAATGGATGCTGAGTTGTTGGAATTAGCGACTAGAGTGTCAGAATCTGTCGCTAAAGGTGCTGATGGGCTGTCTGAATTAGCGACAGAAGCTGTCGCTGATTCTTTTTCAGAATTTGGGGACAAAGTTGAATAGTCGTCGCTAATGACGTTGCTTCCAATAGGCTCGGTTACAACATGCCCAACTCCGGTACCGATAACCACGTTCCATTCAATCCAAATTAAACCTGGTGCAAGCTCCGTTTCTTCATTGTTTTGCATCGAATTAGACCAAACCCATGTCTTCTTCAAATAAAAAACCACATCACGAGCTATCACAACCTTCTGGGTCTTCGGATCGAACAGCCGGTAAGCTTTGGACCCAGTCTCGATTCCGATATGCACTAAAATCCTCGAACGAACATCGAGCCTTTTCAAGTGAGTGCCCACTATCTTTGCATACGCCACACAACCGAATACTTTTAGATGAGCAATATTCGGTTTCTTTTCTTTTAACATCTCGTATGGCGTTTTCTCTTTTAGGGCACGAGTAGGAATCCGATTCTCAATGTATGTTGCATGTCGGATTGCCTCACCCTATAAGTAATTCGGAACACCCATTGCTTTTAACATACTCCGTGTCATCTCCAATAAGGTTCGGTTCCGTCTTTCAACCACCCCGTTTTGTTGAGGTGTGTATGGTGCCGTTAGATGTCTTTGAATGCCTTCCATGTTAGAAAACTAGTTGAACTCATGTTAGGTAAACTCACCACCTCGGTCGGTACGAAACATCTTGATCTTTGTCCCAACATCACTTTCAACCAATTCCTTAAACTTCTTAAAGTTTCAAACGCCTCATCTTTAGCCTTCAACAAATATGTCCAAACAAATCGTGAGTAATCATCGATTAAAACAAAAGCGTACCTGTTACCCGTTATTGTTGGAGGGGTAATCGGTCCACACAGATCACTGTGCATAAGTTCTAAGGCTCTAGTCGCCATAAACGACGCCGAATTAGGAAAGGCTTGCCTCATTTGCTTCCCGACCAAACAAGATTCACATAACTTGTTTTCATGGGTAACGCCATGCATCCCTTCAACCATCTCCCTCCTAGCCATTAGCTTAATAGATTCAAAGTTCAAGTGGCCAAGTCTAGCATGTCACATCCAACTTGTTTTTTCAATTCGGCTAAGTAAACTAACCAGTTTACCAATCTTTAATTGTATCTGGTATAGCCGATTAGGGGAACGAGTCACCTTCATCAATAACCTACCTTGCCCATCATGCATCGTAAGGTAGTTATCTTTTATATGAATATCACACCCGTGTTTTGAGGCTTGGCCGAGACTAATAATATTGCTTCGAAGACTCGGTATAAAATAAACCTCCGTAAGCAAACGATGTTCACCACTTAGCCTCAAATAAAATCGACCTCTTACCGCTTATATCAATATAAGAGTCATCCCCAAACTTAACCTTTCCCATGACACGATTATTAAGTTCAGAAAAGAAAGACTTGTTACCCGTCATGTGGTTACTTGCGCCGTTATCTAAGTACCATTCATCACCATCTTTAGACTCGTAGTTTCCGGGTATAACCTTCTTTTCATTGAAGAACACCGTTTCTTGAACACACTTCATCATAAACAAAGCAGGATCCCTTGTCTCGGATGCTTCAGCTAGCTTTGCTTCACAATTAACTTTTGTTTTCGGTTGGGACACTCATGGACAAAGTGTCCAAACTCATCACATCGATAACATTGAACCTTTTAGAGGTCCCGGGTTTTGCCCTTCTGCTCACGGTTTTCCCGGTTCATGGCGTTTTCTTGATAACCGTGGTTTTGACTTGACCCGCGACCGCCTCGACCTCGCCCTCCTCCACGTCCACGACCTCCACGAGTGGACTCACGATCATTGTACCGACTACTTGAGGATTCAGACATTTGAAACATAAGCTTACCTTGGGTTTCAGAATGCATGTCTTCATCCCGAATCCGCTCCTCGTATGCTTTTAAACGTCCCACCACGTCTTCAAACCCAACAGTTTTGAGATCCAAAGTTTGTTCAAGGGATGCAACAATTTGAATAAACTTACTTCGCAGTAGACTTAAAAGGAACTTCTTGACCATCTTAGTTTTCTCGATCATCTATCCTAAACTCGCCACATTCGACGCCGTACACGAGAGTTTCGCCACAAACTCATCAATGGTGTCAGTCTCTTTCATCCTCATACCATCAAACTCATTTATAAGAGTTTGCAATCTTGCCTCCTTAACCCGATCTGCCCCCGGATTACGCGTCTTAATCGCGTTCCAAATCTCCTTGGCCGACCCAAGATTACCCACTTGCATGATTGTCACTTCCGGGATCGACTGATAAATCAACGCAATCGAGATGTTGTTTTTATCATTATCGGTTGCCCCAGATCAATGGTATCCCAAACCTTATCCACGTTCAAGAGTACCTTCTGTCACACCCCGACTAGGTAGTTGCGGAAACGTAATACGGGAATGTAACAGATAACACGGGTATCAACCACATTGTTTATAAAGAAATTCAACAAACTAATTTACATCATATTACATGGTTTGGTACTAAGTTTACAAACTAGATGAAAATCACATAACCAGTTCACGGGCTTCTTATTCATTACTACGTATTTGCATCTATTCACATCTATTCAACTTTGCTTCTAACACCAAGCACGTAAGCAATATATTCTAACTTCGGCTTACCTGAAAAGCATGTTAAAACGGGTCAACTACGTCTAGTTGGTGAGTTTCAAGTTTCACGAGTATGAACAAAGTCGGTATACGAGTTCGTAAAGTTCATAGTACGTATGTATATAAGTATGTGTATGATGTATTATACTAAGCCACAAGTGAAACTGAAACAAGCTAAATCGCATGGCCACCCTTGCCCATGTACTCCCGTTGGCATTTAACAGCCACTTTGCCCCAAGTATGTACTCCGGCATACCCCACCGGCTCTGTCAGTTGGGTTTGTCAAACCAATAGTATTATCCACACGTCACCGGCACGAAGTTAATCACTTGTGTTTGAGGAGACTTTCAATTAATTAAGTATACGTAAACATGATTTCCACCCCAAACGTTCGTAAAATAGTTTAGAAAGTGGGGTCATGAAACTCACCTTATTGTAGTTTGAGCTGGTAATATGTATCAGTAAGTAATGTTCCTTCGATTATAGCTTGACTCTTATAACCGGTATCGTACTGTTAATACTAGTACAGTGTTTAAAAATCGGGCTGTATAACTAGTCTGGGTATACCTGTTAGGCCCAGAACATGACCATAGTCTTAGATTGTGACGTTGTATACTATGAAATGTTCAAAATCAGACTTGGCTCAGTTTCACCGTTTTCCGAGCTAGCCAAGTTGATCGTTTATGCGTTTCGGGATTAGGTAAGTTCACACAAACTTAAGTAATATATTTATTGAATAAATGATTTGATTTATGAAATAATATTGAGGTTTCGGTATCTGGTTTGATCACAGGGTTCGTTTCCGTTTTCATACGGGTTTGTTTATATAAAACGCGTACAATCCACCCGAATTGTCCGGAATTCTCGTAGAAAGTTCCTATTTATCAAATTCATCCAAAAATACGATATTTGACCACTTTTGACATTTTGACATACCAGTCAGTCTGTTAAACATAAAACTGTCGGTTTCGTTAAAACAATTATAGTTTAAATCTTTGATTAATCATAACTAATTATGTACTTATATATAAATTATGGAAATTTTTTTAAAAATAAATTAAAATATGGAGAATTTTATAAAAATATTTTTAGAAATTTTATGATTAATTATTTATTTCTAAAAATTCATTTAATGTGTTATAATTAAGTAATAAATAGTCCGTTTATACCAAACGACATCCGAAAAATCCGATAATTCTTCCAAGTGGTCTCAATATCATTACATAGTCCCTGCAAAACCTCCAGAATCTAAATTTTTGGCAAAAATGCCTTTTTGCGCGTTTTTCGGCTATTAAAACTCGATTAAAACACAATTGCACAAAAATTACTTAGACATCTCCAAATGTTTAAAAAACAGTGATCTTAACATAACATTTCTGGGTTCCAAACCAAATTTCATAATTTTTCATGAAGTTTACCTATTTTTCCCGAATAAACGCCAATAAACGGAAATAAATTCGCCAGATATTATCCGTTTATCGAAAAATTACCAAATTTTAAAAAGAACTCACTTATGTGATCCCTAATGTTCCTGAAAAGTTTCATAACCTAAAAACAATCAAGTCACAATCGAAACATGAATAACCCCTAAACGAGTTAACCGGTAATACCTTGTCGGATTTCGGTGGTTTTCGATAGCTTAAACGACTCTCTGGGTCTTGGGTTGCAAACTCAGTGTATCTACATATAATATAACATCAAACCAAGCATAAATCATCCATTGATCGGCCTTGTTAACTAGGGTTTCGGTTTTGGTTTCAAACCGAACTTTCAAACCGTAAAAACGTTATATTCATGTTCTAATCTGCGTTTTTGACCAAAAATCTATATGATACTGCTTTGTAGAGATGTTTAACATCAGAACATGATTTTACTTGATTTTTATGTTTTTTGAATGGTTAAACATGTTAAAACTAATCAAGGACTAATTTTCCATGGTTAAACTTTGTTAAATCAAGTATAAAAATCAAGAATTATGAAGTTTACCTTTAGAGTTTTGATGAAAAAATGAAGATGATCAGCTGATCTTGAGTTTTCTGGAATTTGTTTGCCAAAAATATCTTATGTATTATATTATATACTATGTGCTAGAATAGGATGGGGTGTTTTACCCCTTGTGGCCGCAAGTATAAGGGGCCCATTAGGCCTCTTTTTGGCCCAATGGTGCCTCGGTTTTCGTTCCATGCATAAACGTCGGTCCAAAACTTAATTCGGTCCGGTTTTTTGCAAGGAAATTAATTCGGGTGTGAGAAATAGCGCGAAAACGAGTGTTTTTCAGCTTATTTTTGTAAAATAAGAAAAACGTACTGACTCGTAAAAATCCAAAAATTTTCACGGATTTCTTAGAACATATCATATAAGTGTTTCATAAATATTTTTCGGCTTAATGGATGCTACAATGCTCGTTTTGATGTTAACGATTGCGTTTAAACTCATAGCGTATCAATAAACGAAACCTTTTTCGTTTAAGTGGTTTTAAATGTACTGGGTCCTAAATATCAATATGTCAGCCTCTATAATATATATATAACTCGTATATGACCCCTCAGTATATATACGGGCCATAATCAGTATCAGTCGATTACTCGTTTAAGTACTACGAATTAACCGATTTATCGTTTACTTGCTACGTAGTGAATATAGTATACCTCGTTTTGTCACGAATGTCACACCTTAATTCGAATAGCTCATACCGTGTAATTGGTAGAGGTAAGCATGGGACATTGGAACGCATTCGGGTTTCCACTCCCGCTTACACCGCTCGTCTTCACAGTTTCCTTATCACCCATGGATCTACGTCAAACTCCAACCGCAAAAACTATAAATCAAGCTTTTGAACCAAGAAAATAAAAGAATTAAATCAACTCGTTCCCCTAATCGGCTTAATTTTAAATTCCTCACAGCTCATCTTTTTTTCTTGTTTCTTCGTCAGAACCAAAAAATAATATAATAATAATAATAAAAAACTTTGACTTTTATCCTTTTTGCAAACAATTGAAAACTTTATGCAAGTCGACGTGGAGATCTTCAAAACAATAGCTTTGCCTTGATCGACAGTGGAACTTATATCTTTTTTTCTTTTTTTTGGAATTAGCTCTGATACCAATTCAAAAACGAATTGATAATGGAAACACAAACGAGCACACAATATTTAGGATAAACTCACGTATTATTATAATCAAGAAACTAGTACAAAACTTGAATACAATAATCTCTCTCACTTATACAATAACCCTAACATGGCTATGTATTTATATATGGATACCCTAACTTGGTTATGAAGTAGTTATCAAATATAAAAGCTCATTTGAAACCCCATAAACCCATTACATCATTAATGAATTCCATAAACCCAATAGGTCCAACCCGGTCACCTACACGGGACGGGCCGATATAATATGGGAAATTACAAACAAATATAGGACAACGATTAAAAAAATAAGTGGAGAGTTTGGTTGTTAAGCTGTTGTTATGAAAATAATATAGGTCACATTGTGTAGTAAAGTGTTAATTCATTTTTTGATTTCTTGTGATTTAGATTTGTTTCATTGTATTCATTTTCGTTTACGATTTCTTTAATTTGTGTTAAATTCGTTGATTTTTCTGCTATTCGATTAACAGAATACCTGGTGAGTCAGAAGAGGGTTCATAGATTTCTGGCCTCAGTAAAAACCCCGAATAATACAACAACTACAGCTCTTCTCCGTGAACCGCCATTCGGACCTTGACTGCCACCACCAAATAAGCTAACAGTTGAGTTCAAGGCAGCCTAGGCTGAATCTCTTTAGGTTGAACCACCACTTTGATTCCCATGGCCCTATGTTTAACACCAAAAGTCAGTAAATAGTACAACTGGAAAAATAACTTTATTTTTAAGGTGCAGATGGAAGCATTTGGAAGCATTGGTTGTTTCTATTCGTGGTAAAATAACTTTATTTTAATTTAATATCTGGAAAGTTTTCTGATTTAGTACAGTTGCAGCCCAAAGATCGATATCAGAACAGATTCTTTACATTTTGTAAGTTTTTTTAAAGACCGGAGATCAAATTGCAAACATCTTTACAAAGCCCTGCCAACACACAAATTGTAACTAGTAGTAGTAAGAGGATTGTTTCTGTAAATGTGGCTACTATATTGGTACTCATGTTAACTTCATCTTTTAAGAAAGTTTGTATTATAGCTATTGGTCAACCTTAAAATTCTCTTATGTTATTTTAAAATATATACTTTGAAATGTTGATCAATTGTAAAATAACTACACTTCTATGTTAAAAGTTCTTTCTTAATATAGAATGACAGTAGTGTTGAATATACATTTGTGGTAAAAAAAATAACATCATCCTCCACAGGTGCAGCGTCACCGCAACAATCACATATTCAAGTTCATCATCGAGGGTAATTTCGTCAACAAACAAATGAAGCAGAATGACACTATGGCGGCAGGTAAACAATGTTCAAAGCAACAACTTCACCAACCGCCACGTCAAAAGTCATAATATCACATGAACCTATAACACCTATAACACCTATCAGCTATGGCAAAGCAGACTAAAAAGCAAACAAGGACTCCCCGACCAAAGGCGGCGGAACATGCCGTGGTGCAACGATTGCTCATAAGCGCATGACACTATTTAAAGCGACAATATTTAACAAAATCATTTCATTTCACAACATCGAAAATGTCACATAACAATATTCATAAGTCAATACAACAACATACAACAAAATATAGCAAATCAAATATTGTTCATTTTTGCTAATATCCCTAGAGGTATTTGTGACGTTTTCTTCTCCAAACTCCATAATCAACCTAGATGCAAACCTGTAACATTTCATAAAATAAAGTTTATCAACACAAAGCTTGGTGAGTAATTCATAAGTTTGAACATATATGTATATAATAAGAAAAGCCACAAAACTTATATACGAAACAATAAATAAAAGCAATAATTTGGATAAATAGATAAAATCGCTAATAGAATTACGTTAGCGACACCTTGCAATGAGGGGATGCCAAATAGTCTAGGTTTTTTATAGTTATCATTAATTGCATTACGTTAACGACACCTTGCTATAAGGGGTTGCCAAATAGTCTAGGATTTATAGATCAACTAACCAAAAGAGATAAACACATAGGCATATAATATTAGAACACCAAATCGAGCATTTATTTAAGTAAGGTATACAAATAACGTTTGTGGTTTAAGAACCAAGCATAAAACATTTAGTTTAGATAAGATGAAATGTCACCCCCAAAACAAAAGATGGAAAATGGGGTATGAAAGTACTCACGTTCAAGTAATAAACTTGAAAGGTTGGTAATTTAAAGATTTGCAGGAACGACGGGTTTAACGTATGAAGCGTAAATAAAATAAAGTCTTGGATTTAGAAAGGTTGTCTTGAAGATCTTTAAATAAAACAATTGTTGCGAAAAAGTAAACAATTAAAGTTCAAGGTTTAAAATGTAACTATTTAAGAATTTATAATAATAACCCTTTAAAATGTAAGTTTGCTCAAAACCGGGTTAAAGTATCTAACCTTAATATTTATTTAACCTATGTTAATTAATAAGGTGGGAAAAATGCAAAGATGCAAGTTCCTTTAGGATAAAGATACTAAAACGGGTCTTTAACGAATGTTCGGGTTGTTGGTTCGGGTCTTGATAATTGGTCAAACCCAAAGTCAACTTTCCAAAATAATGAATGTTATGAGATAACTCAATAAAACTTAATAAGACTTAACCAAGTATGTAGATCTATTGTTTTAGAACTAACAACGCACGTTAAGCGAGTGTTCGATTTTGTCGGTCCAAACTATGTTATGATATCAAGTGGATCCAACAATTCCAAGTACTTAAGAAAATAATAAAAATCAGTTCGTAAACTATTTTTAAAGTAATATACAAGTCTTGATAGCTAAAAACACACTTGTGTATCTTAAGCGAGTAAAAATTGGATCGGGTCGGTTTTCATCTCACAACAAGTACATAGATGGTTTCCACATGCCCAAATATCATAGATCTTGTATAATAATGTACAAATGAAAATATTTAAGTTTTACAACTAAAAAGTCAACAACAAGTCTTTTATACAAAAGTTCGGTTTGGTTCGGTTTCCATCTCACAACGAGTTCATAGATGGACTCCACATACCCAAGACTTGTAAATGTGACAAACAAACTAAAATGAGCAGAAGTTAAGCAAGATTAATATGTATAAACAAGTTATATAAGTGTATATATATCAAGGACACGAATTCCTCCATGAAGCCTTGCCTTACGAGGCCCGAAACCTCTCAAATTGGAACCTGAGAAGTAACCACCAAAGGTAACAAGGGGTATTGTATTATATATATGTTGTGCCACCATAAACAAGTTTTAATAAGACTACATAAGCTAATTATAATGAAAGAAATAACTCAGTTTGACTTTTAGAAGTCAAACCTTCAAGAACACTAAGAAAACAACCTTAAGATCTTTGAATTTGAGAGAGTTTTTGGTGTTGTAGTAGGGAATAATGGGTGGAAATGGTGGTGTATATATACGGTAAGTTGAAATGGTCAAGTATAAAGTGTTTTGCATGAAAATGGGATGGTTTAGTCACATGTTTGCATAAAATAGACAAAAAAACGAGTTCTGGTGCAAACCCCCTTAGTGCGGCGCTAAGGTCTCTGCCCCTGGACTTCAGCGCGGCGCTAAGGTCACCTGGTGGAAATTATGAACTTTCAAAATTGGCAGTTTTGGCCCTCAAAGTTGTTTTTAAGCGTTTTAAGATCATTTTGGGGACCGAAAAGGATGTTTTCAAGACCCAACAAGTGTAAAACAATATTGTAACATAAAATCCATTATTTTGATTATAACATAAGCTTCAGTTTACAAAACGGGTCGGTTTACATAATAAAACAAATACGAATGCGAATACAAATGAGACCCGGAATTGACGAATGTCACAGTATTCCCTACTTTAGGAAATTTCGTCCCGAAATTAAGATGAAGACGAAGATACAAACAAATGTGGATACTTCTCTTTTATTACGTCTTCTCGTTCCCAAGTAAATTATACGCCGCACCGTGATTCGCATCGAACTTTGACTAACCGAATACGACTACGCTTGGTTTTCTTCTCGTTGCGATCCATGATCTCAACGGGTCGTTCAACCATGATCATCGACTCATCGACATGTACTTCGTCGAGAGGTATATGGAGATTACCCTCGGCTAGGCACTTTTTGAGATTCGAAACATGAAATGTCGGATGAACACCGACAAGTTCTTGCGGTAGTTCGAGTCGATAAGCTACTTTCCCAACACGTTCAAGAATTTTGAAAGGACCAACGAAACGAGAAGCTAGCTTACCCTTCTTTCCAAAACGCACTACCCCTTCCAAGGAGATAATTTTAGAAGGACAAGGTCGTCAACATTAAATTCGATAGGTTTACGCCGTTTGTCGGCGTAACTCTTTTGACGACTTCTAGCGGCTAAGAGGTTCTTACGGATTTGGTCAATGACGTAGGTGGCTTCTTGGAACATTTCGGGTCCGGTGATATGAGCTTCACCGATTTCGTTCCAACTAATCGGGGAACAACATTTACGACCGTAAAGAGCTTGAAAAGGAGCCATATCAATGCTAGAATGATAGCTATTGTTATAGGAAAACTCGATTAAAGGAATGTGAGAATCCCAATTCCCACCGAAATCAAGAACACATGCTCGTAGCATATCCTCGAGTGTTTTGATTGTACGTTCGGATTGACCGTTCGTTTAAGGATGATAAGCGGTGCTAAGATCGAGACGTGTTCCCAAAGCTTCTTGAAGTGATCGCAAAAAATGAGAGGTAAAACGGGCATCGAGATCGGAGATGATAGCCAATGGCAAACCTTGCCGACACACAATTTCCCGAACATAGATTTGAGCAAGCTGCTCGACATAATACTTCTCGCGGATCAGAATGAAATGAGCAGATTTGGTCAATCGATCGATGATCACCCAATTGCTATCGTTGCCTTTTTGGGTGTTGGGTAGTTTAGTGATAATGTCCATAGCAATGTCTTCCCATTTCCAAACGGGAATCGGTGGTTGCTCGAGTAGACCAAAAGGTCTTTGATGTTCGGCTTTGACTTTTGAACAAGTAAGATATTTAGATACAAACAACGCTACGTCCTTTTTCATACCCGGCCACCAAAAGGTAGCACGAAGATCTAAATACATTTTATCCGCACCGGGATGAACGAAATACCGCGAATTGTGAGATTTGTCGAGTATACAAGTACGAATGTCATCGCGATTGGGAATCCACATACGATTGACAAAAGTACAAAAGACCTTCGGTTTAGTTTCGAGTTGAAGATCGGCTCTACATGACATTTCGTCGTACATGCTACCTTCTTCCATGGAGGTACGTTGAGCTTGGAAGATACGTATTTGGAGATCGGTTTGAGCAACAACGCTTAGAAGCAGGAAGGATTTAACATTAACCTTTCGACTTAGGGCGTCGGCGACAACATTCGCTAACCCGGGATGGTAGCGAATTTCGCAATCGTAATCACTAAGTAATTCGGCCCATCGTTGTTGTCTCATGTTGAGATCTTTTTGGTCAAAAATATGTTGAAGGCTTTTATGATCGGTAATAATCACACATTTCGTACCATAAATGTAATGTCTCCAGATTTTGAGAGCAAAAACGACGGCACCAAGTTCGAGATCGTGAGTCGTATATTTCTTCTCGTTGACCTTTAGTTGTTTTGATGCGTATGCGGTGACTTGAACTCGTTGCATGAGAACACAACCAAGACCTTGATGAGATGCATCGCAAAATACAACAAAATCGTCGTTTCCATCGGGAAGGGTTAGAATAGGAACATTGCAAAGCATGTTCTTGAGAGTACAAAAGGATTCTTCTTGCTTCGAACCCCAATCAAATGGTTTACCTTTATGAGTGAGGGAGGTAAGAGGCAAAGAGATCTTGGAAAAATTCTGAATGAAACGACAATAATATCCGGCCAAACCGAGGAAGAAACGAATTTCCGTGGGATTCGTTGGAGTTTTCCAATCCTTAATGACCTCAATTTTAGCGGGATCAACATGAATACCTTTGTCGTTTACAATATGTCCTAAAAATTTAAACTTCCTCGAGCCAAAATTCACATTCGGAGAATTTGGCATAGAGTTGTTCGTTTCCAAGGAGCTCGAGAATGGAACGCAAATGATGTTCATGTTCGGCTTCGGATTTAGAAAAGATAAGGATGTCATCAATAAATACAATAACGAATTTATCAAGGAATGGTTTGCAAACGCGGTTCATGAGGTCTATAAATGCCGCGGGTGCATTTGTTAACCCGAAGGGCATAACCAAAAATTCAAAATGTCCATATCGAGTACGAAAAGCGGTTTTAGGAATGTTTTCTTCGCGAACACGCAATTGATGATAACCCGATCGAAGATCGATTTTGGAGAAACAAGTTGCGCCTTGAAGTTGGTCGAATAGGTCGACGATTCGTGGCAAAAGGATAACGATTTTTGATAGTGAGTTTTTTAAGCTCTCGGTAATCGAAGCACATATGAAACGAACCATCCTTCTTTTTCACGAAGAGAATGGGAGCACCCCAAGGAGAAAAGCTAGGATGAATGAAACCTTTATCGGAAAGTTCTTCGAGTTGGTTTGATAGTTCTTGCATTTTAGACGGGGCTAAATGATAAGGACCCTGGGCCACGGGCATCTTGCCGGGCACAAGATCGATACGGAATTCAATCCAATGAACGAGAGGAAGACCGGTGACATCATCGGGAAAGACGTCAAGGAAATCACGAACAATGGAAATATCTTGGATTTTCCTTTCCTTATTGTCCTTTATCACCGCGAGAGATAGAAACGGAACATCTTTTGGCGTAAGTCCTTTTGCGATTGGCCGCACGACATGAGATTTAATCTTCGAGAAGTAGTGTTGCCGAAAACTTTAAGAATTTTGCCGTTGACAAGCGGAATACGAATGAATTTATCGAAACAAATGACTTCGGCACAGTGCGAAGATAACCAATCCATGCCTACTATGACATCGAAACTTCCCATTTGCATCGGGATGAGATTGATGTAGAATTTATGCTTGGAGAGAATGAGAGAACAATCCCGAACGACGGATTTGATGGTAATAGAATTGTCATTGGCGACTTCAACGGAAAACGACCAGGAAAGCTTAGTTCGAGGCATAGCAATTTTTGACTCAAATTTCAAAGAAATAAAACTTTTATCGGCACCAGTATCAAATAAAATAGAAGCCAAATGATAGTTCACCAAAAACATACCGTTCACGACATCGTTTTCCACTTGAGCTTAATTAGCATTCATCATGAAAGCTCGCCCTTGGTTGCCATGGTTGACTTGAGGTGCTTGTTGTGGAGGTGGAGGTGGTGCTTGTATGGCTTGGATGGGTTGGATGAGTGGTACATTGAGTTGGGGTTGATAGGTTTGGACTTGGTAAGCTTGGGTTTGGTAGTAAGGTACGGTCATGGTTTGGTTAGAAAAAGTGAGGCGAGGGCAATTGTTGCGGAAATGGTTAGGATCTCCACAATTGAAGCAAGCTCGGGGTTGTTGAGGTTGGTTTTGTGGGTTGGGGGCATATCGGTTTTGGGCATTTTGGGGAAAGGTTTTTGGTTGGTTTGGTAGGCTAGGTTGGTTAGGTTGGGTTCGTTGGGCGGATCGGCACGTGGTGTGGAGGTGACCAAGTCGGTTACAAATGGTACAATGGTGACAAGGCATGTTTGGTGGGTGGTGAAGTTGACAAGTGTTGCATAGTGGGGCGGTACCGGTATAGGGTCTTCGGTTTGGTGGAGGAGCTTGAGTTTGTTGTTGAGGTTGGGTAACGACAAAGTTTCGGTAGTTGGTTTTGGGTTTCTTGTTGTTGTTGTTGTGACGGGATGAGTTGAAGTAGTTAATGGCTTGTGGTGCGGGTTCAACCTTGGCTTGCGGTGTGGGCTCGGGCTTGGCTTTCTCACTTGATTTCTTGAGGGTTAGGATACCCGCCTTCACATGATTTTCCGATAGCGCATCGACTAAAGTGATGGCGTCCTCAAGATTCACGGGTTTGCTACTCATAACAGAGTCCCGAATTTGCATCGGTAGACCCCCAATTTATTTGTCAAGCTCGCGCTCAGTCGGGGTAACCAAGTGAGGGACAAAAATGCTCAACTCGTGAAATCGGAGTGAATAAGTGGCGTTATCACCACTTTATTGTTTTAGGTTCCAAAATTCTTCCTCAATCTTTTGTAGCTCTTGTTTTGGACATAATTTCTTCATTATAAGCTCCTTGAGATCGGCTCATGGAAGAGCCATAGCCGTATCCGAACCTTGGAGGTGCATAACACTACCCCACCATGTTAAAGCGGTCTTTCTAAACATGCTTGAAGCGAATTTTATCTTTTTCGCTTCGGGGCATTCGCTATGTCGAAACACACTCTCGATCGATTCAAACCATTGCAATAGTGTAGTCGCGCATTTGGTTCCAAGGAATTCGGACGGGTTGGCACTAGTAAATTAATTGTACAAGTATGATGCGGGTTTGGGTTCAACGGGTGCAACAACGGGTGCGGGTTGGGTAGCTTGGATTTGGGTTATAAGTTTGGGAATCACCGCGGCCATTTGGTTGACGACGAAAGAAGCCATACGTTGGTTGGAGTTCTTGCGTGGATGACGGCTAACCGGAGGCATGACAAAAGATTATAAAGAAAATGGGATAAGTTTTGGGTAAAAAGAAGTGAATACGAGGGTGTATAAAATAAAATAAGATTTCAATTTTGTGATTGTGAATCCTAGAGTTAGTATGGAGAAGATGTTAGCGTTAGATAAAATATAGAACTTTGTTTATAAATAACAAAACCGAAAACAAACGTAAAAGATTTTGAGATGGTTAAAGCTTAAATATATGAGATTTTGAGATTTATAGAGTCGGAAAAATCGTCCATGAACCACCATGACTTGATATTCCAACACTAAAAAGTTTATAAAACACCACGTTGGAGTCTAAACATGTGCACGAACCACCGCGACTTTTTCATATTTTCGACTCAAATAACGGTAATAACACAATAAATCGAGATACATCGTCATGTCAAAACACTAGTCTACGAATCACCGTAGTTCTATTGTTTTAACACCAACATTTAGAATGGCGACCAGAACGCTCGCATTCGACAACTTAAAGAATTGACATATATAACATGATTTGTGGCCTAGAAAACAAGCACTATAATCAACCATCCCAGGTAAGTAAATCACCTTCGATCCTAGGAATCTTTTTGTTAAATGGTCATTTTATAATGTCTCGTTTTCTATGATGGCTATTAACCCGATATAAACGCAACCTTTAAGGGATTTGAAACAACGGGATCCAAGTTAATCTTGTAATCCATAAAACATAATAAAATCTACTTTTTGCGTTTTAAGGTAATGATATCTTGGAAATACTATGTAAGTGTTTGTATGTGAACATTTAGGATATTGGTGAATTTTAAACAAGTTTATAAATAAATAACATGCGGTATGAACAATCAATTATAGAGTAAACACGTATAGGACCCTAAGCATAACAATACTAGATCGTTACGTCTAACCACCTATCCTATTGTCAAGGATCCGATACCAATCTGTCACACCCCAACCAAAGGCGGCGGAACATGCCGGGGTGGAACGATTGCTCATAAGCGCAAGACACTATTTAAAGAGACGATATTTAACAAACTCATTTCATTTCACAACATCAAAAATGTCACAACAATATTCATAAGTCAAATACAAAAACATACAACAAAATATAGCAAATCAAATATTGTTCATTTATGCTAATATCCTAGAGGTATTTGTGACGTTTTCTTCTCCAAACTCCATAGTCAACCTAGATGCAAACATGTAACATTTCATAAAATAAAGTTTATCAACACAAAGGTTGGTGAGCAATTCATAAGTTTGAACATATATGTATATAATAAGAAAAGCCACAAAACTTATATACGAAACAATAAATAAAAGCAATAATTTGGATAAATAGATAAAATCGCTAATAGAATTACGTTAGCGACACCTTGCAATGAGGGGATGCCAAATAGTCTAGGTTTTTTATAGTTATCATTAATTGCATTCCGTTAACGACACCTTGCTATAAGGGGTTGCCAAATAGTCTAGGATTTATAGATCAACTAACCAAAAGAGATAAACACATAGGCATATAATATTAGAACACCAAATCGAGCATTTATTTAAGTAAGGTATGCAAATAATGTTTGTTGTTTAAGACCCAAGTATAAAACATTTAGTTTAGATAAGATGAAATGTCACCCCCAAAACAAAAGATGGAAAACGGGGTATGAAAGTACTCACGTTCAAGTAATAAACTTGAAAGGTTGGTAATTTGAAGATTTGCCGGAACAACGGGTTTAACGTATGAAGCGTAAATACAATAAAGTCTTGGATTTAGAAAGGTTGTCTTGAAGATCTTTAAATAAAACAATTGTTGCGAAAAGGTAAACAATTAAAGTTCAAGGTTTAAAATGTAACTATTTAAGAATTTATAATAATAACCCTTTAAAATGTAAGTTTGTTCAAAACCGGGTTAAAGTATATAACCTTAATATTTACTTAACCTATGTTAAGTAATAAGGTAGAAAAAATGCAACGATGCAATTTCCTTTAGGATAAAGATACTAAAACGGGTCTTTAACGAATGTTCGGGTTGTTGGTTCGGGTCTTGATAATTGGTCAAACCCAAAGTCAACTTTCCAAAATAATGAATGTTATGAGATAACTCAATAAAACTTGAGACTAAACCAAGTATGTAGATCTATTGTTTTAGAACTAACAACGCACGTTAAGCGAGTGTTCGATTTTGTCGGTCCAAACTATGTTATGAGATCAAGTTGGATCCAACAATTCCAAGTACTTAAGAATATAATAAAAATCAGTTCGTAAACTATTTTTAAAGTAATATAAAAGTCTTGATAGCTAAAAACACACTTGTGTATCTTAAGCGAGTAAAAATTGGATCGGGTCGGTTTCCATCTCACAACAAGTTCATAGATGGTTTCCACATGCCCAAATATCATAGATCTTGTATAATAATGTACAAATGAAAATATTTAAGTTTTACAACTAAAAAGTCAACAACAAGTCTTTTATACAAAGTTCGGTTTGGTTCGGTTTCCATCTCACAACGAGTTCATAGATGGTCTCCACATACCCAAGACTTGTAAATGTGACAAACAAACTAAAATGAGCAGAAGTTAAGCAAGATTAATGTGTATAAACAAGTTATATAAGTGTATATATATATCAAGGACACGAAGTCCTCCATGAAGCATTGCCTTACGAGGCCCGAAACCTCTCCAATCGGAACCGGAGAAGTAACCACCAAAGGTAACAAGGGGTATTGTATTATATATATGTTGTGCCACCATAAACAAGTATTAATAAGAATACATAAGCTAATTAGAATGAAAGAAATAACTCAGTTTGACTTTTAGAAGTCAAACCTTCAAGAACACTAAGAAAACAACCTTAAGATCTTTGAATTTGAGAGAGTTTTTGGAGTTGTAGTAGGAAATAATGGGTGCAAATATGGTGTATATATATAGGGTAAGTTGAAATGGTAAATTATAAAGTGTATTGCATGAAAATGGGATGGTTTAGCCACAAACGAAACCCGAAATTTACAAATGTCACACCGAGTACATATGCTAACCGGGTCAGTCTACAAACTTAATAAAGTTTGCTAACCCATATTTGTATGAAATAGCACCTCTACTACAAATGTGTATAAAAATCATCCGCTGCAATGCACAATAGCCGCTTGTGGTTTAACTAAATGGTAAGGGCAAGCCATAAAACATAAGTTTGCTTAGATGAATTGTTCTCAAAGAATTTGAAATTTTAAGTTAGCAGCAAATTCCACTGTTTTTTTCTTCACATGTTTAGTTTTAAATTTACGAAAGAATTGCCATGAAGAAGAGATTAATAGCACAAGTACTCTTGACAACAACAAAATAGTATCCTACACCTAGACATCATTGTTGGAACTTTTACCTAATCTCTATTCGGACTCGTTACAACTTTTAAAACCAAAATTGGTGTCTATTGATCTATCCCAGCTGAAAACGTTTACCAGAAATGAAGTGCAGTTACAATGGAAAATCTCACAAAACTGTGAAATATAACTTGGTACTTCAATACGGAACTTAAGCAGATTCAATATCTAAAACTTCCAAACCTTCTTCATAGACTTCAAAGTCTTCAGGGCTCCATCTGCATATCAAGTTTAGCTTAAAAGTAGCCATCTTGATGCTCATAAAAAAATGCATATATAATAAACATTTAACAGGTAAAATATGGTAACAAAATCTGTATAATTTCACTAATAATAATCTATTTTTTCTAATATAAGGATTATGCATGATCACACTTAAGATGACACTGAACCTTTTTGGTACATTTCCTTTTTAACTAACTGTTTATTTACACGTTTGACTAACATGGTAGCATTTGTCATGCATCTTAATGCAGTTGTTATGTATCTTAATGCTATCCACCAACTAACAAGACAACGATTATTATTACATGAACAAAAAGGGCTGTAAATGAACCAGTATGCGCGAAGATTCGGGTGATATGGGTTTTCCCCGCTTCACATAAAAAAAAATCCCGAACAAGTTCCGTGGTCAAGATTTTGTAATCATTTTATAGCTTATAAGTGGTTAGCAGAAAATAAAGATTATAATAATTTAAATCATAGTTGTTAAAATCGAGCGCTTTTTGCACTTAAGCGCATTTAAAGCGCTAGACGCATTAATTGCGAATTGCATGCCTCAGATATTTAAAGCGCCATTAATATGTTCCCAACTTCCCATGCTTGTTAAATATCATTTAAACAACCTGTTCCTATTCTTTAGGAGTACCTAAAAATCCACTATTAAAGAACCGTAATCTTTTCCCAAACTTCCCATGCGTACTAAATATCATTTAAATATCATGTGACTTCAGTTACTAACGCTGTGTTCCCGAGTCTTACTTTTTTTTTTGGAAAGACCAACTAAGTAACGCCGGGTACTCCGTACGTGGCTCCCATTGGCTAAAGGTAGCCCGAGCCGGCCACTAGTCCGGACGGACGGAGCCCCTAACGGTCCACCGATTGAGGGATTCCCCGGATAAAACCCGACCCCACGCCCGCAAAACGACACGACAGCAAAGAGCCGGTAAAACCGGGTGAGATCAGGACTCGAACCTTGGTAAGCCAGGGTCATCCCTCATATCTCCCATAAAAATTGGTGATAGTGAGGTTTGAACCCCCTACCTCTCACTGGTAAAGTGAATTCTCTACCATTGAGTCACATCCAATTTTTGTTCCCGAGTCTTACTAAAGGGAAGAAAGGAAAATAAATGAAAGGAAAAAAAGGAATTGATGTGTTCCCAAGTTTTTTCTGGAAGGAAAGAAACATCAAGTTGTGTTCCCAAGATTCATTTAAGGATGGAAAGGAAAAGAAAGTGGGTGAAAGAAAGAAGAAAAGTAAGGAAAAATCTTTCTTTCCATTTTGGAAAGAATTGAAAAGAAAAGAAAGGAAAAAGAGAAATAAGAAGAAATGGAAAAGAATGGAAAGGAAAGGAAAATTTTCTTTTCCTTTCTCTTGTTAACTAAACTTGGGAACACAGCGTAAATGATTAAAACATTCAGATTTTGTGATTAGGTTTTGGTTTTTTAATTTTTGGAAATCTGGATATTATGATAAATGTGTTAATGGATCAAATTATTGTTCTTGACAGCTAAAATGAATGCTTATTGAGTTGTTGAATTACTGGATATTATGGTAGATGTGTTAATGATTAGGTTTTTCTAATTATTAAGATGTACTTCATGTTTTGAGTTTTGGTTGTTTAATGAACTATTTTAAGAATGAATGTATTGTTAGACAAGATATTATTCCATATTTAAATAACGTCTAATTGTATAGGGTCTAGTTTGTATTATTCAAGTCTATATATATCTTGTAATCTTATTATTATTTACAATAACAATTATCATTCCCTCTAATTAACTTGGTATCAGAGCCAGTTATTCCTAACCCTAATTTCTGCAGCACAAACCTGCCGGCCCTACCTCTATTTTTTTTTTCTGATCACAGATTAGCAGCCTTGTTGCTATCTTCCTCTGCTGTGCCACCCCTCCAATCTTCCTCTTTCTTTCTTTTCCTAAAACCAATTACCTATGGCCACCCTCACTGCTTTTGATCAAAAAAGAAAAAAGCAGTCCACAACTCTGACAAGTTTGGATTTACCCTCAATTCCGATAACTACAGGTTATTGGTTACTTACCTGTTCTTAGTCACCACTAATCTTTTTGGTTATATTGACGTAACCATACCCTGCCCTCCAACCACCATAACTATTCCTGCAGACCCTCCCAAAGATAATGCACCTGCACAACCACCCGAATCCGAACCCAATCCGGCTTTCCAACTATGCACACGTTCGGATGCTCCTTATCTCCACTATCTCTGAGGGTGCTTTACATCATGCCAGAGGCACTCTTACTGCCCGTCACCTTTGGCTTTCCCTAGAACGGGCCTTTGCACCTCACACTTCCTCCCGAGAATACCTTAGAAACACAACTTTTAAGGATTGAGATGAAGGCTGATGAAACCCCTACAACATACCTCCAATGTGCAAAAGAATATGCCTCTGCCCTAGCTAATATTGGCGAACCATTGAAAGAAAAAGACCTTGTTATGATGGTTATTTCTGGCCTACGTGAAGAATACCATGGCGTTAAGACCACAACCCTTACTCGTCAATTTGCTTAATGATGTATATAAAATTATACATCTTTTAAGCATCAAATAATCTCTTAAAACTGCAACTTTTATCAAATAACATAGCACAAAAGGCTACTTATCTTAATAAAATGTAATTTCAGGTAAACCCAAGCCTCAAACGAAGAAACAAGCTAAAAATACAAAGAAAAACGGAACAAAACACAAGAAAAACAAGAAACACGCCCCCGTGCTTCTGACACAAGAAAAGACAAAATTTACAAGAATTTAAGCACATGCTAATAAAGCACGGGGCCGTGCTCATTTGGCCACGGGGTCATGGTCACCTTAAGATAAAGAAAAAAAGGATTAAAGCACATGTCAATAAAAGCACGGGGGCGTGCCTCCAAAAGCACACCCCCGTGGTGAGTCATCATGTACGATCTGACAACATGCAACTGGGACATGTAGACACGGGGCCGTGCTTAGTAAATCACGTGGCCGTGCTTTCCTTCCAGACAATCTATACATAGGGGCTCTTGTGGCATTTGATAGGTGTGCTTGAATAAGAATTCTAAACGGTTTTCACTTATAAAACACCCACATTACACTCATATTGAAGATCTTGTGAGGAGTTTGAATGCTTGGAGGTTATCGTCATCATCCATCATCATCGACACCATCATAACCCATCATTAAGAGAAGAGATTCATCCACATTTGGTTAGATTATTCTAAGTTTAATTATATGTTTGTTATCATCATCTCTTATGTTCATAACAATGCTTATTATGAGCTAGACTCCTATTACCATCTATAATCCATGAAGAAGATTTGTTTTACTTGATGATTACATGAAACATGTGGTTTAGTTTGGTATAGTACATGGTTATAATGCAATTATCCATTGATGAAGAAATGTTTTATCACATTAATCTAATACATCAAGGTTGATGACTTAATATCATTTATGGTAATTCATGTTCTTGAAAACTAGAAATGGTAAAAAGAATACTTTGATACTTATTCAAGTTAAAACATGGATCCTTATGTTGTACTTAGAAATGATGAGATATGATCTATTTCTCTAGTTTTGATAATTCTAATATAACATTGTTAACACGATTGCTTAGGTTATCATGCTAGTTAAATAAATCATATGTCAATGGAATGTGTAATTATAATATAATCTAATCAACCAATGGGAGGTTGTGTGAGTTAACTACAATCACTCGAAGTTGTTAGGATTGGTATTTGAGAAATCGAAGTCAATCCTAATCGTTCTGCTATACCAAACTGCTTATCTACTTAAATTGACATTCTCGTGGTAACATGACATTAGGAAATGATGGACTTTAGAATGCGCATGTTACTTTCTTTTATGTCATAGAATATGTTCACTTAGAAATGAGAGACTATTCTATCATATATTATGAGGACAAGTTTATCACAAGTTTAAATATTAATCATCAAGGAATAATGAGGTGGATTCTTGATAATAGATGGTAAACCTTCATATAATTGAACTACTCATTTAGAATTTCTATTCTTGTCACCTATATAATATATATATATATATATATATTCTATTTTATAAAAGTTTAATGATCAACCTCAAAATGATTATGTTGGTGCACGATGCCAGTAGTTCATTTATCTCGTGTTTAGTGTGTCTATAATCGTTACAATGTTCTTATCTTGTTGAACGTGTTAGTTTGCATTTTGTATTAGGCGAACTTGTAGGGTAGCGAAGTTAGGGACAACTTCGCCTAGCATGTTAGGCGAAGTTGTCACACTATATAACCTAACTTCGGCTACCTTTAGAACTAACCTTTTTACAACTGAGTTTTGTAACAAGTGGTGTTACGTGTTTAGTGTCTTTGGTTCTCGATATCGCCATATAACAAGTATTCCTTTGTGTTTGTGTGTTGCGTGTGATTTACATGTTCCTCGTGTTAGCACTCGTATCATATACGTAGGGGATTCCGCACCCTCGTGTTACGAGATACTCTTGTGTAGATCCGGCTGGGAACCTACAATTGGTATCAGAGCCGTAGGCTCTTATGCTATGGTTCGAGATCTGCGTTTTGGTGTTTTTGGCACGTTTTAGATCTGATTTTAGTTGGGGAAGACGGAAATGGCGAAGTTACAGGGTTTTGGCGACGTTGTCGATCGAATTTTAGGGTTTTGGCGAAGTTTGTAGGTGGTGAAGTTAAAGCCATGCGAAGTTATAGCCATGCGAAGTTATAGATAGGAGAAGTTAAAGTTAGGTGAAGTTAATGAAAGGCGAATTTAATGAAGGGTGAAGTTATCTGGTGGTGAAGTTAACAGGTGGTGAAGTTATCAGCTGGTGAAGTTAAAGAGGGGTGAAGTTATCAGGTGAAGTTCACAGGAGAAGTTATGCGATGTTCACCCTTAGGTCAGTCTAACGATATGTTTTCCTTTCCTCCGATGTTCAAGATATGATTATCCAAAAAAAAGTATTTTTGGGAAATTTTCTTGAACGAAAATTTTCATATGTCATTCATATGAAGAGAGGATCATTGAGGAAAAATTAGGTGATAATATTTTTTTGGAGTTGACCAACTGAAGAAAGTCAAATTTTGTTCGGGTTTTCGTCATTATTGGATTGTGTTCAAAGCATATTATTTATGTTATTTTCAAGGTGTTCGAGACTTAGATCCTGAAAACGTGGGATACGAGCATCCAAGATGCTTATTTATTAAGGTGAAAATTTTTGAACAAGTTGGATTTAATCAGGAATTAAATTGTTTAAGCTCCCAACCTGAAAACATGGGTTACGAGTATCTGGGATACTTATTTATTAGGGGTGAGCTACTTAAATAATTTCATTCTCGGAAATAATAAGAAAGTCATTTGATCGTTATCCCTGGTGATTGAAGATGCTTCGGCTTTATCGGGTTGATTCGTGAAGATGCGAGACATGGTTCAACGAAGTTTTTGATATCATAAGTCAAGGGGGTGATTGTGAGGCCAATTTTAGTGGCTTGCGATATCAAGTGAGGAAACCTGTTACATATTTATGGTCAAGTGTGTTAGATTCTGTCAAGGTGGTTTTGTGATGAAACTGATCACTTGCTGTTGAGTAGTTGAAGATTGAACCTTATCTTACTAACCGAATGGTTGAGATGATCGATTAGGCACCGCGATGCAGGTCAAAGATCTCGATCGATATAGTTCGAAGGGGCTTACACTGAAGGGGAGATCTGATATGGAAGACGCCGTGTGATTGGTAGATTTGTGAAGCTACAAGACAGTTTCAGACACAGCTGGTTGAAGACAGGATTGATGTTGCATGTATATGTGAAGTTCAACCTTGAAGATCACAGTGCAATGCCTGAAGATGGAGTCCTACAAGAAGAAGAAAACAAAAGATCATCAGTTAATGGGGTGTCTGTTGGTGCATGTTTTGTAACAGATGATCTTTAGTGTTTGTTAGAATTGAGAGCAACGGTCAAGGGGGAGTCTGTTGGTGCATTTTGTGACCTTCGCTATGCAATTCCGACTAGTTGGGGAGAAGTTGTGGATGGAGCCAACTTCGTCATTGGTGAAGTTAGAACAACTTCACGTGTTGGTGAAGTTAGGAACAACTTCACGTGTTAGAACAAGTTCGCCGTCTGGCCCAAGCCCAAGCCCACGAGTTTGTGTATCTATATATATGTGTGTTATGTTTAGGGTTATGTTGTTGATCTGAAAAGAGAGAGTGAGAGAAGAATAATTGTCTTGATAAAAACAGATAGGGAGAGTCTCGTGGGCAGACCAGAGGTAGATCTCACCTCGTGTCGGCCGTAACATGTTTTCTCTTTCTATGTAATGTGTTTTGATTAATATATAAAGCGGTCTGCAGATCTGGTTATTATATTTGTGTGTTTGTTTGTGTGTTATCGTGTTCTTCATCTCCAACACCATAAACGAGTCTAGGAGGAATCTGCACTCCTAGACATCTAGGGTTTTCTAAAACTATATAACTGGCAAACACGAGTCAAACTGGTCAAACCTTTATTTCTTAAACCCTCGACGAACTTACCCCTTGATTCAAACTTCTTGTTATCAGTTTCTCGTCTGCAATTAAGGTTCGTCGGCCTCTGTTGTGTCATAATTCATATCTTTTGTTTGTTAATCTGTTCCACAATGTCTGGTTTTAATCAGTCTTATTAACAAACCCTATTGACACTATTTCTGATCGGTTTAAGATTGTTTTGAGGATAAATGGCTGTTCGGAACCTTAATCGCACTATCCTATACATGCGGTCAATCTCTGATTGTCCATATTTTCACCTAACAGGGTCTGGGATTAAGCCGTTTATGCAGCGAAGTTAGGTCTGGCGAAGTTAGAATATGATAACTTCGCTGCATTTTCAACTGTCCTCTATTCTATCTTCGCTACTTTGCTTGTGTGTTAAGGCTGTAATTCCCTTATTAGCTGTTACCTGCATATTATGCTGAGTTGCATCAAAGCGAAGTTCTATCCCAAGCGAAGATACCAACTTCGCCATAGCCACAACTTCGCTCCAACTATTTCAACGAAGTTATAAGCTGTATGCACCATTTGTCTAACTTAGCTCGTTTGTTTGTTCAAGTATGGCTGCCGTGGCTGGTGCTGGTGGTACAGGTGGTGATGTAGGCGGAGGTGATAAGAGATAGTTCTTTTTGAGTCACAATATGCACGTTACTTTGGACCCTGATAGTGGTGGAGCTGAGGATTTTTTAGAGATCGTCTCGTTTCTCATTCGTTCACGTATATTCCATGCTATCACGACTACTCTGCCGATATCACTTCCAAATATTGAAGACTTTTGGAGGACGGTGGAATATGACTGTCGGGTTGAACCACCAGTGATGCGTGCTACTGTGAACAATCAAGTGGTGCACTTCTCGGCCAATCAGATCAGGGAAGCTTTACAGTTCGGGGTTGAAACCACTCAGGATCCTACTGAGTTTTCAGCTACTTTTAGAAACAGAGCTTTTCTTCGTATGGGGTATTCAGGTACGTTGGAAGATTCACAAAGATGAAAGGGGTTTCTGTTAGATCAGTGGCTTTTCTTGATGCACGTGATGATTGTGTGCATGTCTGGTCGCAAGGCTGGATCTGATGGTATGGGTGCGACGATGCAATCTGCAATGACTGCATTGACTTACAATAAGCCTTATAGTTTCAGTCAGATGGTATTTTATGATATTGCTTGTCAGCGACGAGCAGTAGCACGTGAACGATTCTTGATGTACCCAAGATTCATACAGATGATTCTCAATCATGTTGCTTCCAATCTGCCTCAACGTCGCCCTATCTCCTATGTGGAAAGCATTAACAAGAGAATTTTTGCACAATGTAGGTCATATAGTGCACGAAGCAAGCCTGACCTTCGTCAGAGGCACACGGCCTTATTTGGGTATCTTGTGAACCTTGCTTACGTTGCTCCACCAGAGGATGAGTTCAATGATCCTGAGCCACAACCAGTTTGATATGGGCGTGCGTGTGGTATAAAACATGATAGATGAAATGATTTGCTTTTGCACAAGATCGTGTTTTAAATTTATAAAAGTGATTTCTACAAAGATTAAACACACACAAAATAGGAAAGTGTACCTATCGTATATGTAGAATAGTAATGGTAAGAACCAAGTATCGATCCGTGGACACAAATGTTTCTAATGATAAATCGTTGTTTTACTTTAATCGGAGGTTTTAATCATTTTGGGGTTAGTTTTTGAACTTTTAAAAAAATCTAATTACTTAAATAATATATAGGTGACCAAGACAAGAGATTCTAAACTAGTTGTTCAATTATGTGAAGGTTACCATCTAAGATCAAGAATCCACTCCGTTCTAGCATTGATAATTAATATTCAAACATGTGGTAAACTTGCCATAGCAATATATGATAGATAGCTCCTTAAACCTTAAGTGAGCATCTATAGCACTAAGGAGGTAACATGCGCATTTTAAATTCCACCCTTTCCTAATGTCATGCCATCTCATTGATGTCAATTTAAGTTGACAAGTAGTTTCGTAAAGTAGAAAGATTAGGTTTGACTTCGATTTCTCAAATACCAATTCTAACAACTTCGGGTGGTTGTAGTTTAGTCACATAACCTCCCCTTGGTTGATTTATGTAGGTTATAATTACACATTCCATTAACATATGATTTCTTTAACTAAAATGATATCCTAAGCAAAGCCATTTTCGGATTACCAAGACTTAGAAAAATACATCATAACTTATATCTCACCATTTCTAAGTACAATATAAGGATCCATGTTTCGATAATGTATCAAAGTATTTCTATCTTTCAAGAACATGAATTGATCATGAACGATTGCCAATGGGATTGACAACCACCAACTTTGACTTAGTGAATTAAGATGATGAAACATTTCTCATCAAAAGATAATTGTAATATAACCATGTACTTTACTAGACTACACCATATGTTTAATTAATCATCAAGTAAAATAAAGTTTCTTCATAGATTTTAGATGGTAAAAGGAGTTTAGCTCATAATGAGCATGATGATAAACATTAAGATGAATGATGATAACAA
This sequence comes from Bidens hawaiensis, assembly GCF_021521415.1. Classification (NCBI taxonomy): domain Eukaryota; kingdom Viridiplantae; phylum Streptophyta; class Magnoliopsida; order Asterales; family Asteraceae; genus Bidens; species Bidens hawaiensis. The sequence goes on along the minus strand of NW_027491723.1, from coordinate 398,133 downwards.
ATACATGATTAAACTTGGAATAATCTAACCTAATGTAGATGAATCTTCCTTCTTAATGGTGATGATGATGGATGATGATGATGGTTGATGGTGATGACCTCCAAGCCTTCAAACTCTTCACTAAATCTTCTATGTGAGTGTTAGTGTGTGTTTTTATAAGAGAAAATCGGATAGAATTCTTTTCAAGGCACACCAAATGAGTGCAACATGAGCCACTATTTATAGGCAATCTGGAGTGTGAGGCACGGCCCCGTGCTTTCGTAGGCACGCCCCCGTGCTTTTTAGTGACATGTGCTAATTATTTTTGTCGTTTCTGGAAGGTAGGCACGGCCCCGTGCTTCCTGAGGCACGCCCCCGTGCTTTTTAGTGACATGTTCTAATTCTTGTTGTCGTTTTTGAGAGGTAAGCACGGCCCCGTGCTTCCAAAAGCACGGCCCCGTGTCCAACTGTTCACTATTTTGTCTTTTCTTGTAGATTTTTTTGTCTTTTCTGAAAAGTGACCAGAAGCACGACCCCGTGCTTCCAAAAGCGCAGCCCCGTGTTTCCCAAAAGCACAGCCCCGTGTTTCCAAAAGCACAGCCCCGTGTTTCCTGAAAGCACAGCCCCATGTTTCCTGAAGCACAATCCCATGTTTTGCTGTTTTCTTTGGGTTTTCTTTGTTTTTTCATTCGTTTCTTCGTTTAAGGCTTGGATTCACCTGAAAATACATTTTAACATGATAAGTAGTTATTTTAACTATATTATACGATAGAAGTTGCAGTTTTTAGATATTATTTGATGCTAAAAAGATGTATATTTTTATAAACATCAAACATCCCCACACTTGAACCATGCTTGTCCTCAAGCAAGCTACTTATAAATATTCTCTAAAAATAACAAGTTAGGACCATAGCTTAAACATCCCCAAAAGAGTTCCAAGAAAATGGTAACAAAATAACCAACCTTAAATCATAGGAATGTATATAGTGATATATAAAAAAAGTGATATTGTTTTTATGAGTTTCCGTTTATGCAAAACGCACGTTCTCACAATGTTCACTCACTCTCGGTTTTATATCTGATCATACCTGTAATGTATGTATGTGAACACTCTTAGTCAATATGTAACCTATGAAAATAAGCTTGTAACAAGTTCAAATCTCCACCTTTGTGAAGGGGTCCATAGATTAGAAGGTAATATGGGTTGGTTTTGGGTATTTGGTGGTGGTTCAAGGGTTTTAGGTTAATGAGGATGGTAAATACAACTTTTGCTGATTGTCGGGAGTCTTAAGATGTCTTCAAAGGTTAGCTACTTTCTCCCGATTGCTATTTTTTTTAACTAGTGACTCTTTTAAGGTCAGATCATCAAGACCTATTTTGTCGAGGATGTGGATCAGTTCTTCCTCAATCCTGCCCTGAACATAACTCCCAACTTTAATGGATCGTTCGGCTTTAGCCTAATAGCACCCACCCTCATTAGTTCGGTATATTCATGCTGAGACTGAGTTTGACTTTTTCTACATCTTCCTTCGGGGGACCAGTTTCCGCAACCTAAGCATTGTTCATATCTTTTTGCTCTTCTCTTCATTGCGTTTTTGGAAATTCCACAGAATGGTGGCCTTTGTTCATCTTGGCGCCACTTTTTCCTTACCTCATTGCTAAAGAGAAAGATTCTCTCCCTATGTTCTGGAGGCAACCTAGGTTTTTGCGAAATGTATGCAACAAAGGAAATTGAAATCGAAAGAATGCATTTCCAGTTCTTTAGGGTCTGCCGGTAAAAGACCAGTGTTATATTTTACCGGTAAGAGGGATAGAGTGGTATGGTAAGGTTTTTTGTAAGGGTTTAGGGTTTTGTAATTTGGAGAATAGTTTGATGGGATTGTGACAATATTACCTTCTTTCTTATACAACGCTTCGTGCGGTCTTGAAATGAATAATTGCGACAAGTTCTAAATCACACGAAACATGTGACTCACTCAAAGCTTCCGATAAATATTTATATGGCATGAGGTTTATCACACAGTAACGGAGGAATTGGGTATAAACGCCATATTTTGCATAAATTTCTTCTCAATATTAGAAAACTTCTTTTACTTTTTCACTTTTTTTTTTGGTTATAATAGATTTGTAGTTGGTTATTTGAAAAAAGTTTCTTGGATATGCTTTTGGTTTTGTTATAAAAATAGTCTTTGTTTTCTACAAAAATTTAGTTTATTAGAGAATCTTTATAATTAGTTGAGCAAGCAATTGGTCAAGTAATTCCTCTCCCCACACTTGAATCTCACATTGTACTCGATGTGAAAAGATTCACAAATAAGATTCATAATAAGATTCAGATGAAATATGGTGGGTAAAATGGAAAGAAACTTCCCTACGGCTAACGAAATTTCGACAGAGCGTCCCCTGTTCTTCGTCCGTTTTCCTGTAGCGTATCTAAATCATAAAAACTGCATACAACCAAAAACATCATAATAATACTGAAACTTGTTATTATTATTTATTTATTTTTATTTTTATTTCTATTTACAGAGCCTAGTTTAATCAGGGTCTTGGCCAGACCCTACTTCCAATATGTTCATTAACTTTGAACTTCCAATATGTTCATCGCTTCTGGTGGAGGATTAATACCTCCGTGACGGTCTCGAATGGTCCATCGATGTATGGTTTTAATCTATGTCCATTAACTTTGAACTTGTGGCCGTCAGAATTTGAAATCTCAACTGTCCCATAGTCAAAAACTGATTCAACTATGTGTGGACCTGTCCAACGAAATTTCAACTTTCCTGGGAAAAGACGTAAATGTGTGTTGTATAACAATACACGATCGCCAACTTGAAATTTTTTGTTTCCTTTCAAATGAGCGTCGTGTAAACGCTTAGTCTTTTCTTTGTAAGACCAGGAATTTTCATATGCCAATGCTCTTAGTTCTTCAAGTTCGTGAATTTGATCTTTCCGGTTTTTACCGGCCTACATTAGATCAAAGTTCATTGCTCTGAGAGCCCAGTACGCTTTGTGCTTTAGTTCTACGGTTAGATGACATGCTTTTCCATAAACAAGTTTGAAGGGTGTTGTTCCTATGGGGGTTTTGTAGGCTGTCCTAAGGGCCCACAAAGCGTCATCTAATTTTTCTGCCCAATTTTTGCGATTCATTCCTATGGTTCTTTCTAGGATCCTTTTAATTCCCCGATTCGAGACTTTTACTTGCCCACTGGTCTGAGGGTGATATTGTGTTGCCAAACGGCGGTGAACTCCATATCGTGCTAAGACTTTGTCCATTAAGGTATTACAGAAGTGGGTACCTCTGTCGCTGATTAGGGCTTTTGGAGTACCGTATCGTGAAAACAACTCTTTTTAGAAATCGTTAGTGGGAAGAGCTTGTGCTTCTACCCATTTAGCCTTCTTATGGTTTTTGAGAATCTTAAGAAGTTCGCTTTCTCTTTTTAGAAAGGTGAGATGAGATAATTACTGGGAGTTGAGAGTCTTTTTCTAGAAAGGCATATTCGAGATGTTTTGGTAGTTCTTTTAACTCTAAGGCTGGTGGTTCTTCGATTGATGGTTTTGATTTTTCATTGTGTTCAGTGATCTCATATATTACTTCTGATGCTTCGTGGTAGTAATCATTGAGATTTTCATTTTCTAAAATAGGTTTGTTGAGTGTTTTGCCTAAGACTTGTGTTTCTAGTGGTGTATTAATGGAGGAATCTCCCATATAGCAACTTACGATGGAATCTATGATGTCAACACAGTATAATGTGTCATCGTGCTGTTGCGGATATTGCATAGATTTTCCAATGTCAAAAGTGATTGCCTTGTCATTGACCCTGAGAGTGAGCTTGCCAGTGCAAACGTCAATAATAGCCTTTGCGGTGGCTAAAAAGGGTGTTCCTAAAATCATAGGTACACTTTTGTCTTCCTCCATGTCTAGAATTACAAAATCTACTGGGAAAACAGATTTGTCAATCTTGACAAGCATGTTTTCAACAATGCCCCGAGGATATTTAACAGATCGGTAAGCTAACTGAATGCTCATGCGGGTGGGATTTGGTTCTCCTATCCCTAGTTTTGCAAAAACCGCATAAGGCATTAAACTAATACTAGCTCCTAGGTCAGCCAGGACATTGCTAACAGACAAATTTCCTATAAGACAAGGGATAGTAAAGCTCCCTGGATCGGTCATTTTCGTTGGTAGCTTTCTTTGGAGGACTGCTAAACATTCTTCACTTAGGATGACATGCGAGAGCTCCTCCAGCTTCATTTTGTTTGTCAACACTTCTTTGAGAAATTTGGCTTATTTTGGCATTTGAGCGATGGCTTCGACAAAAGGGATGTTGATATGGAGTTGCTTCAAGAGTTCTAGAAACTTCCCGTATTGAGCTTCCAATCATTCCTACTTTAGTCTTCCAGGGTATGGAATAGGTGGAACACAAGTTCAGACTGGCTCCTTGGGTTGTAAGGTGCCTGTTGGGGTTAGTCTTTCCTGTGTTCCATCAGGAGATTTCTTCTCCATAACTGGTTCTGAAGTTGGTGAGACAACAGTGGTCGTACCGCTTCTGAGTGTAACAGCGTTAGCTGTCGCATTCGGGTTGGTGATTGTGTTTCTTGGCAGAGTGCCAGGTGGTCTTTCGGATAATTGTCGGGCAATTTGTCCGATTTGAGTTTCTAGATTCTGAAGTGATGCTTGTTGACTTTTGAGATCGGCTTCATGTTTTAATAATATTCCGCTGATATCAACATCTCTTGAGTCGGCCTTTTTCTCTGCTTCATTTGTTTTAGTCATGAGTTGGATCAACATTTCTTCAATCTTTGAGTAGCTTGGGTTTTGATGGCTACTGGAACTTTGATCTTGAAATTGAGGTTTAGGTTGGAAGGATTGATTCATCGGTCTTTTTTCGAATCCTGGTAAGGGTTGAGTTTTACCTCTGTCTTTCCAGCTGAAATTCGGGTGGTTTCTCCATCCTGGATTGTAGTTGTTGCTGAAAGCGTTTATCTGTCGAGCGATAAATCGACTACTTCCATGGCCATAATGACTTGTTTACAGTCACTCGCCTTACGACTTCCTCCACAGGTGTCATAGGTGAGTCTGGTTTTTGATAGTTCGGCTTGAAGTTGTTCGAATTTTTTAGAAAGAGCTTCAAGCTGTGCTGTGACAAGAGTATTAGAATCGACGTGGTGTATTCCTTTATGAATAGGTGTAGATCTTGGTGGGTTGTAAGCGAAACTCTTCTTTGCGGCCTTCTCCAGGACTTCAAATGCTTCGTTAGATGATTTGGATCCCAGGTCTCCACCAGCGATTTGGTCGATGGCCTGTTTGTTTTGACTGGATTGTGTGTCAAAGAAAGTTTGTACTTGCAACCATACGCTCATTCCATGATGTGGACATCTTCTCATAAGACTTTTGTATCTCTCCCATCCCGCGTGTAACGATTCATCATCATCGGTCTGGAATCCGGTAATGCTGGCTCGGTATTTGGCAGTTTTATCAGGCGGAAAATATTTGAGGAGAAACTGTTCAACCATCTGGTCCCAAGTAGAGGTGCACAAACCGGTTTTTTTTAAAAAACCGGTTCGGTCATTAACCGAACCGGTTTTTTTTGGCCCGGAAAAAAACCGGTTCGGTTAATAACCGGACCGGTTAATAACCGGTTTTTTTCTGTCAAAACCCTAACCGGTCTAACCGGTTAGGACCGGTTTAGAAACCGGTTAGAACCGGTTAATAAACCGGTTTTTTTATTAACCGGTTTTTTTTATTAACCGGTTTTTTTTTTTTTTTTTTTTTCGCGGTTTCAAATACGAATATTTGTTTTTTATATTTTGTACTTAATGAAGACCATTATTTTTTCACAGTATAAACAAACCGGTAACTACAAGGCAAAACGGACTGACCGAAGCCATTCTTTGCTTTCATTGTTAGGGTTCTTTGCTTGGAAGATGAGTATGAGTGTGTGTTGGTGAATGTGTTTTCAACAAACCAAAGATTAAAAACACATAACTTTCATTTATAGTTTTTACATTAAAAATACAAATATTAAATCGTTATCGCATATTCGTAACTCAAAAATACAAACATTAAATCATTAACACTGAAGAAATCTCTGCCAAGAACTGTTGTTCATGATTTAACTCAAAAATACAAACATTAAATCGTGAACTAGCAGATGCTCCTGTTGTTCCCAATCGCAGTTTGTTCATGATTTGCCTCCATGTTTGCTGTTTCTTTAACTAAATTAGAAAAATCCAAATCAACAAGTAAATAAGAACACATATTAGGAAAAAGAATGCTTAGACACGATTACATGAACAACTTGCTGTTTCTTACTCATGATTTGCCTCCATGTTTGCTGTTTCTTTAACTAATTTTCTTCGCTACCCGATCCCGAGCTATTTCTTAGGTAATCGTCGTACGCGGCTTCTTCATCGGTCATTGGTTGAGTGTGTCCTTCATTGACCTCGTCTTCATAAAAGCCCGCTTCATACTCCATTTCCCCCTCGAGTGAGCGTTGATGTTGTGCCCTATCTAAAGAGTCCAAGTAATCCTTGTAGCAAATCGACATCTCTATAGCTGGTGCAGTGAGTCGAGTCCTCCTAATCGATATAACCCTGCCAGAAACAGAAAAAGCAGACTCCGAAGCTACCGTGGAAGCTTGGACCGTTAGTAAATCTTTGGCCATGGCGGCGAGGATCGGAAATAAGAGCATATAATCGAGTATGAAATAAACGAGTACGAGTATGAAATAAACGACTACGAAATAAGAGCGTATGGAGTGGTAATGTGGTATAATTGAGTGTGAGATAACAAAATAATCGCGTATGAAATAAACGTTTAGAGCTAGTAGAGTTGTATAATCGAGCGTGAGCTAACCTACCCAACCTAAACTATATATAGTTGTTTGTGGGGGTAAAATGTTAAAAAAACGGCTAGAAATCAAGAAAAAACGGGCAAAAAAGGACCCAAACGGTCATATGGCCGTTTTATAACGGTCAAAAACCGGTTAACCTAAAAACCGGTTAACCGGTTTTTAGGTTAACCGGTTTTTGACCGTTAACCGGTTAACCGGTTTTTAGGTTAACCGGTTTTTTTAATAACCGGTTTTTAAATTTAACCGGTTTTTTTACTAACCGGTTCAATAACCGGTTTTTGTCCACGAATGAGTAACCGAAGTACTAACCGGCGGTTCAATAACCGGTCTAACCGGTTTTTTAATAACCGGTTTTTCTATTAACCGGTTTTCGGTTAAACCGACCAAACCGGTTCTATAACCGGTTTTTTTGAACACCTCTAGTCCCAAGTGGTGATGGAACCAGAGGAAATGGATTCTATCCACTCTAGGGCTTGACCCCTTAGAGAGAAAGGAAAGAGTTTAAGCTTGATTTAATCGTCTTAGCAGTTTTGGATTTTAAAGGTTCCGCAGATTTGTAAGAATCGAGATATGTGAGAAAGAGGGTCTTCGTCGAGGAGACCATGAAATTGAACTGAATTTTCCACCATATGAATGGCGCTTGATTTGATTTCAAAATTTTTGGTGATTTCAGCTGGAGCCACTCCATTGCCGTAGCCTTCGAGAGTTGGCTTGCAATACAGGCTCATGTTCGGCTCATTGTTTTGAGCCGCCATCATTTCTTCGGTTTGATTTTCTCCTGATGTGGTGGCGTCCAGTGATTCTTCTTTGATTGCTTCGGTGGTTTCTGTAGTCCGTTTACGTGCTCGTCGACGAAAGAGTCGTTCCGGTTCAGAAATTGGGGAATCAAGCTCAGGCTCAAAAGTAGAGGACATACATGGGACTATATCAAAATGAACACTAAAGTAAAAGTTAGTTAAAGTTAGTCTAAACTAAAATATGAGTTAGGCTAAGCTATTTTAAACTAAACTAAGGTCTAAGTTAATTAAGCTAAAGTAAAGTAAGGTAAATAATGCTAAAAAGTCGGCTAGCCGTAAAATTATATATTTTAGCATTTAATAAAAAAATAAATATAAAATAAAATAGAAGTTAAAAATTTGTACAATTATAGACAATTATTAAATTAAAACTTGGATCGTTCTTAGAAATGTATCGTGTCCCCGGCAACGGCGCCAAAAACTTGATATGGGCGTGCGTGTTGTATAAAATTTGATAGATAAAATGATTTGCTTTTGCTCAAGATCGTGTTTTAAATTTATAAAAGTGATTTCTACAAAGACTAAACACACACAAAATAGGAAAGTGTACCTATCGTATATGTAGGATAGTATTGGTAAGAACCAAGTATTGATCCGTGGACACATATGTTTCTAATGATAAATCATTTTTTTACTTTAATAGGAGGTTTTAATCATTTTGGGGTTAATTTTGGATCTTTTAATAAAATATAAATACTTATATATAATATATAGGTGACCAAGACAAGAGATTCTAAATTAGTTGTTCAATCATGTGAAGGTTACCATCTAAGATCAAGAATCCACCCCGTTCTAGCATTGATAATTAATATTCAAACATGTGGTAAACTTGTCGTAGCAATATATGATAGATAGCTCCTTAAACCTTAAGTGAGCATCTATGGCACTAAGGAGGTAACGTGCGCATTTTAAATTCCACCCTTTCCTAATGTCATGCCACCTCAATGATGTCAATTTAAGTTGGCAAGTAGTTTCGTAAAGTAGAAAGATTAGGATTGACTCCGATTTCTCAAATACCAATTCTAACAACTTCGGGTGGTTGTAGTTTAGTCACACAACCTCCCTTTGGTTGATTTATGTAGGTTATAATTACACATTCCATTAACATATGATTTCTTTAACTAAAATGATATCCTAAGCAAAGCCATTTTCGGATTACCAAGACATAGAAAAATACATCATAACTTATATCTCATCATTTCTAAGTACAATATAAGGATCCATGTTTCGATAATGTATCAAAGTATTTTTATCTTTCAAAAACATGAATCGGTCATGAACGATTGTCAATGGGATTGACAACCACCAACTTTGAATTAGTAATTTAAGATGGTGAAACATTTCTCATCAAAAGATAATTTTAATATAACCATGTACTTTACTAGACTACACCACATGTTTTAATTAATCATCAAGTAAAACAAAGCTTCTTCATAGATTTTAGATGGTAAAAGGAGTTTAGCTCATAATGAGCATGATGATAAACATTAAGATGAATGATGATAAGAAATACATGAATAAACTTGGAACAATCTAACCAAATGTAGATGAATCTTCCTGCTTAATGGTGATGATGATGATGGATGATGATGATGGTTGATGGTGATGGTTGATGGTGATGACCTCCAAGCCTTCAAAATCTTCACTAAATCTTCTATGTGAGTGTTAGTGTGTGTTTTTATAAGAGAATACCGGATAGAATTCTTTTCAAGGCACACCAAATGAGTGCAACATGAGCCACTATTTATAGGCAATCTGGAGTGAGAAGCATGGCCCCGTGCTTACGTAGGCACGCCCCGTGCTTTTTGTGACATGTGCTAATTCTTTTTGTCGCATCTGAAAGGTAAGCACGGCCCCGTGCTTACGTAGGCACACCCCCGTGCTTTTTAGTGACATGTGCTAATTCTTTTTATCGTTTCTGAAAGGTAAGCACGGCCCCGTGCTTCCTAAAGCACGGCCCCGTGTCCAGCTGTTCACTATTTTGTCTTTTCTTGTAAATTTTTTGTCTTTTCTGAAAAATTGACCAGAAGCACGGCCCCGTGTTTCCAAAAGCACAGCCCCATGTTTCCTGAAAGCACAACCCCATGTTTCCTGAAGCACAGCCCCATGTTTTCTGAAGCACAGCCCCATGTTTTGCTGTTTTCTTTCATTTCTTCGTTTGAGGCTTGGATTCACCTGAAAATACATTTTAACATGATAAGTTGTTATTTTAACTATTTTATACGATAGAAGTTGCAGTTTTTAGAGATTATTTGATACTAAAAAGATGTATATTTTTATATACATCACAGTTCATATTCCTTAACCACCTCCTGTGGTTCAACCACCGCCGGTATTTCAAGAAATTTCAATTGTTGAACAAATGGCAGCTCCCACAGACGAAATTGATCTTGAGGTTGCCTTTAGAGGGAAAGGTTTCTTTGATATGGAAAGAGTTGATCCTGCTGCTGAAGTTCAAGCCAAAGTGGTTGAAGTTTCTGGTGTGCATGTTTCTTTGGTTGGTTCGTATGTGGGTCCGTCTATTGCATCCTTGGAGGATTCAGAGGAAACTTTATCTAACTCTTCCACCGATGACACTGTGAAAGCACATATAGTTCTAGTTGCCCAAGAAAGGATCCAAGGAAAACGAAAGAAGGATTCTGATGATAGTGAGTATGATTATGAGGAGGAGTTATATGCCCTGGTACGGAGATCGAAGAAGGATAGATCTGGGGAAAGTTCGAGTGTAGTTCACTTTGCCCCACCATCATTAACTGGTATGTCTATGCTACCTCCATCTTCTGATGATCTGTTAACAGTGATCTCTAGTGTGGCTACGGTGGCAGTGTCTGCACCGTATATTGTTCCCTCCACGGCACAGATGTCAGCACCAGAGATTGTTTCCTTACCACCTTCTTCGATTACTCCATCGGAGGTGGTTGCCAGATTTGTTGAGTCCACACTGGTAGCGACTGCTGGGTTATCCTTCTCTATGCCACCCACAGTTACTATTCAGTCTACATCTGATATTCCGGCAAGCTTGGGAATTCCACCGCCTTATGCTCAAGATATATCCCACATGCGGTTTGATTTTGATGCTACCCTATGTCACACCCCAACCTACGGCAGAAATGCCGGGGCGTGAACTAATTTTCACAGCTCTCAAGGTACTATCATGCAATATTTAAATGATAATATCTATTAAATGAATTCAATTATCAAATAAATCAAAATACAAACAAGTACATAATTTATACAACAATACAAATTTTATACTTCTTGATTAAAATATTCTTCTAACTAAAGTCTTCACTAAGTCTTCACCAACCTGCATATGCGTATAAAATAGAATTTTGTCAACAACACATGTTGAGTGAGCAACACACCAGTTTAAGTGTACATATAGTACAGTATAAAAATAAGTATTTACAACAAGTCATATGAGACTAACAAATTAACCAAATGAGCAAGTATAACTGAGATGTCGAGAAGCACAAAGGCTAACGACTGGGGTATGATCATACTAGACTGAGATTATGTTGGACCTCTCCGAATGCGAAAGCATACAAAGCAAATAAGCACATAAACAATTAAGGTATAAGTTGTTAACACATAAGACAAAGTTGAAGTTTTTAAGTATAAGTATATATGAGAAAGTATATTTACGCATATGTCCCCAAAACGTGAGAAAACAAGTAAAATAGGGGAATGTGGTACTCACCTTAGCGATTACGCAAGAGAAAATGATTAGCTAAGAAGGCCGTAAATCAAGCTCTTCGGGATTTACCGACGAGAATCCTAATTAACAAATATTTAAAGAAATGAATACGAATTAAATGATGGATTCTATAACTCGATAGAGACTCGGAATTTGATGATCGGGTATGTTCTTACGAAAGATATATATATATATATTGCTAGATTTACTTTATATGTAGTAATACTACCTTTACTTGACAAAAAAATATACCTTTAATTATTTATAAATAATATACTTAACTAAATGAATATTTATAGTTTTTGAATCGATTATATAAAAAGATTGCTTTAAACTAAAATACTTTTAATATATAGTTTTTTTTATTAATAAAGATTTCTTTTAAATAAATATTGTAAATATTAGATAATACATAATAAGTTATTTATATAAGTTATAATCTTTTATGAAACACTTGAACATAATATTATATGTTAAATAACGTGATATTCTAAATACATAGATTAAAAACTCATTTTATAAACTAAAGTCTTTATAACCTTTTAATAACTATATATATATATATACATACATACATATATATTGTTTTAACTAAAGTTCGGGAAAATGATCGGTTAAAGTCGGTTTTTAACAAGTATATAAATTAATTATTATATTTACTATATTTGTAAATTTATTAAGAAATTAAATAAGTTAATAAAAAGATTAAATAGCTTAATAAGGAAATCAACTAAAAGGCGGGCTGGGGTAATCGAACCTGGGTCCCCAGCCGTCCCAAGCCTTAACAATAAGTGCACCAGCCACCAGGCTGGTGTCTAACACATGTTGTGATTCAGAAAGTAAATATATAACCAGTAACAAAAATAACCTATAAACCATAAGAACCCTAGCAAGATCAATTGGCTTAATTCGCTAAGGTTAATCCAATTGATCTTGGGGTTATTGAAGAGGGTTAATAGACGATCAAAACCTATGAATTAATTACCTCTAAACACATTGTAAGATGGATTATTATGAGCGAACAGTTCCGACAGAATGAAGATCAAGAACAAGCAACAAACATCAATGATAATCTAATTCGTCATAGGGTTACAGTAGGCGCTGGTATGATGGTTGTTCAAGTAGGTTTAATTGGATTCTAAATATCGATATAATATATATTATAAAACGAGTTGATGATGGTTGTTCAAATACGAAATTCATAAACAATTGATCTAAATTCCCTAATTAACTATTTCGGTAACAACGTTTAAGGAAAGTATAATCAAATGCATTGAACAATTTCCTTGATTATGCCGATAATTGAGGTCCAAGTTAGCCAAAAGGGTCTCGGGTTGCAAATCTGGGTTATGGATGCGGGTTTATGGATACGGGTAAGGTTTTAATATAATAAAATAATCAGATGTTGCACTTTGGTCCCTGAAGATTAGGGATGGAAGCATTAAGGGTTAAGAGTTTAGCTTTTTGTTAAAGATGTATATTTTTTCAAAGTTATTTTGTAAATAATAATTAAATATAATAGATAATTAAATAAAATAATAGCTACTTGATAAATGATTTTACCAACAAAAGTTCCCGAACATGAAGCGGGTTGGGTTTTTGGTTAACAAAATAGTAGATGAAAAGTCCGTGTTGTTACAGTCTCCCCTACTTTAGGGAATTTCGTCCCGAAATTAAAGGATATTATAACAACACCAATAAGTTTTGCAGAAAGAAATATTTTAAAATAAAATTTAAAAATTTATCATAGCATAGAACTTTGAATAGTTAAAATAACGCTCCAAATGCAAATCCGATAAGGACACTTATACATAGGATGTACCAGCGGCGTATCCACCATGTCCTTATCATTTCCACATTTGTACCGTTATTCCAACCACTTTCATTTCTATATTATGACACACAATCTTACGAATCATGGTTTCCATGCGAGCACTTTGATAATTATGTTCCGGACCATAATTATTTTCATTGTCGGATGGTCCACATGATTCGTCCCATCGTGTGGATTTACAAATCGTTTGATTAAAAACCTGACTTTGGAGAAACAAAAGTTTTAAAGAGTTTTTATTTACAACACTATGAAGTCACCAAACAATTTCAAAAGTTGTAGTGAATATTAATAAGAAAAAGAAATTTCTAAGACATTTTTTTAAACATGAACGTATAAGTATTTAAAGTTGAACGATTGGTAATTTATTGATAGTTAAGATTAATGAGGGTAAATAATAAGATATAAGTAAGCTTTAATAAACAATCATTTTAAACAAAAGAGACTTTATTCAAGAGATAGAAGAAAAATATTTCAAATGGGAAAATAATTCAAAGTCATAAAGAGGCGTTACAATACGTAATTAAGAAAAGGCAAAATAAGGTAAGATATATGAAGGGAACGGAAAAGGTTGTTAGTGCACGGTTTTGCGTCTAGAGTCTTTGTATTTAACGTTAATGTTTTATTTATGATTTAATATAATAATAGTTTGTTTATTGAGTTAGTTCGCTAAGTTAAAGGCTAGTTCGCTAGGGGATGTTAGCAAACTAGTCAGTAAATGTATTCCCTCCTGATTCGTTAGGGGAGGTTAACGAATCAGGGGGTGTTTCGCTAATTTAATGTATGTAACGAAGGGGAGGCTGGTTCGCTAGGGGATGTTAGCGAACCAGATCACCTTCTATATATAGTGAACTCCTGTTCATGTTTTAAAAGAGTTTTTTGAGAGATTAATTAACGAATTGCTGTCCAATCTCTCTCTCAAGCTTCACACTAATCTTATACAAACACCAATACTAATATATTGATAGTAGATACACATATATAACACTGAATCAATGTTAATTATGAGCTAGATCCTTAATCGTATTAATAGTATAATCACAGATCTGAGATCTGTTAGTAGTTATTGTTATTTATACGAGTAGATCGGGTTCCAACAAGTGGTATCAAAGCTGTTGGTGCTCATACACTTGGTTTGGTGTTGATTTTGTTATCATTTTTATTAAATTTTCTGTTTAAGAGGTTTTGAATCAATTTGTATTTGAATTGGTTGAATTATGGACGGATTGGATTGAGTTTGTGTTGGTTAAGGTATTGGCTAGGTTCAGATTAGAGGAATTGAGATTTGAATTGGATTTGGGTGTTTTGGTTTAAGTCCGAAACAGAGTATTGTTATTGGATAAATTGGTTTGGTTATGGGTGTTAATCGGTTATGAGGATTGTATGGTTGAATCGCGAGGTGTTTACGAGGAGTTTGATAGGTAATTTGTGCGATTTGGTTGAGTAACGAGGTAGTATTACAAATTTGACAATTCTGGGTTTCTTGGTTATTCTTCATAATTTCTGGAAAATTATGTTGAATATTTGAAGATTTGAAGATGAACGTAATTCGCTATCATCTTCCTGGTGATTCGCTATATGTTTATTCGTGATTCGTTATCAAATTTGTTACTTCGTTACCTTGTTCGTTAGCCAGTTCGTGTGAGTTATTGGTTCGTGTTATCTAGTTCGTTATCTAGATTAACCAATTCGTGTGACACACGTCCAACTTGGTATTTGTGTCCTAACAACCTTTGCCACGTGGCATAAGGTGTCAGAGTTTGTTACAAACGGTTGTAACAACCTGATTCGTTATAGTTGATTCGCTATCATTTGTAGCTGATTCGTTATCTTATTTCGCTAAGCATTCTTTAGTGTTTCGTTACTGATTATCATCTGATTCGCTAAACTATCCTATCTGATTCGCTAAACTAATCCTATCTGATTCGCTAAGCTAATCCTTTGTGATTCGCTAAACTAATCCTTTGTGATTCGTTTGGTCAATTCGTTAAGTTGACTTGTCATTCGTTATCTGTTTCGCCATTTGGTTGATTAACCTTATTTGTGATTCGTTAACTTTCAATCTTAACTTTGTTAAGACTTGATTCGCTACACTATTCACAGTTCGCTATAACTGTGAATTTATTCGTTAATCTAATTCACTATTTGATTCGTTAAACACTTAAATTTTCAAAGATGGCCGATATGTATGCATTAGCTTCTCAAAACATGTTGATGCAACAGATGTTGCAACTTGATACCGAGATAGGTTCACATTCTAAATGTCCAAGATTGATGAAGTTCAGTGACTTTACCAAGTGGGAACCTCGGTTTCGTGCACATTTGGGATCTGTTCACCCTGATTGCTCATATTGTCTCGATGAAGTTTATAAGGAACCGTTAATTGGTGATGATACTATTGGTTTTGTTCCTAAAGCTATATCTCAATACTCACAAGAAGAGAAGAAAGCTTTAGAAATCGAGATAAAAGCCTATTTTACTCTTACTATGGCATTACCAGAAAATATTTTCCATCAAGTTGGTAGTATCAAGAGATGTGCGTCTTTATTTCAACATCTGCGTATGAGAAGTATGGGAAACGCAACTGAGAGTAAGAAAGTGATGCTCAAGTTTTAGTTTCAAAATTTTAATTTATTGAAGGGAGAAACAGTTGAAGAGATTACTACTAGATTTAGTCATTTAATTGCTGAAATGGACAAGATGAAAATGGAGATTTCTGAGAGGGATAAAATTGACACTATTAAGAGTGTGCTTCTAAGTTCTTACTCAACATTTCTAATGGTCTTGAAAGAAAATGACTATTTCTTGAATGAAGACTTGACGACACTTGAATTTTTACAAAAGATCGAAGCCAGAGAGTATGATCTTAAGTGTCAAAAATCCTCCAAAGAAAATCAAGATCCAGCTTTCTATGGTGGAAGTATGCCTCTTAGTTCAATGATCTCTCCAATCACTGCTTTTCTTACACATGCTGCAAGTGAACAAGAATCAACTATGGTTAATGATCCAAAAGTTTGTTTTTACTCTGCTGGTAATTCGGGTGGTTCTGGAAGTTCAACTAATACAAATCCATTTGCTACGCCACCTAGTGTTAATATGAAGGAAGCTGAGCAAAACTTTGCTTTTCTGACGGCTTTTATGTCTTCATATGAAAACTTAGTGAGTAGTAAGATTGCCACAAGCGATTTAACAGATGAGGAATATGATCAGATAGATCCAGATGATCTAGAAATCATGGATTTAAAATGGAACATGGCTATGATCGTCCGTAAAGTTAAAAGATTCATGCAGAGAACTGGAAAAGATCTTCCAGCTTTAAACAATAAGTTGGGTTTTGACAAATTAAAAGTAAAGTGTTATAATTGTCAAGAATTTGGGCATTTCGCAAAGGAATGTGACAAACCAAGGAAATAATACACTGGTTCTCGTGGTCAAAATCAAAATGCTTCTTCTTCACGAGGAAGTGATGCTGAAAAGAAATCATCTTCTTCTACAACACAAGCAATGTTAGGAGATGGAACTGATTGGTCACAACGGTTAATATGAAATGATGTTCAAGCAAATTTGGCTATGTTTGGATTACACAATGATTGTCAAGATGCAACTGCTAGTGAGATGTCTTCCGATAATGATTCTGGATATGATTCTGACGACTCTCGCGACAAGTCTTCCAAATCAATATTTGCTTGCATGGCCAAAATCAATGAGGTTAGTAACTCTATTTCTGCTACTTCATCTGTTAAGGTATCATGTGTTGATTGTGAATCTAACAAATCTAAGTTAGAAGCTTTGAAAAACCAAAATGATAGTCTTATACGAGAAATTGCTTCTCTGAAAGATACTTATCGACAATCTCTTGAATCTCAAATGAGATCTCAAGAAAAGATTGAAGCATTGTCGACAAGTAACCATGATCTCAAAGCCGAGTTATCTGTGAAAATGACAATTAATGACCAAAAGTTTCAAGAAATATTGAAACATCGTTCTAAGATAACTGAGCTTGAGAATGAGGTTCTTGAGTTGAAAAACAAGTTGTGTAAATTTCGAAATTCTTCATTTTTGTTAAATGAAATTATCGAAGTTTCTGGAAAACAAAAGGACTCTAAGAAAGGTATAGGTTTTGTTGAAATTCCTCCACCATTTCACAATGATTATAAAATGAATCATTTTGCCAAAAAGGAAGAAGAGGTAATTTTGAAAGAACCTGTGATTTCAGAAAATGCTAAATATGTTAAATCTGAAAATGTTAAAACCCAAGTTGCTCCTCAAAAATCTCATGTTCAAAGCAAAAAGGTGTTTGTTGAACAAGATGACAAGGTCATTATTGAGGATGTGTTTGAACCCGAGATTATACACAAGAATAAGAACATTCCTAGTTCTAATCACATTCTGTGCGAACCTCACGAATTTGAGGAAACAGTGTATGGTTCACACAAACCTCAAGTGAAAAAGAAAAATCCGATGAAAGTGAACTCTGTGAAGGTAAAGAAGTCAGAAAAACCGAAAATTTCTGATGAGGATTTAATGCGTTTCATTAATCCTTTTAGTTCTAAGCCATTTGCTGCTAGAGTTTTTAAGTTAAAAGGAATGGATACGATGTTCACTGAAAAAGATATTCCAATAAGTATTATCAAACCTGAACTTATTGAGAGTGTTTTTGTCAATGAAACTTCAAAAATTCAAGAACTTGAACGTGTGTATGCTCAAACAAAAACATCAGTTCAATCTGACCCATTGACTAAGGCAAAACAACTTTTAAAACAAGCTAAGAAAATTAACTTTGTGAAGTCAAATGGGACAGATACACTAAAAAGTTTTTCGAACTGTTCTAATTTAGATTTTTACTTAAAGAAGAAATCTGAATTATCTGATGAGTTTTTTAAGAGGATGACTAAAAATGTGAGTCATCATCAAACTTCTGGGTCATTCATTCCGAATATCTCACAGCAACATCGTGTAGACATGCGAAGTTGTTTCTTATGCGGTCAATTTGGTCACGTTGTGAGGGATTGTAGTCAGAAGTACCATCAGAATCTTCATCCTTTTATCAAGGACCATTCCAAACTGGTTCCTGTGATTAAGGAGATTCTGAAACGACCTGTGTCGTATGCTGATGATACTCATATTATGTTCTCTAATGTGAATCCTCGTAAGGTGGTTCATGTTAATGAGACTCATGGTCAAGTTAAACCCAAGTTTATTCCAACTGCTCCTCTATGTAAGAATGAAAATTCAAATGTAGTTCAGGCAGCGTATCTAAGACGAAAGTCAAAGAAACCTGCAACTTATTCACAAGTTACTGCACAAGTTAACCAACCACATTGGGTCAATTATCTTGATAAATTTGTACATATTAATTTAAGTTATGTTTCGTAAAAAATGAAACGCTTTTAAGGTATTTGGTTGCCGGGATAAAAAGATTCTCGATAACCTAATTTATTTATTTTATTTAATTATTTAATTCATTTAATTATTTAATTTAAAATTAAATAAAAGATTTTTTGAATTAGAATCTAATTCGTTAATTATGGATAACGAACTAGGTGATTTACTAGCGAATTGGATTCTAGTTCACTAACCTAATTCGCTTCCGCTCTATGTAACGAATCTTCCCATTCGTTATGCATATTTAACGAATCAAGCAACGAATCATGTCTTGATTCGCTATCCTAAGGTAACGAATCACATAGTGATTCATGGAAAATCAGAAGCGATTGATGAGTTACGTTACATTTTGTCAGAAGGAGACGAAATCGTTGCGTGCGATTGTTGAGTCTCAGGGGGTGAAGTTAAAAGAACAAGAAGAGTTAATTTTACAATTAACTTGTAAAGAAGATGCCCTAAAGAAACTCAAGAACGACGATGAAGATCCTGATGAATCCGGTGTAGTAGGTGAGCCTAAACAATCTCACGGTTCATCTGCTGGTGCTGGTACAAGTGGGGGTGAAGACTCAAGTCAACATATTGTCGTTTATCAAGATCCTACAGCTGCCAAGCCGATTGAAATGATTGTAGCTAATACGGTGATATTTGTAGATGGATCTGGGGTGGTGAAGAGTGTGGTGAATATGGACGAGATACAGGTTGGTGAGTTTGTGGAAAGATCGTTGACACGGATGCAGATTTCTATACTACTTGGGCTGAATGATGATCAGCTAAATGCTTTAGAAGCTGAGCCCGATGTTGAGGTAGAGAATGAGGAAGGTTTGGAAGTTGATCCGTCAATTCAGATGAATACGGACTTTATTTATGAGGACGAGGATGTAGAAATGGAGGATGTGACTGCTGATGAGTACCCGGACTTGTATCAACACACAAACATTGATCAAGGTGCTCCGGTATTTCAGGAAGAGACAATGAAAGAAGCTGAGGACTGTCTTGGAGAGAAGTCCAAAGTTAAAAGTTTTTATACTGCTGAGCCTTATGATCCGACTGTTGATGAG
The DNA here is from genome assembly GCF_021521415.1 of Bidens hawaiensis. Lineage (NCBI taxonomy): Eukaryota > Viridiplantae > Streptophyta > Magnoliopsida > Asterales > Asteraceae > Bidens > Bidens hawaiensis. The sequence continues at coordinate 378,529 of NW_027491723.1, read as the reverse complement.
ATTATGAGCTGGTTCAGGTTTAAAGCTGCCGGTAAGATTATTCAAGCTCATCGGATTATTGATCAAGAACGCAAAGAAACAGCTGAAACCTGGGTTAAAGCAAATCAAATGTCTACCTTCAAGACTGTGTCCAAGGTACATGGTGACATTGTCTCCTGGCTCTATGATTCTAACCTTAAGGTATGTATAGTCAAGTGGGAAAAGGGTGTCCAGTATTACGAGAATATAAGGGACGTTTTAACTTTACCGCGATGGGATGTTCGTACCCTCGCGAGACGTCCATTTATTAACCGTGGGAATCATCAGACTGCTGACTTATTTTACCGACACTTACTGTTCGAGGTCAATCACGGCTTCAAGTTCTTTAAGCCCCAGGTCCCAAGACGAAAACGTATTGATGAGATTGATCCGAGGACGGTCTGGAGGAAACTTGTTTTGAAGGTGAAGCCGCCCAAGACTATGAAGCAGGTTCCCGTGAAGACATTGCCTCAAGATATTTATTTGTCTTTCAACCGCTGGTATTATGACAACCGCACCAGCGAGGCCTTCATTGTTTTGGGAAGAGGTCTGAAGACTAAGTTTATCAAGATAATTGACCCAATGTGGTTTGTTAACTTATCAGAGACCGACAATGACGTGCTCTTCAGGAAGCAGATCTTGTTCGAGCGCCAAGAAGATTACGACCTGGCTATGCAATTCCAACGAGTCGTTCGTGTGTGTCATGAACATGGAATTTATAGTTGCAGAGACTGGCAGTCAAAGCGCTTCAAATAAGTTAAAGACAAAGAGCTCAAGACGAGGGGGTGTCTGTTAGTGCACGGTTTTGCGTCTAGAGTCTTTGTATTTAACGTTAATGTTTTATTTATGATTTAATGTAATAATAGTTTGTTTATTGAGTTAGTTCGCTAAGTTAAAGGCTAGTTCGCTAGGGGATGTTAGCGAACTAGTCAGTAAATGTATTCCCTCCTGATTCGTTAGGGGATGTTAACGAATCAGGGGGTGTTTCGCTAATTTAATGTATGTAACGAAGGGGAGGCTGGTTCGCTAGGGGATGTTAGCGAACCAGATCACCTTCTATATATAGTGAACTCCTGTTCACGTTTTAAAAGAGTTTTTTGAGAGATTAATTAACGAATTGCTGTCCAATCTCTCTCTCAAGCTTCACACTAATCTTATACAAACACCAATACTAATATATTGATAGTAGATACACATATATAACACTAAATCAATGTTAATTATGAGCTAGATCCTTAATCGTATTAATAGTATAATCACAGATCTGAGATCTGTTAGTAGTTATTGTTATTTATACGAGTATATCGGGTTCCAACAAAGGTCTTCATGATCGTTGAGTAGCTTAATTGGCGTGACTTGGAGCACCATGAGGAGTTGCAGGAGTAGGAGTAGTTGAGGTAGGTTGATTCAGCATTGTTTGGAAAACTGGAGCTTGAACGATTTGCAAGAAAGTTGTTTGGTGGATATATGTCCGGTAAACTTGAGTTTGCGGTTGCGGGGTTTAGTAGTGTTAGGCTAAGTAAGGTTTACCTCGATTGATGGGAGGAGCTTGATGGACATGAGGTTGATGGCTTGAGCTTGGTAAGCATGGGTCAAGTAGTAGGGTATAGTCGCAGATTGGGCTTGATGAGCTTGGGTAAGTTGAGGGCACGCATTACGGAGATGATTTGAGTTTCCACAATGGTAACAAGCACGGGTATTAGAAACATCAGGTTGATCATGAGGGATAAGTTGTTGCGGAACAGCTTATGTAGTAGGCGGGATATGCAGGTGTTAGCAAGATGGCCATAACGGTTACATTGGGTGCAACGACGGCATTGGGATTCAACCGAGTGATGATAGATACAAATGGAGCATAGCGGAAAAGGACTGAGGTAAGGTTTCTTGTTTGAGGAGAATTGCGGGTGGGTAGGATTTGTTGCAGCAAGGTTCTTACGTTTCTTGTTGTGAGGATGAGTGGAGGTGGATGGTTTGTAGTCACCGGCAGAGGAATTAGTGGGAAAAGTTAAATCAGATGCATTGATGTCCTGAAAACGGGTCACTATCCGAGGGATCGCAGCAACTATCTCTTTGGCAATACCGGCAGCCTTACGGTGATTGCGAGAGTCAAACGATTGATGTCGAGGATAACGTTGGTTTCTTGAATGAGACATTTTATGTGGACCAAAAATGAGGATGCATAAGATGAAGGATAAATTGAGGAAATAATAAGAATAGTAAAATGTTTAACTATGTAGATAACTTATAATAATGTTGCATTAAGAAGTAAGGGGATTTGCGTCATAAGGATTAAATGTGAAAGATTAGGGGGGTACATAGCGTAAATAGTTATTAAATGATGTAGTCAATAAGATTAATATATGATGACTACATGAGGATTTAAGTCAGTTTAAAATTTAGATTATTAAGTTTACAATAAACTAACGAAATATAAATTGTGGATGTTGGCCTCCCATGAGCTTTCCATGGCAATTTGAATGGCCCAACGAACAAACGAAAAACAACTAAGTTGGACAGCCCATGAGCGTTACATGACAATTTGATTGTCCCAACTAATTAACAAATTAACAATGCAATGAAGTTTGTCGGCCCAATGATCGTTACATGGCATTTTAACCGACCAAACTAAATAACGAACTATCGGAATACGTATGGGTAGTCGGAGTATCATGTGAATCACCACGTTGATCACTCCAACAAAAATACGAAAACAAGTTAAGAAATGAAGGAGTGCCCAAGGGTTCCATGGATTTTTCACCCAACTAACCATTTAAATAACTGAACACAATAATCGGGAAAACCGAGTTTAGCCATGAATCACCGTGAATTCGGTTAAAATTAACCTAAGGTGTAGGTCATATGGCATTTATGGGTCTCGATCGGGTCCATAGGGTTGAGTACTATGGTCAGGTTATCACCCAGGTAAGGAATAGCGTCTTACCTTTGGTTCTTGGAACCGTTTTGCCAGTGCCCAACTCACAGTTTCTCTTCCCCTTTCATTTATCATAGGGACATGCCACATAACCTAGCCTTATGGTTTACGTGTGAAAACAACAGGTGAGAATTCTTAAGGAATTTCCCGAAAATAAAAACCAATCTAATTGTGAAAAGTTTTCTTTGAATGTTGAGGCATAGCCTCGGAGTTTGTGTATGTGTGCATAACAATACAATAATTAATAAATAATTATCTAGGAAAGCTGTAAACAATTTAAAAATGAGCACATAAAGGTAAACAGATAGGCACGTATAGGGCACCTAAACATGTGTCTAAGACAATTTCTAACGACCTATCTTAAACCTTCGGCTCTGATACCAATTTGTCACACCCCAACCTACGGCAGAAATGTCGGGGCGCGAACTGATTTTCATAGCTCTCAAGGTACTATAATGCAATATTTAAATGACAATATCTATTAATTGAATTCAATTATCAAACAAATCAAAATACAAAAAAAGTACATAATTTATACAACAATACAAATTTTATACTTCTTGATTAAAATATTCTTCTAACTAAAGTCTTCACTAAGTCTTCACCAACCTGCATATGCGTATAAAATAGAATTTTGTCAACGACACATGTTGAGTGAGCAACTGTAACGATTCCGACGAAACCAGGGATACCCTAACCGGTAGACGATAGTTAGGTCATATTAATGTCGGGTACATGAGTTACCATGGTAATTATACGAGAATACATGGTTCATTGTATTGATTGCACGTGAATATATAATTCACCGCATTGAATATGCGATTAATCGATCGATAATTATTGAAACCCGAACGAATCGAGGGTTCAATTATAGACGATATCTATAATATTTAGTGATGTTACGAAGCATTAATGCTTCGGGATAAGTAAAGTACGGCACAGAAAAAGAATTTCGATTTAATGGTACGTCGGTACATTAAACGAAACCTTTAATACCAAACCGAGCAAGAGATGATCGATCAAGCCGAAAAAGATGCGCGATAATTACTGATATGATGTTTTAAGTTAATAAATGTCATGGTTTAAGTTTTTGAAGTTTTTAAATCGGTTTTATATAAATTTCATTTTTAAGCCGAAAAACGACCGTTTTAGCCTCGTTTTAAGCCGAATTAAACATTTAACCAAAAAACGAACTGAACCAGATTATCCAAAACATTATCCGGATTACGAGAATCCAAACATGTGGCCTAGAATGGAGAGGTGGGTCCCACCCCACCCCTCTCATTAATCCGATCGGCATCCATGGGATCACCCCATTCCATTCATTTTTTTTTACAACAAACAACTTCAAGGTTCTTCAAGTCTCTCCACAATTTCATCCAAAAACCAAGATTTATAAGCAAGAAAACAAGGTAATGATCGAGTTATGAACGTGTTCATCTTCGTTTCTTGAGTTGGTTTGCAAGAAAATGAGGTTTCAATGATGAAAACTGATTCTTGCATGATCAAGTGATGTATACGGGTTATACAAAGGATATTGGTCCAAGAAAGGAGTTAAACGAATCAAAAACGAATTTTTACAGTTAAATCTTTGTTTTTTGGAATCATAACCGAAACCATGAAAGAAATGGCTTGATCGTGAGTGTAACTTGCTTGGTATTGTGGTATGTTGTTTGTAGGCTCTGTGTTTAGTAGTAGATAAGGCGGAAAGACGAGTTTGTAGCTTGTAGTGGCGGAAAACGAAAGGTATATTCGGTTTATGTTCGGTGTATGTGTTTTGGGACAGATTGTTGATGGTTTAGAGTTAGGTCATGAAATTTTACAGGGATGTTCTACACATGAAAATAAGAGTTATGTGAATTTTTGGTAATTTTTGGAAAAGGATGAATATTTGGTGAATTTAATGCTCGGTTTTGTCCAAAAATGGTGAAAAATAGTTAAATATCATGAAAAATTCTGGAAAATTTCAGATAAGCTTTTTATATCATTTATAAGTCACACACAAAATTTGAGGTCAGTTGGGGAAGTCTAAGTAGGCTTTTCAGTTAAACGAGTTCTAGGGTTTTCTAGCTCGGTTTTAGAGAAAATGGCATGTAAAAGAAGATTTTGGTTCTGGAAAAAATTCAGGGGACTATGTGGATGGCAGGGGACATCCAGGAGAAATTTGGGATTTTTCTAAGATCGTTTTGGTATTTACGACATATTTAGTGTTTAAATGGTGTTTAAAAATAGATAAATAAATTTTAAATATAAAAATTAATTCTGGAAATATTTTTATAAAATTCCCCACTGTCAAAAAGTCATTTGTGCAAAATTTCAAGATACGAGATTAAACGGATAATTATTTGTGCAAAAACAAACTTTTAGAGCTTAAAACGAGTAAACCGGTAAAGTTCGTCTAAACGAACTGACTGGTGTATAAAAACCCTAAAAATGAACTATTTTCATATAATTGAGTTAAACAAGTAAAAATGAATCATCCGAAAATAATTCGGATGATTTGGGTATTTTTAACCGATTTAACAGTTTCCGGTATGCCAAAGACGGAAACGGGTCCCGCGACCAATCGGGGCCTCTAAACCGAGCTCTAATTTCACATCTTTAAATTAAATTATCAGTCAACCACTATTTTCGGGTCGTATGTGACCAAACTCATTTTTGAAACATAAAAACGGGTAACCGTGCTAGGCACACAAAACGGGGAAAACAAGCTATTAGAAAATTTGACTGTTGAACTCTAAACGACATCACAATCTGATTCCGGAGATGTGTTTCTGGGTTAACCTTGCCCCCAGAACGGGTACAGTGCTGGGTTAACAGTGTCCCCAGATGTACCGGTTAACTTGGTTAAAGTTATATTAATAATGAGTGTATAGTAACGATAGTAGGGATCATATTACAGATTGGACGTATTAACTGATAATGATTATTGTTACCTGCTTGCATGTGCTAAGGTGAGTTTCACGAGCCTCTTTTTCTGAATTGTTTTCAAATATTTTCCCGGGGCGGAAGCATGTTACTACTGAAATGTTTAAGTACATACTGAACGCATGGATTTGCGTGGATTTATATATATTTTATTGTACGGGAATCGTACGGAAATGTACTAAGATGGTAATTGTCTGAGTTGCTAACATTCTAAGGCCCCGGAACACGAGTGATTAACTGAAAGCCGGTAGAGTGTGGATAGTACTATTGGTCTGACAAACCCAACTGGTCCGGCATGGATTTGCTGATGTTTCCCAGCCAGTTGCACATGTCTATTTTGTGTGTTATATATATTTTGCTATTTAATGTTAGACATAGCGGTTTGGGGCAGTTCCGTGGGCGGGGGATATACCACGGGGGTTGTGTGTGATAGTCCGAGGTTTCACTTGTGGGCTCAGCATAATTACATCGATAATATTATAATTTGATAATGATTTATCATGGTTTACTCGAATTGTGAAACTCACCAACTATTCGTAGTTGACCCGATTTCTCACATGCTTTTCAGGTACAATTAAGATGAAGTGATTGCTTACGTGCTAAGTGCTTGATGTGTGTAAGATTTGCGTGCGGGATGTTAGGATACATTACAACAAATAGAATAATGTATCGTATTGTATAATGTGTGTATCACCTAGACGGTAATGAAATACGAGATAATGTAATTTTGAAGTATATTAATGCATTCAGTTTTCTTTATAAACAATGTGGTTGATATCAGAGGTGTCTGTCGCATCCCGTTTACGTTTCCGCTGCGGTTGCGGGGTGTTACAGAAGTTGGTATCAGAGCCATTGGTTATAAAAGAATTAGGATGTCTTTAAAAGATACCTAAAATATAACCAGTAGCTCAAGTATTATAGGATCTGAATATCAACTAATAATTTATAGTGACGAGATCTGGATGAACTTGGATGGACAAGTGAGTTATTATGGTCCGGAACATAATAACAGACTTGTCCGCACGAGGGAATTCAGGGGAAGTCACGGGGTACATTAATAGGTAAAAATGGCAACATATTGTAAAGTATATAATATTATTTATGCGTGCTAAGGTGTATATATATATGTATGTACATATCTTGTGGGTACATGTATTGAGAAATAGGACCCGGATAAGGAACCGGGGGATAAAATAATAAAAGTACCGAGGATGCTGAAATTTCTAGAGCATCGGTTGATGATAAGTCTGACTTATCGGGCCATAGTTACGATATTACCAAGTTAGATCTTCCTTTTGACATTAACCAGAAATATCTAGTAACCGTCACTCCCAACCGAAATTAATAAATCCCTTACCCTACCAACACCGGTACCGTATATCCTAATAACCCCCTATGTTCACCCGAACCGCCGACCCTCACGTACGGACGGACCTGTACCTGAACCCATTCTTGTTCCATTAAAATAAAAATAAAATAATAATAATAAAAATTTGATAATGAATGAGCAGATGAAAATAATATATAGAAACATATATATGTATTTCTCACTCTCAAACATATGAGTCATACCACCTCCAGATCGAGAATTACCGATTCTAGCGAACCTAGAACGCCGGAGGACATTGACTGGGCAAGCGATAGAGTTTCCCATAATAGTAATTGATAATATCTGAAGGCAACCCATGTTGCGCGATTACCATGAACCTTGCAACTCCCTATGTTAACCTTACAACCGTTAGATGCCTATACCCATGTATACTCGAATAGAATGATTACCCATACACAAAGAGGTGTTGGAATCATTATAGCATAGTTGGTTATTCGTTCGTAGGTGGTATACTGTGTATGCCAGATGTACAAATAGACACGGATATTATAACTCCGTGGTACGTAATCGTTTGGTGCTCACGATGAGCATGTATCGGTTATGCTGACTTGCAGAAGGATATTGAAATCAAGCATAGTAAACATTAATCTGTGTTGAGAAATGTCTATATGTCAGTTGGTGACAAGGGTTACGAAACATATTTAAACGTTAACCGACGTCAGGTTAAGTCCTTATGATATTATATTTGTGGGACATATATACTAGATACTGGTATGTGTAATATGTATGATAATATTTGGTGTGTATGTGTACCTGCTGATATGATTGAGCTGGTAACGAGTTATACGGTGAGATTAGTATTGATTACTGCGTACGGGATGAGTACGGAAGAATGACATAAAAGAGTAATTCCAATGATGGAGACTGATATGATTCAGTTGATTGCTCAAAGATAGCAGATGATGATACCGAATGTCGTATCACAGATCACTGCTAGTGTTGATGCAAATGTGATCGCAGACTTATATATCGAGCAATCACATGATTATGAATATTTCAATTCTTAGTGTTATTACTAAGAGTGTTAATGTCCCACCGAATACTATTATGACTACAAGTATTAGTTATAAACTAAACATGAATGGTAGTCGTAATGAATTAGATCCGGTATGAAGGATATGTTTATCGGTTGTGTTTAGGGGATTATTAATAGTTTACTGATGGTAAAGGGAGGAATAGATTAGCGAGTGGATAGAAAAGATCGAAATGGTTAAGGATATTGGTAAGAGACTAGAACATTGTGTAGTGAAATATGCTACAGATATGTTGGTAGATTATGTTGTATCGTGATGGAACACGATGGTACAAAATTATAGTTAGAAAATTTTGCTCAGATGATATGGTCAGGATTTAAAATTCTTGTGCTAAAGCACTTTTATTTGAGTAATTAAGTTCAGAGATTGGAAACTGAGCTATGAAAGATAGAAATGTTGTGTGCTGATCACTTAGAACACGCTAATAGTTTGAAGGAATTGTCATGTCTGGTAACATGGCTAATTACTCCTGAAACTAAGCCAAGTGAGCGCTATATTGGGGACTAACTCCATCGATAAGGAGTATAGTCAATCCTGTAAAATATACAACCTTTGGAAGGGTTGTGTCACAAGCCAGCATTGATATATTTGACTCTATGGGAAGCGGACTGGAAGGACGTTAGGTGAGACGTCGAGTGTTAAAGAAGAGAAATGATAACGGTATAGTGCAAGGTAGTCTTATGAATAAGTAGGTATGTCCTACAACCCAGAATTATACTAAGACTAGTTCTGGTGTGAAAACTTGAACCACATGAAGGGTCCTTCCCTAAATGTGGAAGATATGGTTATCGGCAGGAAGAAGAATGTCGAGTGATAGTAGGCCACAGGTGTGGTAAAGATGGACGTAATGCCCCAATTGTAGAACCAATTGAAGCCATGTGAACCGGCAACCCCAACCCATTCGTGTTCAACCACTCCGAACCCAACAACCTCAATAACAATCCATCCAAAGAAATCAAATTATGCCAAACAGTTGTACTTGCTATGAATGTGGCAGTACAGAACGTTTCAAGATAAATTGCCCAAAGTTGAACCAAGGTGTCGTTGGAAGACGAACCTCAAGACAAGCATCAACCTCGGATCAAGCAAGGAGCCGTGCTTTTGTGAGTAATTCGAATAAAGCACGTCATGATCCAAAGGTGGTATTAAGTACGTTGTAGTTTTAAATCAATGGGCTTCAGCGATATTTTTACAGTCGTCGATAGAAGTTAGTTCCTGCTAACCTCCTATCATTTGGAAAGATACCGATTAGTGAAACTATAGAACCCCATACGATGGAATCGCTAACGGTAAATCCCTAATGGTTAACTAAATTGTTCGGAATTATCCTATTACTCTGAACGATTAATCCTTTCCTTATTGACCTACGACCAGTAAAGTTAAGAAGTTTTGACGAAATCGTTAACATGGATTGGCTAACTCAACATGAAGCTGAAATCAAATATGAAAAGAAGATGATTAGAAGCTCTCTTTCGGACGATGAAGCGATTAGATACAGAGAAAAGTGTACGGTATTATGTTACCACTCTAATCTCATCTTGAGATGTTATAATATTTACGACAAGAAGACGTGGTGTATTTAACGAACGCGATTGCCAAAGTATTTAAAAGAAAACATATAGAAGATATCCCGATGGTACGCGAATTTCCAGAAGTTTTCCCAGAAGAACTTTCTGGATTACCGCCAACCCGACAGGTCGGATTCAGAATCGATTTAATACCTCAAGCTGGCCCTGTTGCTAAAGCATCTTACCGACTTGCACCAACTGAAATGCAAGAATTATTGGATAAAGGTTTTATACGATCTAGTTGGTCGCCATGGGGTGCACCAGTGTTATTTGAGAAATGAAGGACGGAAGTGTTAGGATATGTGTTGATTAGGGAAAAATTGAATAAAGTGACGATCAAGAATAGGTATTCACTTCTTCGAAGTAAATGATCTGTTTAACCAACTGCAAAGGGCGACTTATTTTTAGAAAATTGGTCTTAGATATAGTTATCAGTAAAAAAAAAAAAAAAAAAAAAAAAAAAAAAAAAAAAAATCCAAGAGGAGGACGTTGCAACAACAGCGTTTCGGACTCGCTACGGCCATTATGAATTCTTAGTTATGCCTTTTGGGCTAACAAATGCGCCGGCAGTATTCATGGACCTCATGAACCGAGTCTGTAAACTTTATTTTGACAAATTTGTCATAACATTCATTGATGATATTTTGATATATTCGCAACGTAAAGAAGAGCACGAACGACAGTTAAGGAAAATTGTGGAAGTGTTAAAGCAAGAGGAGTTATACGCGAAGTTTTCGAAATGTGACTTTGAATACAGAAAGCATAATCCCTTGGTCATGTTGTAAAGCAACAAGGATTTCACATAGATCCAAATAAGATAGAAACCATTAAAATTGTGCCAAGCGCCGATTTTAAGTCTTCCCGATGGAGACGATGGTTTTGTCGCGTATTGTGACGCATCGCGTAGAGGGTTAGGATGCGTGTTGATGCAGAATAATAAGGTTATAGCCTATGCTTCCCGACAGTTAAAAGTACACGAGAAAAATTACACTACTCATGACTTAGAACTGGGAGCGGTTATCTTCGCACTTGAAATCTGGAGTCATTATCTCTACGGTACGAAGTGCACCATCTTCACCGATCATAAAAGTTTGCAGCACATATTTGATCAGAAGGAACTGAATATGAGGCAACGAAGATGGGTCGAGTTGTTAAGTGATTATGACTGTGACATCCGTTATCACCCCGGCAAGGCTAACGTCGTAGCCGATGCCTTGAGTAGGAAAGATCGGGTTAAGCCATTGCGAGTGCGAGCACTGGGGATGATAGTCCAGTCGAACCTTTCGGACCTGATTCGAGTCGCTCAACGTGAGACGTTGAAAGAGGAACAATTGGAAAAGGAGGAACTTTACGGCAATGAGAAGAATTTCGAACAACGCGTGGACGAAATTCTCTACTTCAAAAAAAAAATTGGGTTTGGATCCCGACCCTCCATGACCTTCGTGAATTAATCATGGACGAAGCGCATAGATCGAAATATTCCATACATCCGGGATCGGATTGGACTATTGATGATACGAATATCTGAAAGGATTTTGTTAATGACCGAGTGTGGAGTAAGGTATGGTTACGTATGTTGGTGAAAATTTAAGTTATGCAAGAGATAAGGCTGCATACCGAAAACCCTTGGGAACGCCACAACGACAGAAAATTCGCCAATGATAGTGGGAATAAATTACAATGGGTTTCGGGACGCAAATTCCCAAGATATTAAAGGCATGAGGTAAATTGGGTAATCGCGGATCGATTAACCAATCCTCGCATTTCATTCCAATCTATGTCGATTACCACAATGAATTCTCGCCCAAATTCATGATAGTGAAATGGTATCTCGTCGTGGAGTACCATTTTCAATTATCTCAGATCGAAATGGTCATCCTACTTCCATTATTGGAAGGCGGAGAAGGAAGCATCGAGAGCTTGAAGCTTTCTATGGGTGAAGTATTTATCACCAATTTGTTAAATTGAAAATGGGCGTCGATCAAGCCATAAGATTTGAATTGATTCGAGAATCAACCAATCGGATTTATAATATTTAAGATAAGTTGAAAGCAGCGCGTGATTGGCAAAGGATTTATGCCAACCTTCAAAGGAAACCATTGTCACTGGAAGGAGGTGACAAGGCATTTTTAAGGCATCACCTTAGAGAGGTGATATGAGGTTTGGCAAAACCGAAAAATAGCTCCTTAATATATTGGTGTTGGAATTACGTATGCCCGAGACACATACTTAAACTAATGTGGCTAACTGTGTTTGATCCAAGTCGGGTCATACCCAATAACAAGCTAGACAACACCAAATGTATTCTTTTAATGATTTGATCATTTAAACGAATACCGAACACTACGTGTTTAGAAAATTGGTTTTCTAAACAAACACACTTGAGGATTTAAATAAATTATCTGGATAATTTGTTTATATAAATTAATTATTTAATTGGTTAAATAATTATGTAAATACATGTACATTTTATATAATTAAGTTTTATAAAATGAATGGAGATGGTTTTAAATGGTTAAAACAAAATAAATAAAAAAAAAAAAAAATAATAATTAACATAACCGGCCACCCCATGTGGGTGGGGGTTTTGGTCCAATCAAAACTTTGTCTCCATGTGATGACAACTTTATACATCTCCAATAAGATTACATGCATTTGGGTCTTGACTTGGGCATTATTATTAAAAATTTTGAATCAAGAAAATCATCCATCTCTCTCTCAATATTCACGGCTCACTTGAGCAGAATTTTGAGAGCATTGTGAGCTTGTTAAAGTGTTCATAAATCCTAGCAAACAACTTGGTGTTGTCACAAATAGCTTGGGTATCACACTCTTGAGGTCTTCTTCTTTGGAGGCTTGCCATTCATCCACCATCATCTTCAACAACTTACTTGTTCTTCTAAAGGTAGAAGAAGGTACAATTTACATTTTGTGAGCATCTTGTTCTTGTAATTTTGATCCTTGTTCATTGGGTTTTAGATTTAACATAATGGTATGTTCATAACAAGTTATAAAATCTAAGCTTCCGTTGCGTTTTCTAGTTAAATATGGTTAACTTGAACTTTGATAATCTTGTATAAAACCCAACAATGGCATCAAGAGCCGGTTACAAGGACTTATGCTCCTTACATGTTCATAGATTTCGGGTTTTTCATGGGTGAAAAAGGGGTCCGAAATTTTGGTGGATTTTACCCCTCATGGTTTTGTAAGATCTTGACATGCATGAAAAGATCTTAGGAAACCATTATTAACATTTGGATGTTGAAAATAAAAAAAAAATAAAAAAAAATTTGGGCCGTAGCCTCTTGGGGGGGGGGGGGGCGGTTTTATTTGGTGTTTTTGGGCATTGGTTGCTTAGGTTGCATGCTTAGAACATTTGGTATGTTTGATTGTGTCATAACCGAAACCTAGACCTTGGATGTGTTGATTGTTGTTTGTGTATGTTGATTATGTTTATTATTCAATATGGTTGTAATAATTCATAATCTTAGGCTTGTGTAATTTATTTATTCATAAGTTGGTATGTAATAAATAGATTAGTTGCATTTTCTTTTTTTAGAAAAATATGTATTAGGATACATTTTGTAAAAATTGAAGATGCAAGAATTGGTGGATTTGGGCCTTGGACCGAAATTTTGGGCTTGTTGGGCCTCACCGGCCCATCATGGGATTCAAGCCCATTAGGCCCATAAATTTCACTCTTGGGCCCAAGAAGACTTTTGGAAGTTTGGAGCCCATTTACAAGCCCAACAAGAACACAACAACTTGGAAAGGATACTTGAAGCATTTGGATGCAAGATCAAGTGGGAGTCAACATTCCATCCTTGTGTCATGTTTTGTCCCTTAGGTGTGACTTATGACCTATACTTGTTTCGGCTAACAAGTATGGTCAAACTTAGCGGTTCTCGGTTATGACTATATTTTGCATGTGTATGCTTGGTTGTTTGTTTTACTTTATGTAATGTGTGGTTGATAGATATTAGGATATCCAAACCGTCACATAGGAACGACAACAAGCATGAAACGGGTTCTAATATATATTTGGTAATATCGCGTCAATTAGTTTAATTAAATGGGTTTATTAAAACTAAGCGATTACTCACATATAATAAAATTGGTTTTATTATAACTTGAACCTTGAAAATTGGTTTTCAAAATCGCCATATTACTAAATGCATGTTAGGATATGGCATAATGTTTTTCAAACTAGAATATTGGAAAACTTAAAAATCCCTTTTTCATAATTACCAAGGAAACAAGTCTAACACCATCCTTTTGTATGACACTTAACGTATTAGGGAACTTTAAATGGGATAAAGGTCACCTAACCATTTTGAGCAAACTAATATACTTAGGGTAATATTAACATATTTGTGGGATAAAGGTCACCTAACCACTTGTATGTTAATCTTACATGTTTATACAAGTAGGACGACTTGAATTGGAAACCATGTGATAAAGGTCACCTAAGCATGGGGATCCAATGGTGTTGATGGGATTAACATGCCAACACGAAATAAGGATTTCGAATGGTCCCATACCTCTAGAAGTTGCAAAGGGTTGCAATTGTCAAGGTTGACTACCTTGTTAAATCAAATAACGGGATAAAGGTCACCTAACCGAAATTTGATTTATCGTTGGATTCTAGAATTTAATTATTATTTTAAAATCTGAAATAAAAGGGTATTAATAATTAAATTGATTATAATACTAAATAAAACTTTGTTAAATTTTGTAGATGGCCGCTAACAATGCAAACACCTCTACCCATAACACCCGTAACCTATCCTTAAGAACCATCCTTGAAAAGGATCGTCTAAACCATAATAACTTTATGGATTGGTATCGCAACTTGAGAATAGTTCTCAAGCAAGAAGAGATATCATATGTCTTAGACGATCCCATTCCCGACGAGCCTAACGTGGAAGATGAGGAGGCTTATAATGATTGGGTCAACTACACCAAAGATTCGGTGCAAGCCTCTTGCCTCATGTTAGCAACTATGATTCCCGAAATCCAAAAGGATTTCGAGCATCATGGGGCATACGACATGATAACTCAATTGAAGGAAATGTTCCTTCAACAAGCTAGAGCGGAACGTTTCGAAACGGTTCGAGCGTTTCATGCATGTCGTATGGAGGAAACCCAAAGCGTCTCATCTTATGTCCTAAAGATGAAAAGCTACATTGAAAAGCTTCGTAGGTTGAATTGTCCCGTCTCAAATGAGTTGGCTACGGATTTGATCCTCAACTCTTTGACCAAAAGGTTTGAAACCTTTGTCATGAATTATAACATGAATGGATGGGACAAAAGCATTGGTGAGCTTCACGCAATGCTAAGAACGGCCGAAGCGGGAATGGGTAAAAAGGTTTTACCCGTTCTAACAATCGATGAAGGGAAAAGGGGACATAACTCCAAACCCAAAGCAAGTGTTGCTAAGGGCAAGGGCCACGTCCAAGGAAAGGGAAAGAGGAAAGCAATCACGCCCTACAAACCGAAGGAAAAGAAGCAAAAGGTTGCGACGCAAGATCCATGCTTTGAGTGTGGAGAGATAGGTCATTGGAAAAGGAATTGTCCGACCTATCTCAATGCATTAAAAGATAAGAGGGATGCGGGGCATACCTCAGGTATTATCTTTACTATATATGTTGAACTGAATGTTATTTCTTCAAATACATGGGTACTTGATACCGGATGTGGAACTCACATTTGCAATTTGTTGCAGGGGTTCAAAAGAAGTAAACAACTCAACAAAGGGGACATTAGTCTCTTTATGGGCAATGGAGCAAAAGTTGAAGTCCAAGCTCAAGGAGACTACATGTTAAAGCTTCCAAGTGGTTTAGAAGTAATTTTGAAAAATATTTTGTATGCTCCTAAGTTAAGGAGAAACATTATTTCCGTGTCCCTTTTAAAACAATGTGGCTTTGATTTTAAATTTATGGATTATGATATTCATGTTTTGATGAATGGCATATTTTATTTTAAAGCTATACCCATGAATGGTATATATGAAATAGATCAAAGTGGTATGTCACATAGTAGTTCAATGTACAATGTCAACACCAAGAAACTCAAGAAGGACTTGGGTGATTCCTATCTTTGGCATTGTCGCCTTGGACATATAAGCAAGAATCGCATGCAAACTCTTCGCAAGAGTGGTATTCTAGAAACCAATGAGTTTGATTCATTTGATGTATGTGAATCTTGTTTACAAGGCAAAATGACAAAGCAACCCTTTAATAAAACTTTTGAAAGGTCAAAAGAATTATTGGGTATCATACATTCGGATGTATGTGGTCCTTTTAGACCAATGACTAGGAATGGTGAAAGATACTTCATTACCTTTATTGACGATTATAGTCGATATGGTTATGTGTACTTAATGAAACACAAAGATGAAGCTTTTGAAATGTTCAAAGACTTCAAAACTGAAGTAGAAAGACAACTCAAGACCACAATCAAAGTACTTCGTAGTGATAGAGGAGGTGAATACCTAAGTGGTGTTTTTCAAGATCATCTTAAGAGTTGTGGAATTATTTCGCAACTTACTCCACCTGGAACACCACAACATAATGGTGTGTCTGAAAGGAGAAATCGTACCCTATTAGATATGGTTCGATCGATGATGGCTAGAAGCACTTTACCTCTATCATTTTGGGGCTATGCTTTACTTTCCGCTGTTCGCATATTGAATATGGCTCCAACCAAGAAAGTGGAGAAGACACCTTTTGAAATATGGCATGGAAAGGCTCCATCGCTATCATTCTTAAGAGTTTGGGGTTGTGAAGCTTATGTAAAGCAATACACCCCAAACAAATTAGAAGTCCGATCCACTAAGTGTATCTTTATAGGTTATCCTAAAGATGATTTAGGATATTACTTTTACGATCCTAGTGAGCAAAATGTTATTATTGCTCGAAAGGGTAAGTTCTTGGAAACTAAGTTCCTTGAGGAAGGAACTAATAGTAGAACAGTGAAATTTGATGAGGATCAAGAATCACAAGATGATACACAATTGGTTGATACTAGCACTCAACAAGAGGTTGTTGAAAGTGATCAAGTGGTTGATCAAAACACACAAAACGTTCGCAGATCTGGTAGAGTTAGCAATCCACCTGAAAGATATGGATTTTTTGTAGAAGGTTGCTACGTGGTAGATTCGGATGAACCAACCACATACCGTGATGCAATGTCCAAGAATGATTGTGACAAATGGCTTGAAGCCATGAACGTTGAGATGCAATCCATGTATGACAACCAAGTTTGGGAATTGGTTGAACTACCACTCAACTCCAAAGCTGTTGGAAGTAAGTGGGTTTTCAAAAGGAAAACTGATATGCATGGAAACTTGGATACTTATAAAGCAAGACTTGTAGCTAAGGGTTTCACTCAAACTCAAGGGGTTGATTATGATGAAACTTTTTCGCCTGTGGCAATGCTTAAGTCTATTAGGATATTATTTGCCATAGCTGCACATTATGATTATGAAATTTGGCAAATGGATGTCAAGACCGCTTTCCTAAATGGATATCTTGAGGAAGATGTCTATATGGTTCAGCCTGAAGGTTTTGTCGATCCGAAACATCCTAATAAAGTATGCAAGTTAAAGAAATCAATCTATGGATTGAAACAAGCATCTAGAACTTGGAATCATCGTTTTGATGAAGAAATCAAAAATTTTGGGTTCATCAAAAACGCTGATGAGGCTTGTGTGTATAAGAAAGCTAGTGGGAGTATAATTACCTTCTTAGTATTGTATGTCGATGACATTCTACTATTTGGAAATGACATTCCAACCATGGAAAGCGTTAAGGCTTGGCTTGGAAGTAGATTTTCCATCAAGGATCTTGGTGAAGCTGCCTATATTTTGGGAATAAAGATCTATAGGGATAGGTCAAGGCGCTTGATAGGTTTGAACCAAAGTACATACATTGATAAGATCTTGAAAAGGTTCAAGATGGAAAACTCCAAGAAAGGTTTTGTACCTATTCAAAGAGGGACCATATTGAGTTCAGCTCAATGTCCAAGCTCAAAGGGTGAGCAAGAGACGATGAAACAAATCCCATATGCTTCTGCTATAGGATCCATCATGTATGCGATGATATGTACTAGACCGGATGTGTCATGCGCTTTGAGCATGACAAGCAGATACCAACAGAATCCAGGAAACAGTCATTGGATGGCTGTTAAGAGCATATTGAAATACCTTAGGAGAACTAAGGATATGTTTCTGATATATGGATCTGGTGAGGAGGAACTCGCTATAAAAGGTTACACGGATGCGAGCTTCCAAACTGATCGAGATGATTCTCGATCACAATCTGGGTATGTGTTCACTCTTAATGGAGGAGCTGTCTCTTGGAAGAGCTCAAAACAGGAAGTGGTAGCATTGTCCACTACAGAATCAGAATACATCGCCGCTTCATTGGCAGCTCAGGAAGCTGCATGGTTGAAGAAATTCATTACTGATCTAGGGGTGGTCTCTTCCATTCAAGACCCCCTAGAAATCTTTTGTGACAACGAGGGTGCGATTGCACAAATCAAGGAACCTCGTTCACACCAAAAGACAAGGCACATAGAGCGGAGATTCAACTACATAAGGGATGAAGTTGAAAAGGGAAAGATATGTATTCGCAAAGTTGGAACTGATCAAAATCTTGCGGATCCATTCACGAAGCTCCTAGAAAGACCGAAACATGAGCGTCATGCGAGTGGCTTAGGACTTCGATATTCTAGTAATTGGATTTGATCTATTTTGTATTTACGTTTAAAAGACTTTTTGTAATTTAACTCTTTTATATGATTATGGAATCTTGAGTTAAATTCTAATTTTGCATGTTTAATCCATGAATAAGTTATCTTATTCTAAAAGTCCGTAGTCGATCACATTTGTGGGAACAAATATGAAGCAAGACTATTATGAACTAGGATTGGTGGATATTCATAAGGAATGAATATGGAGCATAGGTTTGCTGCCAAGGTTCATAGATATTTGCGGGATACAAATATTGGACTGACCCGCTCTCAATATTACTACATGGAGTCGATGGACCTGATCATTAGTAATTTTGAGTAAAGGAGAATTTCATATTATCCTTAGACCTGAGATGTATACTGGGCCTTGATTTTCACCGAGTATTACACTTTGACTCTCCCCTTCGCTATTCGTAAAAGATGGTACATAAGGATGAGCTCGGGTGGAGTATAAAGTGATAGTGAGAGGCGTATACAGTCAAGACGGAATTTGTTCCTCTTATGTGTTGAGAGTTTAGATGTCTAAGGCCTGATAAAGTTGAATTGTAAAGAGAATGATCACCTATGTCTCTTAGATTCAACATGACATCTAGTAACAAAGGGATATAATGATAGATTCACCTAAATCATATCAAGTAAGGGACTTGAAGGGATGATGTTATTGAATGGCACTTCGTCAAACACATTAGGGGTGGTGAACTGTTGTTAGGCGGTATTCAGCACTTGCATTAATTTTCTATGTATCTCGTGCAAGTGGGAGATTGTTGGAATTACGTATGCCCGAGACACATACTTAAACTAATGTGGCTAACTGTGTTTGATCCAAGTCGGGTCATACCCAATAACAAGCTAGACAACACCAAATGTATTCTTTTAATGATTTGATCATTTAAACGAATACCGAACACTACGTGTTTAGAAAATTGGTTTTCTAAACAAACACACTTGAGGATTTAAATAAATTATCTAGATAATTTGTTTATATAAATTAATTATTTAATTGGTTAAATAATTATGTAAATAAATGTACATTTTATATAATTAAGTTTTATAAAATGAATGGAGATGGTTTTAAATGGTTAAAACAAAATAAATAAAAAAAAAAAAAAAATAATAATTAACATAACCGGCCACCCCATGTGGGTGGGGGTTTTGGTCCAATCAAAACTTTGTCTCCATGTGATGACAACTTTATACATCTCCAATAAGATTACATGCATTTGGGTCTTGACTTGGGCATTATTATTAAAAATTTTGAATCAAGAAAATCATCCATCTCTCTCTCAATATTCACGGCTCACTTGAGCAGAATTTTGAGAGCATTGTGAGCTTGTTAAAGTGTTCATAAATCCTAGCAAACAACTTGGTGTTGTCACAAATAGCTTGGGTATCACACTCTTGAGGTCTTCTTCTTTGGAGGCTTGCCATTCATCCACCATCATCTTCAACAACTTACTTGTTCTTCTAAAGGTAGAAGAAGGTACAATTTACATTTTGTGAGCATCTTGTTCTTGTAATTTTGATCCTTGTTCATTGGGTTTTAGATTTAACATAATGGTATGTTCATAACAAGTTATAAAATCTAAGCTTCCGTTGCGTTTTCTAGTTAAATATGGTTAACTTGAACTTTGATAATCTTGTATAAAACCCAACAATTGGACCTCACGAGACTATCTCCATGATTGGTCATTTAGTTTATCGATTAAAGTACTCCAGGGGCTAAGTATTATACATGATGTTTTGCCATGTATACGGATTGAAAAGTACCTAAGCGATGAGTCAACGAAAGTACTAGTAATGGAAGTACTCGTAGAAAACATGCTTGATATGATAAATAATTCCGTAGAGATAGTAGACGGGAAAACTAAACAGTTTGGACATACCAAGCTTTATTGATTAAGATTAAGTGGAATTCACAGCGAGGACCAGATTATACCTGGTAACGCGAGGGTGAATTCTAAAGGAAAAACCCCCCCGCCTTTCTCTCGAAAGGGGATAGTGGGCGTGTAAAATTTCGAGGACGAAATTTCTTAACGGGGGGAGAATGTAACGATTCCGACGAAACCAGGGATACCCTAACCGGTAGACGATAGTTACGTCATATTTAATGTCGGGTACATGAGTTACCATGGTAATTATACGAGAATACATGGTTCATTGTATTGATTGCACGTGAATATATAATTCACCGCATTGAATATGCGATTAATCGATCGATAATTATTGAAACCCGAACGAATCGAGGGTTCAATTATAGACGATATCTATAATATTTAGTGATGTTACGAAGCATTAATGCTTCGGGATAAGTAAAGTACGGCACAGAAAAAGAATTTCGATTTAATGGTACGTCGGTACATTAAACGAAACCTTTAATACCAAACCGAACAAGAGATGATCGATCAAGCCGAAAAAGATACGCGATAATTAATGATATGATGTTTTAAGTTAATAAATGTCATGGTTTAAGTTTTTGAAGTTTTTAAATCGGTTTTATATAAATTTCATTTTTTAAGCCGAAAAACGACCGTTTTAGCCTCGTTTTAAGCCGAATTAAACATTTAACCGAAAAACGAACTGAACCAGATTATCCAAAACATTATCCGGATTACGAGAATCCAAATATGTGGCCTAGAATGGAGAGGTGGGTCCCACCCCACCCCTCTCATTAATCCGATCGGCATCCATGGGATCACCCCATTCCATTCATTTTTTTTTTACAACAAACAACTTCAAGGTTCTTCAAGTCTCTCCACAATTTCATCCAAAAACCAAGATTTTTAAGCAAGAAAACATGGTAATGATCGAGTTATGCACGTGTTCATCTTCGTTTCTTGAGTTGGTTTGCAAGAAAATGAGGTTTCAATGATGAAAACCGATTCTTGCATGATCAAGTGATGTATACGGGTTATACAAAGGATCTTGGTCCAAGAAAGGAGTTAAACGAATTAAAAACGAATTTTTACGGTTAAATCTTTGTTTTTTGGAATCATAACCGAAACCATGAAAGAAATGGCTTGATCGTGAGTGTAACTTGCTTGGTATTGTGGTATGTTGTTTGTAGGCTCTGTGTTTAGTAGTAGATAAGGCGGAAAGACGAGTTTGTAGCTTGTAGTGGCGGAAAACGAAAGGTATATTCGGTTTATGTTCGGTGTATGTGTTTTGGGACAGATTGTTGATGGTTTAGAGTTAGGTCATGAAATTTTACAGGGATGTTCTACACCTGAAAATAAGAGTTATGTGAATTTTTGGTAATTTTTGGAAAAGGATGAATATTTGGTGAATTTAATGCTCGGTTTTGGCCAAAAATGGTGAAAAATAGTTAAATATCATGAAAAATTCTGGAAAATTTCAGATAAGCTTTTTATATCATGTATAAGTCACACACAAAATTTGAGGTCAGTTGGGGAAGTCTAAGTAGGCTTTTCAGTTAAACGAGTTCTAGGGTTTTCTAGCTCGGTTTTAGAGAAAATGGCATGTAAAAGAAGATTTTGGTTCTGGAAAAAATTCAGGGGACTATGTGGATGGCAGGGGACATCCAGGAGAAATTTGGGATTTTTCTAAGATCGTTTTGGTATTTACGACATATTTAGTGTTTAAATGGTGTTTAAAAATAGATAAATAAATTTTAAATATAAAAATTAATTCGGGAAATATTTTTATAAAATTCCCCACTGTCAAAAAGTCATTTGTGCAAAATTTCAAGATACGAGATTAAACGGATAATTATTTGTGCAAAAACAAACTTTTAGAGCTTAAAACGAGTAAACCGGTAAAGTTCGTCTAAACGAACTGACTGGTGTATAAAAACCCTAAAAATGAACTATTTTCATATAATTGAGTTAAACAAGTAAAAGTGAATCATCCGAAAATAATTCGGATGATTTGGGTATTTTTAACCGATTTAACAGTTTCCGGTATGCCAAAGACGGAAACGGGTCCCGCGACCAATCGGGGCGTCTAAACCAAGCTCTAATTTCACATCTTTAAATTAAATTATCAGTCAACCACTATTTTCGGGTCGTATGTGACCAAACTCATTTTTGAAACATAAAAACGGGTAACCGTGCTAGGCACACAAAATGGGGAAAACAAGCTATTAGAAAATTTGACTGTTGAACTCTAAACGACATCACAATCTGAGTCCGGAGATGTGTTTCTGGGTTAACCTTGCCCCCAGAACGGGTACAGTGCTGGGTTAACAGTGTCCCCAGATGTACCGGTTAACTTGGTTAAAGTTATATTAATAATGAGTGTATAGTAACGATAGTAGGGATCATATTACAGATTGGACGTATTAACTGATAATGATTATTGTTACCTGCTTGCATGTGCTAAGGTGAGTTTCACGAGCCTCTTTTTCTGAATTGTTTTCAAATATTTTCCCGGGGCGGAAGCATGTTACTACTGAAATGTTTAAGTACATACTGAACGCATGGATTTGCGTGGATTTATATATATTTTATTGTACGGGAATCGTACGGAAATGTACTAAGATGGTAATTGTCTGAGTTGCTAACATTCTAAGGCCCCGGAACACGAGTGATTAACTGAAAGCCGGTAGAGTGTGGATAGTACTATTGGTCTGACAAACCCAACTGGTCCGGCATGGATTTGTTGATGTTTCCCAGCCAGTTGCACATGTCTATTTTGTGTGTTATATATATTTTGCTATTTAATGTTAGACATAGCGGTTTGGGGCAGTTCCGTGGGCGGGGGATATGCCACGGGGGTTGTGTGTGATAGTCAGAGGTTTCACTTGTGGGCTCAGCATAATTACATCGATAATATTATAATTTGATAATGATTTATCATGGTTTACTCGAATTGTGAAACTCACCAACTATTCGTAGTTGACCCGATTTCTCACATGCTTTTCAGGTACAATTAAGATGAAGTGATTGCTTACGTGCTAAGTGCTTGATGTGTGTAAGATTTGCGTGCGGGATGTTAGGATACACTACAACAAATAGAATAATGTATCGTATTGTATGATGTGTGTATCACCTAGACGGTAATGAAATACGAGATAATGTAATTTTGAAGTATATTAATGCATTCAGTTTTCTTTATAAACAATGTGGTTGATATCAGAGGTGTCTGTCGCATCCCGTTTACGTTTCCGCTGCGGTTGCGGGGTGTTACAGCAACACACCAGTTTAAGTGTACATATAGTATAGTATAAAAATAAGTATTTACAACAAGTCATATGAGGATAACAAATTAACCAAATGAGCAAGTATAACTGAGATGTCGAGAAGCACAAAGGCTAACGACTGGCGTATGATCACACTAGACTGAGATTATGTTGGACCTCTCCGAATGCGAAAGCATACAAAGTAAATAAGCACATAAACAAGTAAGGTATAAGTTGTTAACACATAAGACAAAGTTGCAGTTTTTGAGTATAAGTATATATGAGAAAGTATATTTAAGCATTTGTCCCCAAAACATGAGAAAACAAGTAAAATAGGGGAATTTCGTACTCACCTTATCGATTAAGCAAGAGAAAATGATTATCTAAGAAGGCGGTAAGTCAAGCTCTTTGGGATTTACCGACAAGAATCCTAATTAACAAATATTTAAAGAAATGAATACGAATTGAATGATGGATTCTATAACTCGATAGAGACTCGAAATTTGATGATCGGATATGTTCTTATGAAAGATATATATATATATATATTGCTAGATTTACTTTATATGTAGGAATACTACCTTTACTTGACAAAAAATATACCTTTAATTATTTATAAATAATATACTTAACTAAATGAATATTTATTTTAATCGATTATATAAAAAGATTGCTTTAAACTAAAATACTTTTAATATATAGTTTTTTTTATTAATAAAGATTTCTTTTAAATAAATATTGTAAATATTAGATAATACATAATAAGTTATTTATATAAATTATAATCTTTTATGAAACACTTGAACTTAATATTATATGTTAAATAACGTGATATTCTAAATACATAGATTAAAAACTCATTTTATAAACTAAAGCCTTTATCACCTTTTAATAACTATATATATATATATACATATATAAATATATATTGTTTTAACTAAAGTTCCGGAAAATGATCGGTTAAAGTCGGTTTTTAACAAGTATATAAATTAATTATTATATTTATTATATTTGTAATATTTATTAAGAAATTAAATAAGTTAATAAAAAGATTAAATAGCTTAAAAAGGAAATCAACTAAATGGCGGGCCGGGGGAATCGAACCTGGGTCCCCAGCCGTCCCAAGCCTTAACAATAAGTGCACCAGCCACCAGGCTGGTGTCTAACACATGTTGTGATTCAGAAAGTAAATATATAACCAGTAACGAAAATAACCTATAAACCATAAGAACCCTAGCAAGATCAATTGGCTTAATCCACTAAGGTTAATCTAACTGATCTTGGGGTTATTAAAGAGGGTTAATAGACGATCAAAACCTATGAATTAATTACCTCTAAACAAGTTGTAAGATGGATTATTCTGAGCGAACAGGGCCGGCAGAACGAAGATCAAGAACAAGCAACAAACATCAATGATAATCTAATTCGTCATAGGGTTACAGTAGGCACTGGTATGATGGTTGTTCCAGTAGGTTTAATTGGATTCTAAATATCGATATAATATATATTATAAAACGAGTTGATGACGGTTGTTCAAATACAAAATTCGTATAACAATAGATCTAAATTCCCTAATTAACTATGTCGGTAACAACATTTAAGGAAAGTATAATCAAATGCATTGCACAATTTCCTTGATTATGCCGATAATTGAGGTCCAAGTTAGCCAAAAGGGTCTCGGGTTGTGAATCTGGGTTATGGATGCGGGTAGGGTAATAATATAATAAAATAATCAGGTGTTGCACTTTGGTCCTTGAAGATTAGGGATGGTAGCATTAAGGGTTAAGAGTTTAGCTTTTTGTTAAAGATGTATATTTTTTTGAAGTTATTTTGTAAATAATTATTAAATATAATAGATAATTAAATAAAATAATAGCTACTTGATAAATGATTTTACCGATAAAAGTTCCCGAACATGAAGCGGGTTGGGTTTTTAGTTAACAAAATAGTAGATGAAAAGTCCGAGTTGTTACACCCTATCTGATTCTGTGAGGATTGCGGCACTTGAAAGAGTTGTTGTTGAGCAGTCAAGGATAAACCTAATTCAGACACAAGCTATTCAACGGCTCGTGGCTAAGAACCAGATTCAGTCATCTCTTCTTATCAAACACGGTAAACACTTTGATGCTCTTAAATAGTTCTTAGCATCTCAGGGGGAGACTAGTTGCAAAGGTGATGAGCCGAGGACGAAGAAAAGACAGGACAAAGATGATGATCCCAATGCATCGAAAGATGCAGGTGGTGAGCTTCCAAGAACTGAACAAACTCTTGGGGCTTCCACATCTCAGGGGGAGTCTTTTGGTCCATCAGGTGGTGCAGGTGGTGAGACAATGGTTGTTGATGATGATGAGGATGTTTTGGGTGACGATGTGCTGACTATTAGTGAGATTGAGAAAATTGGTGAACATATAGAGATCGATAGTGGGTTAGAGGAAGGAGAGATAATTGATGATACTATTGAGCATGATATTCCAAGTGTTGATCAAGAGAATTTAGTTGACGAAAATATGTCGGGTGATTTTGAATAGGAAGAGCAGCCGAGGTGGAAGGAAGGCTGTGCTCAATGGTTCTTCAAGACAAAGAAGCCAGTGGTACCCGCAATGTTCAAGAAATGTTACAATATCAAGGGTTATGCTGAATTGAAGAAAGGGATTATTTGCTGGTTGTATGATGAACAGTTAAAGTTGTTTGTGGTGAAAAGATATGATGGGATTCAATACTTTGCTAAGAGATTGAAGTCGTTCAACACGTTGCCCGAGTGTGAAGTGAAAGATTTGGCTCTGTTGAGATTGATAAATAGAAGTGATGATGATTTGCGAGATGGGTTGGAAATATAGTGTGGAAGGAGAGTGTTAAGGAGAAAAAGTTTGAGCTATTTAAGACTCAAAAGGGGAAGCTGATTGAGGATAAGGAACGAGGTATGCGGGTTGATGGCAAGCCCTGGATGGTGATGAAGTACAAGCCAATTCGTTGTTTAAAAGAGGTTCCTATGAAGCTTATGCCCCAGGTTGTGTTGAATCATCTCAAGTGGTGGTATGTTGATTGTCAGACTGCTGAAGCTGTGATGGAAGATGAAGACGAACAGGAGATCTTGAGAGTGTATGATCCAATGAACTTGGTTAATTTGTCTCAAGCTGATTTGCAGGTACTCAATGATAAGAAGATTTTCTATATACCTGCGTGGAAAGATGAAGCGAAGAAATACCAGAGGGTGGTCTCAGTTTGTGTGAGATAGGGGGTTCATGCTTGAAGATGAAGGGTACGTGCTTTTTGGATTACAAGAAATGGCAAAGGTGTTAGAGATATGAAGCTACTGCCAAGGGGGAGTCTGTTGGTGCATGATGCCAGTAGTTCATTTATCTCATGTTTAGTGTGTCTGTAATCGTTACAATGTTCTTATCTTGTTGAACGTGTTAGTTTGCATTTTGTATTAGGCGAACTTGTGGGGTAGCGAAGTTAGGGACAACTTCGCCTAGCATGTTAGGCGAAGTTGTCGCACTATATAACCTAACTTCGGCTACCTTTAGAACTAACCTTTTTACAGCTGAGTTTTGTAACAAGTGGTGTTACGCGTTTAGTGTCTTTGGTTCTCGATATTGCAATATAACAAGTATTCCTTTGTGTTTGTGTGTTTGCGTGTGATTTACTTGTTCCTCGTGTTAGCACTCGTATCGTATACGTAGGGGATTCCGCACCCTCGTGTTACGAGATACTCCTGTGTAGATCCGGCTGGGAACCTACGGATTGAAACTCTCCGATTAAATTGAAACAAAGTTTCATTATTAGAAACATTTGTGTCCACGGATCGATACTTGGTTTTTACCAATTCTGTTCTACATATACGATAGGTACACTTGCCTATTTTGTGAGTGTTTAGTCTTAGAAGAAATCACTTTTAAAAATTTAAAACACGATCTTGTGCGAAAGCTAAGCATCCAATCAGTTATCATTTTACTAGCACGCGCAGCACACATCAAGTTTTTGGCGTCGTTGCCGAGGACACGGTACATTTCTAAGAACGATACAAGTTTTAATTTAATCATTATTTATAATTGTACAAAAGTTTAACTTTCATTTCATTTTAATTTTTTTACTAACTATTAAATTATATATTTTCAAGGCTAGCCTAACTTATATTAATTAGCGTATATATTAGTTTAGTTTTAGAATAGCTTAGACTAACTTTTAGTTTAAACTCAATTAACCTTTAGTATAATTTAAACACGTTTCAATTTGATTTAACCCCATGTATATCCTCTACATTCGAGCCTGAGCTTGTTTCTCCAATTTCTGAACCGTAAGGACTCTTTTGTCGATGAGCACGTAAATGGACTATAGAAACCAGTGAAACAATAAAAAAAGGGTCAGTAGACGCCACCCCATCAGGAGAAAATTAAACCGAAGAAATGATGGCGTCTCAAAACAATGAGCCGAACATGAGCGAATATGCCAAGCCAACTCTCGAAGGCTACGATAATGGAGTGGCTCCACCCGAAATCACCGAAAATTTCGAAATCAAATCAAGCACCATTCATATGGAGGAAAATTCAGTTCAATTTCATGGTCTCCTTGATGATGACCCTGTTTCTCATATATCTCAATTCCTACGAATCTACGGAACCTTTAAGATTCAAAAATGTTCAGAATATCAGATCAAACTCAAACTCTTTTCCTTTCTCTCTAAGGAGCCAAGCCCTAGAAATGATTGAATCTCTTTCTTCTGGTTCAATCACCACTTAGGAATAGATGATTGAACAGTTTCTCCTCAAATATTTTCTGCCTGATAAAACTGCCAAATACTGAGTCAGCATTAACGGATTCCGGACCGATGATGAAGATTCGTTACACGCAGCATGAGAGAGATACAATAGTCTTCTGATAAGATGGCCACAGAATGGACTGAGTGTATGGTTATGAGTACAAACTTTCTTTGACGCACAATCCAGTCAAAACAAACAGGCCATCGACCAAATTGCCGGTGGAGACCTAGGATCCAAATCACCTAATGAAGCATTTAAAGTTCTGGAGAAAGCAACAAAGAAGAGTTTCTCCTACAACCCACGAAGATCTACACCAACCCACAAAGGAATACACCACATTGATTCCAACACTCTTGTCACCGCCTAGCTTGAAGCCCTTTCTAAAAAATTCAAACAACTTCAAGCCGAGTTATCAAAAACTAGACTCACTTGTGACACCTGTGGAGAAACTCAGAAGACAAGTGACTGCAAACAAGTCAATATGGCCATGGAGGAAGTCGATTTCATCGCCCACCAGAATAACACTTTCAGCAACAACTTCAATCCAGGATGGAGAAACCACCAGAATTTCAGTTGGAAGGACAGAGGTAACACTTAACCCTTACCCGGATTCGAAAAAAAGACCAATGAATCAATCCTTCCAGCCTAAACCATAATTTCAAGATCAAAGTTCCAGTAGCCATCAAAATCCAAGCAACTTAAAAATAGAAGAAATGTTAATCCAAATCATGGCCAAAACAAATGAAGCAAAAAAGAAGGCCGACTCAAGGGCTGTTGATATCAGCGGAGTATTGTTAAAGCATGAATCTGACCTAAAAAGTCAACAAGCATCGCTACAGAATCTAGAAACTTAGATCAGAAAAATTGCCCGACAATTATCCGAAAGACCACCTGGCGCTCTCCCATGCAACACAATCACCAACTCGAACGCGACAGCTAACACTGTTACACTCTGAAGTGGTATAACCACCGTTGCCTCACCAACTTCAGAATCAGTTATGGAAAAGGAAACCACTGGCAAAACACTAGAAGTACTTATTCCAATAGGCACCGTACAACCTAATGATTAAGTCAAAACATATGTTCCGCCTATTCCGTATCCATGAGGACTGAAGCAGGAGAGATTGGAAGCACAATACGGAAAGTTTTTAGAACTCTTCAAACAACTCCACATCAACATACCTTTTATCGAAGTCATCGCTCAAATGGTAAAATATGCCAAGTTTCTCAAAGAAGTGCTGACAAACAAGAGGAAACTGGAGGAACTGTAACATGTCACCCTAAGTGAAGATTGCTCAGCTGTCCTCCAAAACAAGCTACCAACAAAAATGACCAATCCAGGGAGCTTTACTATCCCTTGTCTCATAGGAAAATTGTCTGTTAGCAATGCCCTGGCCGACCTAGGAGCTAGCATCAACCTAATGCCATATGCGATTTTTGAAAAAATAGGGATAGGAGAACCAAAACCCACCCGCATGGGCATTCAGTTAGCCGACCGATCCGTTACATATCCTCGAGGCATTGTTGAAAACATGCTTGTCAAAATTGACAAATTTGTTTTCCTAGTAGATTTTGTAATTCTAGATATGGAGGAAGACAAAAGTGTACCTCTGATTTTAGGAAGACCCTTTTTAGCGACTGCAAAGTCTATCATTGATGTTTACACCGACAAACTCACACTAAGGGTTAATGACGAGGCTATCACTTTTGACATAGGAAAATCTATGCAACATCTGCAACATCACGATGACACATTGTAATGTGTGGACATCATCGATTCTATCATGAGTTGCTACGTGCGGAAATCTTCCATCAACACACCATTAGAAACACAAATCTTAACTGATATAGACACCAAGCTCATTCTAGACAACGAAAATCTCAATACTAATGACAACAATCAAGAAACATCAGAAGTAGTATATGAGATAACTGAATATAATGAAAAGTCAAAAACATCAATTGAAGAACCACCAACCCTAGAATTAAAAGAACTCCCAAACCATATTGAGTATGCCTTTCTCGAAAAAGACTCTCAACTTCCAGTAAATATTTCATCTTACCTTTCTAAAGACGAGAAAGACGAACTTCTTAAGGTTCTTAAGAATCATAAGAAGGCCATCGTATGGAAGATCATGGATATCAAGGGCATTAGTCCTTCCTTTTGTACTCACAAAATCCTCATGGAAGAAGAATACAAACCCGTGGTCCAACATCAAAGACGGCTCAATCCAATATGCAAGATGTAGTGAAGAAGGAAGTAATCAAACTACTTGACGCCGGGTTAATCTACCCTATCTCAGATTCACCGTGGGTTAGTCTAGTTTAGGTAGTACCCAAGAAAGGAGGAATGACGGTTGTAATGAACGAGAAGGACGAGCTGATACCAATGAGGACCATCACAGGCTGGCGAGTTTGCATTGACTACCGGAAGCTTAATGATGCCACAAGAAAAGATCATTTTCCACTTCCTTTTATCGATCAAATGCTTGAACGTCTATCTGGAAAAATGTTCTACTGTTTTCTTGATGAATTCTCCAGATACTTTCAAATTCCCATTGCTTCTAAAGATCAGGAGAAGAACACCTTTACTGTCCGTATGGAACCTTCGCATACCGAAGAATGCCATTTGGACTATGTAATGCTCCAGCCACCTTCCAACGTTGCATGGTGGCCATTTTTCACTAAATGATCGAACACTCTATGGAAGTTTTCATGGACGACTTCTCAGTCTTTGGAGACTCCTTCAATCATTGTTTGAAAAACCTAGACAAAATGTTTACTAGGTGTGAAGAAGTAAATTTAGTACTCAACTGGGAAAAATACCACTTTATGGTCAAAGAGGGCATCGTTCTCGGTCACAAGATATCCCAAGAAGGACTAGAAGTTGTTAGGACAAAAATAGAAACTATCTCTAAACTTCCACCACCAACATCAGTCAAAGCCATTATAAGTTTTCTAGGTCACGCAAGATTCTACTGTCGTTTCATAAAAGACTTCTCCAAAATTGCTAGACCTATGGCCAAACTTCTGGAAAGAGACGCACCATTCGTCTTCTCTGAAGAATGTGTTGAATCATTCAATACATTAAAATACAAGCGTGTCAACGCACAAATCATGACTACACCCGATTAGACCCTTCCATTCGAGATCATGTGCGATACAAGAGATTTTGCAGTTGGAGCCTTACTCGGACAACGCAAAGAAAAACATTTCCACCCAATATACTACGCTAGTAAAACTGTTAATGATGCACATGAAAATTACACCAGAACAGAAAAAGAGTTACTAGCAGTAGTTTTCACCTTTGAAATATTTAGATCCTACCTCGTTCTTTCCAAAACCATAGTTTACACAGATCATGCAGCCATACGCTACCTCTTCAACAAACAAGATGCTAAACCAAGACTCATCCGATGGATTCTACTATTCCAAGAATTCGATATAGAAGTCAAGGATAAGAAAGGAGCAGAAAATGTAGCCGCATACCATCTCTCTCGCTTAGAATGCCCAGCTTCAGAAGAACATCACGAGGAAATCATCAATGATAATTTTCCACATTAGGTTCTCATGCACATCCAAGCAGTCATGCAAGAGGAAGATGAAAGTCATTGGTTTGCCGATTTCTCAAACTATTTAGCTTGTAGAATCTTAAGAAAAAGGCTTACTCATCAACAGTGGAAGAAATTCTTTTCAGACCTTAAGTTCTATTTCTGGGAAGATCCATACTTGTTTAGAATAGGAGCCGATCAGGTTGTTAGTAGGTGTTTCAGGAAAAGAAGCCTTAGACATTCTCAAACACTTCCATGAAGAACCAACTGGTGGACACCACAGTACCGCCATGACGGTCAGAAAAGTGTTTGACGCAGAATTCTTCTGGCCCACCATATATAAAAACACACATGCTTTGATCTAAGCATGCAATGCTTGTCAAAGAGCCGGGAACATCTGAGCTAAAAATGAGATGGCTCAAAAAGGCGTTCAAATTTGTGAAGTCTTTGATGTATGGAGAATAGATTTCATGGGCCCATTTCTTAACTCATTCGGAAACAAGTACATCCTTGTAGCAGTCGACTATGTGTCTAAATGGGTAGAAGCACAAGCTCGTCCCACTAACTATGCTCGAGTAGTTGTAGAAACTCTAAAAAGATTATTCTCACGATTTGGTACTCCAAAAGCCCAAATCAGCGAAAAAGGTACTCACTTCTGCAGTGCCTCAATGGAAAAAGTCTTAGCACGATATGGAGTTCACCACCGGTTGGCAACACCATATCACCCTCAGACCAGCGGGCAAGTAGAAGTTTCGAATCGGGGAATAAAAAGGATCCTCAAAAGGACCATAGGAATGAATCGCAAAAATTGGGTAGAAAGTTAGATGACGCTTTGTGGGCCATTAGGACAGCCTACAAAACCCCCATAGGAACAACATCCTTCAAACTTGTTTATGGGAAAGCTTGTCATCTACCGGTAGAACTTAAGCATAAAGCCTACTGGTCTCTAAGAGCAGTATACTTTGATATGATCTAATTTCAGCCGGTAAAAACCGAGAAGATCAAATTCACGAACTCGAATAGCTAAGAACTTTAGCCTATGAAAACTCCTGGTCTTACAAAGAAAAGACTAAAAGTTTACACGACGCCAATTCAAAAGGAAACAAGAAATTTCAAGTTGGCGATTGTGTACTGTTATATAACACACGTTTAAGACTTTCCCCAAGAAAACTGAAATCTCGTTGGACAGGCCCTTACGTAGTTGAATAAGTTTTTGACTATTGGACAATCGAGATTTCAAATTCTGAGGGCCACAAGTACAAGGTTAATGAACATCGATTAAAACCATACATTGATGGACCGTAAGAAAATGTTTCGGAGGTAATAATCCTCCAACCAACTAAATAAACATAACAGGAACAAGGTCTGCCCAAGAAAAAAAATAGTTTTACACAGTGCGGGTCGGAATCTACACTGCAAAAATCTCAGTCAGAATGGTTTGTAACAGAATTGTTAGACCAAAAGCATGGGGGCGTGCTTCTAAAAGCACGGGGTCATGTCTGGCTTCTGGTTGGCTATAAAAGGCACCCTTTGCCATTTCATTTCTTGCACCAACCCAAACCAAAAACACAATCATGCCTACTGAGATGAGTGAAGCAATTCTCGTTCCTCGACAACCGAGAAGCGAAACCCGACACGTATCCAAAACCGAGCTTCTTTTGAAACTTCAAGAACTCGTCAAGGAGCTCACCGAGATGAATCTCCTCGCAGAAATGCGTCTCGTTCAACTCACCAAATTGGTGGAGAACATGAAAATGGAACTTCGAGACATTAACGAACAACTCTAGTTTCAAGTTCTCGGTTTCACGTACTTTCCACCACCAGGACCATTCGGCGGTGGATAACCTTTCGGAGAAATCTAGGAACCTTAATTTACTGTTTACATGTGTAAACAAGTGCACTAGGCACATCGTGCTAGGATCTTCGGGCTTAACCTGAGTAATTTTATGTTTCTAGGAAAACCGAGCTTATCCCATAATTGTTTTAGGACTTTTAATTTTAATGAAAAGTAATTTTTAGGATGATCAAACACTTAAAATAACATAATAAACATCATTCTAAAAATTCTGGCTCTCGTGTGTAGCTTAAAAATCAAAGAAAATTTCAGTGACAAAAAGCATGGGGCCGTGCTTTTTGAAGCACGGGGCCGTGGTCACCCTAGAATCTTTAGCATGATATGCGCTGACTCCATACAATTCTCTGAATCAGAAACATTTATTCCCCTAGCAGCACGAACCCGTGCTTCAAGAAGCACGGGTCCGTGCTTGACTTTCCAGTCTCTATATAATCCATGCAAAAACTCACTATTCCATTCACACCAAACACACGTTCACTGAAATGGAAAGTAAAAAAGTTGAATGGAGGCCAGTGAGGAAAGGCAAGCAATGTGATTCTTCCTCAAACCTTGAGGAAGAAATCATGAGGCTCCAATGAATTATGAGAGACCAAGTCGAATGTAACATCCAAACTGAGGCTCGCCTAATCGAGCTGATCAACAAAGTCGAACTATTGCGGTTTGAGAATTTCGATGTTGTGGATAGCCCCAACAAGGATGTGGCGTCAAGCTCAACTATCTTAACCGGGAGATCGCAAAGCTCGATAAAAAGCTTTTCGAGCTCTTGGAAGCTAAATGAGCCCCGCCACACATTCAAGACCTGTTTGGGAATGGTGGTAGTTGAAGTTCCGACTTTGTCTTGCTAAGAAGTTACTCTTGCTAGTGTTATGTTTTGTGATTCGGGATTATTGTTGTACTTTTCCTTCTACTATGTTTTACTATGTTTTATGTTTTAATGAAATTTAGGACTTTTAATTAATGTCTTAATTCTAACTCTCAAAGAAAATCAGTTAAAAATGAACCAGCCCGACAAATAAACAGAAAAAAAACAAACTGACTGCTACATGCAGCACGGGGCCGTGCTTCAAAAAGCACGGTACCGGGCTTTTGTGTCCAGTGCAGTTACGTGTTTTTTTCTAATAAAACAACATTTTCCAAACTAATAACCCTAACACCACTTCGTTCTAACACCGAAAACCGCCGACCTTTCACCATTTTCACAAATCTTTCCATCAGTTCTTCGATTTCCAACCAAAGGTATGTTAACTTAACAAATCTATTGTTCAATTTCATCTTTCTAGGTCTAGAATAATCCCAAATTCTCACCAATTGATTTAATCGGGTTTAAACCCGAAAATTAGATGGGCTATTCGGTTAGATTTGAGATAATGAATTGTTAGATAGGTTTTATACTAAGGTTTGTTGGAAGAAATCATTCGGGTTCGGATATGGGGTAAAGTGTTTAACAAATCAAAACCCAATTGAATACGGTAGAAACGCATGTTCGAGTCTTGATGAAGTTTGAAAATAGAATTAAAAACACGGATCGTGTTTTGAATAACACGAGTCATGGTCAAAAAAAGTCAATAGAAAGTCAAAATTGGTAAAAAACTGACGAACATCAGCAGCACGGGGCCGTGTTTTTGAAAGCACGACACCGTGGTTTTGCTTCTGTTCCAACATTTTGAGAATTTTGTTAAAATTTTGACTAATTTGGATACAAATTGCAGATGGCTGAGTATGAGGATGATGTACATGCATTCCTAGTCTTTCCAGGATGCGATGCAAGGGACCGAAGAGCTCATTCTAGAATGACCTACCTTAACCGACGCCTGCCATAACCAAACTTTTATGCTTGCAGGGATACGTTGAGGCAAGTCAACCAATGGAATAATTACAAGTCCATTGTGAAAGGACCATGGAGACAGGTTTTTAATCAAAGAGGGTAGGCTATCACAGACTTAACAAAGGAGTTACTAGCCTCTTTCTCTATTAAGGGAAAGAATTTGGCATGTGG
Source organism: Bidens hawaiensis (assembly GCF_021521415.1). NCBI lineage: Eukaryota > Viridiplantae > Streptophyta > Magnoliopsida > Asterales > Asteraceae > Bidens > Bidens hawaiensis. The sequence continues at coordinate 342,606 of NW_027491723.1, read as the reverse complement.
GATAAGGAAAAAGTTGAGTTTAGGTGTGGGGGAGAGTGGTACACAACATCGGTTACCCAACTGGGAATAGATTTGGAGAATTACACGAGTGAGGAAACAGATAGTGAAATCTGGTACAAAGCCGCAACAACATTCGCGGATGAAGATAATGATGAAGACGCAAAAGCTGGAAAAACACAGCTACAAGCATGGCAATAGCTAATCTTTGGGGATGAACCCTATTGTACCAGCAGCTCAAAAAGCACCTCCTTATGTGATCCACTCATACGATACATTCATTGATTGTTGAGACATACATTAACAGAACGTACAAAAGGGGAAGGAGTAGTGAATCTGAGGGATCTATGGGCCCTGTATTGCATAAAGAATGGCATACCTTGCAATATCACTTATCTATTTTGTCATCTTTTCGGAACAAACAATGCAAAAAGCCCAAATACCCCAATTTTTGGGGGTGCATGGATTTATAAGCTTTACAAAACCTATGATACAAGCAGAAAAGGAAGTCGCGGCCCAAACCCAGTCGCACTCAATCTAGGTTACTGCATGAGCACGCAAATGGTCCTACAAGTCAACAGAGACCCGGAAATATGGAGGTTTCAGGATACACGAAAGCAGATTTGGGACCTGCTGGACTAGTTGGAGTTGATGCTCCAGGACTCAACAGACAGTGAAGAAGGAACATCAACATCAAAGGCCCATCATCACTGGGACCATTTGACCCGGGCACGGGCAACTAATGATCAATGGCAATGTTAGGTTGGGAATGGGCATGGATGGGTTGGTAGTATTTTCATGACATTACTATTATGTTTGTTTGAACAATTTACTTTCTATCTTTTGTTTGTTTGTTTGGTTGGATAGTTTTTAGGGCCATGGGTGCCAAGACACTATATTAGGTACTTATCTAGCCCATATGGTCAGGGAATGGATGATTCCATACCCAATTTTCAACAAAATTATGCTTGGTTGTTTGTGGTTGTTTGCAGTGTTTTATTATACAGGTACAAAACATGAAAACGGATGAAAAACAGGGGACGCTTTGTCGAAATTTCGTTAACCCATAGGGAAGTACCTCTCCATTTTAACCTACCATACTTAATTAGAATTTTAATCGTTTTATGAATCTTTTCATATTGAGGATAATGTGAGATTCAAGTGTGGGTAGGGGAATTAGTTGACCAATTGTTTACTCAATTAATTATATAAATTCTCTAATAATTTTTTTTTTGTAGCAAACAACGACTATTTTATAACAAAACCAAAAGAAAAATCCAATAATTTTTTTTTGCAATTAACCAACTACAAATCTACTATAACAAAAAAATTAAAAAAAGTAAAAAGAAGTTTTGTAATATTAAGAACAAATTTATGCAAAATATGACGTTTATACCCAATTCCTCCGTTACTATGAGATAAACCTCATACCATACAAATATCTTTTTTGGAAGATTTGAGTGAGTCATATGTTTCGTGTGATTTAGAACTTGTCGCAACTATTCATTTCAAGACCGCACGGAGCATTGTATAGGGAAGAAGGTAATATCTTTCACTTCAACACCTCAAACCATTCTCCAAATTACAAAACCCAAAAACCTGAAAACCTTACCATACCACCTTATCCGTATCACCAGTAAAATACAACACTGGTCTTTTACCGACAGACCCTAAAGAACTGGAAATGCATTTTTTCGATTTCAATTTCCTTTGCTGCATACATTTCGCAAAACCTAGGTTGCCTCCAGAACTTAGAGAGATAATCTTTCTCTTTAGCAATGAAAAAAGTGGCGCCAAGACGAACGAAGGCCACCATTTTATGGAGTTTCCAAAAGCGCAATGAAAAGAAGAGCAAAGAGATACGAACGATGCTTAGGTTGCGGAAACTGGTCTCATGAAGGAAGATGTAGAAAAAGTCAAACTCAGTCTCAGCATGAATATACTGAACTAATGATGGTGGGGGCTATTAGCCTCAAAGCCGGACGATCCATTAGAGTTGGGATTTATGTTCAGAACAGGATTGAGGAAGAACTTATCCACATCCTCGATAAAACCGGTCTTGACGATCTGACCTTAAAAGAGTCACTAGGTTTGTTAAAAAAAACATAACCGGGAAACAAGAAGCTAAACATCAAAGACATATCGAGATTCCTGAAAACCAATAGAAGTTGTATTTACCATTCCCATCCTCATTAACCTCGACCCTTGAACCAAATACCAAATCCCTACTTAAACAAAACCAACCCATATTACCTTCTAATCTATACAACCCTTCACAAGGTGCAGATTTTAACTTGTTACAAGCTTATTTATCATAGGTTACATTTTGGCTAAGAGTGTTCACAAACATACATCACATGTATGATCAGATATAAAACCGAGTGTGAATGAACATTGTGAGGACGTGACGTTTTGCATAAACAGAAGCTCATGAAAACAAATCATCCTTTTTATATATCACTACATATATTCCTATGATTTAAGGTTGGTTATTTTGTTCCCATTTTCTTGGAAATTCTTTGGGGATGTTTAATCTATGGTCCTAACTTACTATTTTTAGAGAATATTTATAAGTAGCTTGCTTGAGGACAAGGAAAGTTTAAGTGTGGGGATGTTTGATGTATATAAAATTATACATCTTTTAAGCATCAAATAATCTCAAAAAACTGCAACTTCTATCAAATAACATAGCACAAAAGGCTACTTATCTTAATAAAATGTAATTTCAGGTAAACCCAAGCCTCAAACGAAGAAACAAGCGAAAAAGACGAAGAAACACGGAAGAAAACACAAGAAAAACAAGAAACACGCCCCCGTACTTCTGACACAAGAAAAGACAAAATTTTACAAGAATTTAAGCACATGTTAATAAAATCACGGGGACATGCTCCTTTGGCCACGGGGCCATGGTCACCTTAAGATAAAAACAAAAAGGATTAAAGCACATGTCAATAAAAGCACGGGGGGCGTGCCTCCAAAAGCACACCCCATGGTGAGTCATCATGTACGACCTGACAACATGCAACTGGGACACGTAGACACGGGTCCGTGCTTAGTAAAGCATGGGGTCGTGATTTCCTTCCAGACAGTCTATAAATAGTGGCTCTTGTGGAATTTGAGAGGTGTGCTTGAATAAGAATTTTAAACGGTTTTCACTTATAAAACACCCACATTACACTCATATTGAAGATCTTGTGAGGAGTTTGAAGGCTTGGAGGTTATCATCATCAACACCATCATTAAGAGAAGAGATTCATCCACATTTTGTTAGATTGTTCTATGTTTAATTATGTGTTTGTTATCATCATCTCTTATGTTCATAACAATGCTCATTATGAGCTAAACTCCTATTACCATATACAATCTATGAAGAAGCTTTGTTTTACTTGATGATTACATGAAATATGTGGTTTAGTTTGGTAAAGTACATGGCTATTTTGCAATTATCCATTGATGAAGAAATGTTTTATCACTTTAATCAATACATAAAGGTTGATTATTTAATATCATTCATGGTAATTCATGTTCTTGGAAACTAGAAATGGTAAAAAGAATACTTTGATACTTTATTCAAGATAAAACATGGATCCTTATGCTGTACTTAGAAATGATGAGATATAAGCTATGATTTATTTCTCTAGTTTTGATAATTCTAAAATAGCATTGTTAACACGATTGCTTAGATTATCACGCTAGTTAAAGAAATCATATGTCAATGGAATATGTAATTATAATATAATCTAATAAACCAATGGGAGGTTGTGTGAGTTAACTACAATCACTCGAAGTTGTTAGGATTGGTATTTGAGAAATCGAATTCAATCCTAATCGTTCTACTATACCAAACTGCTTGTCTACTTAAATTGACATTCTCATGGTAACATGACATTAGGAAAGGATGGACTTTAGAATGCGCATGTTACTTTCTTTTATGTCATAGAATATGTTCACTTTGAAACGAGGGACTAGTCTATCATATATTATTAGGACAAGTTTATCACATGTTTAACTATTAATCATCAAGGAATAATGAAGTGGATTCTTGATAATATATGGTAAACCTTCATATAATTAAACTACTCATTTAGATTTTCTGTTCTTGTCACCTATATATATATATATATATATATATATTCTATTGTATAAAAGTTTAAAGATCAACCTCAAAATGATTAAAACTCTCCAATTAAATTGAAACAAAGATTCATTATTAGAAACATTTGTGTCCACGGATCAATACTTGGTTCTTACCAATACTGTTCTACATATACGATAGGTACACTTGCCTATTTTGTGTGTGTTTAGTCTTAGTAGAAATCACTTTTATAAATTTAAAACACTATCTTGTGCAAAAGCTTAACATCCAATCAGTTATCATTTTACTAGCACGCGCAACACACATCACTTACAACGAACTTCATGTCGTGATTGCTGATCACGACTATATTCTTAAACATTCTGGCCCAATTGTTCCACCTACTCAAGCATTCTCAGCCATGGCTCCATCTTCGGCTAAACCCACCGGAGGCAGCCCTACAGCGCCATCAGATGCGGCTGATGCGGCTGTTCAGGCGGTTCAACAACTGGCGGCCCAACTTGGTGTGCAACTTCAGTTTCCATCTCATCCCCAAGCCTTATACACTAACCGATCCGGCAAAAATCGCTTTAACAATCGGCAGGGTAACAGTCGTGAACGTGGTAGCTCTAATCACTTGGGTGGCCCTAGTGGTGGAAATCACAGTCAATTAAGTTAGGCATCAAATCAGAACATAGTTTATGGATCCTGTCACAGGTGTCGCATAGGGCATCTCCCCACTCACTGTCCTAATCGGGACCCAGCTACTGTTCCCCCAAGACAGTAGCCATCGGCTAATTTTGCAGATACCAGGTCATATACTTCTACTTCTTGGCTCCCGGACACGGGCTCTAGTCATCATGTTGCCCCAGATCTTTCGGGTTTAGAGCATTCTGATGCATATCATGGTGGTGACAACCTCCATTTTGGCAATGGTAAAGGTCTACCAATTTTACATATTGGCTCATCCACATTTAATTCCCCAAACGGTACCTTTAATCTTACCGATATCCTACATGTTCCTGAAATTAAACAAAAACTCATTTCTGTTCAAAAATTTTGTCGTGATAATTATGTTTATTTTGAATTTCATGATTCTTTCTTTTCTGTGAAGGACAAGTCTACACACACTACCCTCCTCACGGGTCCAAGTAATGATGGGCTCTACTCGTTTCGGCTTCCAAGACAACAACCTATTTCGAAAACTGTCTTTTCTGCTCATCGTGCTTCGTCCAACATTTGGCATCAAAGATTGGGGAATCCTCATCCTCAGCTTTTGAAGTCAATGTTGTCTTTTATGATTTACCTTTGAATAACAATAATTGTTCTGTTTCTTTTTGTAAGCCTTGTTCTATTGGAAAATCATAAAAATTACATTTGTTATCTTCTACTTTTAAAAGTACACATATTTTAGATTTGCTTATTTGTGACGTATGGGGACCCACCCTGATTCCATCTAGTGAGGGTCACAATTATTTTCTTTTGTGTGTAGATCACTTTTCCAAATTCATGTGGATTTTTCCATTTAAACATAAATCTGATGTCTATAATATATTTACACAATTTCTGGTTATGGTTGAACGACAATTTCTGTTGAGTCAAACAATTGACCTAAGGGGGAGATTGTTGAGTCAAAAATTTGACCAATATAAAGAAATGGAAGATTGGAATCTTCTCAACCTCCTCAGAATTCGCTAAGTATGGATCTGGGCACACTTTAGACATCCGAGCAAGCTTTTACTTAGCCGGGTATGATATTTTGTCTATCGGGCAAGGTTATCTTCATGTAGTCTTCTTTAGTGGATATCTGAGCAGGGTTTGCAAATTAGTGCATTGCCGGGCAAGGTTTCACTAGCTTATGTAAATCCGGGCAAGGTTCACTTTATCAAGCAAGTTTGTTATTCATAGCCAAGTAAAGTTCACTCCCGAGTAAGCTTTTGGCTAACCAAGTCCATGAAGCCAAGTGATTGGAAGACCAGGCAAGGTATTCATTAATAATAGTGGTCCGAACATGCTTGATGATTGAAATGAATATCTTTAAGTAATATCGAGAAAGGTTCAACTCAAGCAAAGGAACAGTACTCCCGAGTACACTTTGCTAATAAGTTATGTTATAGCAAGGAGTTGAAATGGACCATTGAAGAACAAGGTTGCTTGTAAGGGTTTGTCGGGCAAAGTTTGGCAAAGTCAAGAAGATTGAAGTCTACCCGGTGAGTATTTTACTTGGTAAAATACTCTTTAAGTAAAGTCTACCCAGAAACTGATCCGAGCATACTTCTATGTTACTAAGTCCTGAAGGATGGCAGAGTACACAGCGTACTCGTAATGTGAAGATTGATGCAAAGCCTACCCGGAAGACTTGTTTTACACTTAGACTATTTTCTGATTATGTAATTTGAATATGTATGTACGTTTGGGGTTTCTAGAAGGAATGACAGCTGTCCTAGGATGGCAGGTCTATAAATAGAATGTTTTAGGGCACACCGCCAGGGGAAAAGACGGACAAGGCAGACAGACACATTTATTAAGAATAGAATATTGTGTGTGACGGCTGTCTTAGTACGGATAAACCTTCAAGAAACCCTAAATCGATTATCCACTTTGTATGATTGATATGATATAAATGGAAATCTTTTGAGTGAATCTTGTTCTTGTTGGTTACCTTTGATTACTGATTTTGCAACCGTATGTTTGTTATTGATTCCGCCTTTAATAAACGGTCGTCTTTCTAAATATATCAACCCGTCATTAACTCTCTTGTCGACACATCTATTTGTGTGAGTTATGACATGATTAAGTAAGATCCAGCTGAAATCAAGGGACCAGACAAGTGGTATCAGAGCTTGTTGCTGCTATTTTGGAAAGATTATTGCTGATTGAAGATTTGAAGAAGAATGACGTTAGCAGACCACTGTTACATTGAAACGTGACATCAGCAGCTCTGTTCTTCATTTTTCTTCTAGATCTACAATCATTTGGTGTTTTCTCTTCCTTATTTTAATCAATGTTTTAATCTTTATATATAAATCTTGCTCTTATCGCATCAGACACCTCAGATCTGAACAATCGGTTTTCAGATCTGATTATTTTGAACTCTGTTTTTAAGAAGAAACTACTTTTGATTTCTCAAAATGTATGGTTACGAGGAACAAGAAGTCTCTACTAACAAGATTCCTAGACTGTCTGGACAGGAGAATTTCACTAAATGGAAGGTCTTGTTTGAAGCAGCCGTTTGCTATAATGATGTTGATATGTGGAACTCTATCAAGAATGGTCCACAAGGGGAAGTTGCAGAAGGTGCAAATCAGGCAGCAACTGCTGCTGTGAGAGAAAGGATGAGAAAGGTAGATGTCAAGGCTTTAGCTATGTTGAAGCTAGGTTTGTCTTGGGAAATACTTATGAAGGTTGCACATCATCCCAATGTCAAGGCAATGTATGATGCAATACTTGAAATGTTTGAGGGAAATGTTGAACTCAAAAACATCAAGAAGCAGAGATTGAAGCAGCAGCTAGAAAGATTCAAGTATAAAGAAGGAGAAAGGTTGAAATCAATTCTGGAGAGGTTTCTGGGAATTTTGAATGATCTCATGACCACATATTATGTAATGACTGACTTTGACCTCAGTACCAAGCTGCTCAACTCTATGCCAAAGGAATGGTATACTGCCTGCAAGTTCATCCTTACAAAGCACAACTTCAATGAGCTAAAAGTGGATGATGTAGTGTGCTTTCTTCAAGCTGCAGAAATAGAGATGATAGAGAATGAAATGATTAAGGAGGAAAGACCCTGCTTCAATGTTTCAAATACATTGATTGCACCTATGGGTAATTTGACTATCAAGAATCAACAGCAGATTCCTATCATTGAAGAACCTGTTGAACTTAATTCTGATACTCCAAAATCATTTGTTAGTGTTAGCAATCAAGGAAACCAGCAAAGATTCAATGTGCAGCTGATTGATGACACTGATTCTGCCTCTATGGCAAGTGGGAATGTTCCTCAAACTAGTGGTGGAAATGGGCAAGGCAGTGATACTCAAGCCTTGCTTTCAATGTTCACTGAGTCATATAATGCATTTGTTGCAAAGAATCTAATTCACACAAGTGTAGTACAAGATGATCTTGAGCAGATAGATCCTGATGATTTGGAGGATATGGATTTGAAATGGCAAGCAGCCATGTTGGCTCTTAGAAGCAAGAGGCTTTACAACCGGACTGGTAGGTCACTCCTATCAGGACCAAATGAAAGAATTGGTTTTGACAAGTTAAAAGCCATCTGCTGCAACTGCCAACATCCTGGTTATTTTGCAAGAGAATGTAACATGCCAAGAAATTTCCAAGTGAACCAATTTCAAAACCAACCAAGAAATCAGCAGCCTCAGTATCAACAACAGACTCAATATCAGTAGAGACCCAACACCAACAACTTCAACAACAACTTCAACAACAATCCCAACTTCAACAACATTCAACCTCAAATAAACAATCATGATCAAGGAATGCATCAGAATCAAGGTTTTCAAATAAACAACAATCAAAACCATCAAAATGTTCCAAACAACACTGTTCCAGCCAATCAGAACCAGATAAGAAATCAAGGAAATGTTGCTATAACAACACAGCATGAGGGAAACTTTGATTGGAGCAATCATGAAGAAGACATTGCAGATGATATCAAGAGAGTAAATGTAGCATTCATGGCCAAAATTGAGAAAGAAACTGGATCAACATCTCAGGTACATTCTGCTCCTACTATTGATTTAACTGAAGTTATCAATGAACTGAAAATGAAAGTAGGCAAGCTGGAAAGTGAGTGTTTTAAGAAACAAAGTATCATCAATGCATATGAGGCAAGTGAACTAGTGAGTCAAGAAAGAATGAAAAGTTTGGAAGAAGACTGTGTAAACAGTTACAGAGCTCAGAAAAGATTCACAACTGAAATTGATGGGTTGAAGAAAATGATTATTGAAGAGAAGGTGCTAAACACAAAACTGCAAGCTGACAATGAATTCTTGAAGAACTTGGTCTCCACTGGAAACATATGTGGAATTTTAAACCAAGTTAAAGAAGAAGACAAGTACAAAGCAGTACCACCACCTTTCAACAACAACTTTATGCCAAGAGTTGATAAAGAGAAAATAAATGCATATCTACAACAATTCAAAGATGTCTTTCAAGACAAAGAAGAACTTGTGGATTTGTACAAGAATGTTGAGGTGAGTGAAGAAGGAGAGTTTGTTGTGAAGAAAGAGTTGAAAGAAGAAAAGTCAATTGGAGTTCCAGTCTCTGAAGATGACCTTGAGTCAATTGATTTGAATCAAGATGACTTGAGTGATTTGAGTGATCAAATTACTGAAGAGGAACTCAAAGCTGCTGAAAGAGGAAGAAGATACAAGAAGCCAGAATCCATTGACAAACTTCCAAAATATCCACCTGTCACATCAAGAATGAAGTAACAGAATGAAAGAACAAAGAGAGAACATGTGTCCTTTGATATATGTGAAAAGAAGAAGGTAAATTACGATGCAGTGAGACCTCCAAGCAAAGAATTATTGGAAAAGTTAAAGCAAAAAGGCAAGAAAAGGGTAAAAGAAGATGTGAATATTGAAAACTTTATTCCAATTTACCCTATTTTCTCAAGCATTGAAGACTTTGACATTGGAGAAGTAGAAACAATGGAGGAATATGAAAAGAGGAAATCAAGACAAAGGGAAAACATAGAGGAGGAACCTTTGAGTTTAAGGGAAATTGTCTTTGTTAAAGGGAAAGTAGAAAGAAGTGACATTAGGATAGCTGAATTTGTTCCCTTCTCAATTGATTTTGACAGACTGAAATCTAAAAAGACAATTGGAGTTGATTCACCAAGACCAAGTGAAAGGTTCAAGAAACCAAAAGAACATGAAATATTCAAAGGAAAGGTTTGGTTCAAGAAGTGTGATGAGTATGGTCATCATACAGACTCCTGCAATGAAAGATTGAAGTTTCAACCATTTCATGTCCCAGATGGAACAAAGTACGGCCAAGACTTTGTGGCCTACAAAATGAAGTATGAAAAATACTTGGGTATGGGAAAGGTTTGTGAAGAGAAAGTTCTGGAAACTGAGAGCCAAAGGCATTCAATGAAAGCCAAGAGACATGTGGACAAACCTGTTAAAAGGGGTAAATCTCCAGTGAAGCATGTGAAAAATGTTAAAAAGAGCTCTCAACCGTTGAAAATAATCCCAAAAAGGGATACTCAATCTGTCAATTCTGATAGTTCTCAAGGATCATCAAGCAGTGAGAAAACAAGAAGAAAAGAAGCATATCCTAGAAAGAAACCAACTGAACTCACTGGTGATGAAAAGTTTCTGATGAAGCATGGATATGAACCACAAGGTTTTCTTTGGAAACCTAAAACAGAAACAAAGGTTGAGCAAGTTCCTGATGTGAGAGACTACTCTGAAAAGAAGGACTATGTGATAAAGGAGTATGCCTCTGACTCAACTGAGTATCAGAACTCAACCTCACTAGTTAAAACCCCAAGAGAGTGTGGTTATGAAACAGACAATTCAGACAATCTAGAACTAACTCATGAAGATCTTGAACCAATAACACTCACTTCCCAAGCTGTGTCTGAAACTGAATCTGATAAGCTGCAAGTTGATAAGACTTGCACTTCATCACTCAACTAATCAAACTTTCTTTGTATGTGCAGGAACAGTCCACTCCTCTGAATGACATATGGTACATGGATAGTGGTTGTTTTAGGCACATGACTTGTGACAAGAGGTCTCTTGTCAATTATGAAGAAAAGTATGAAGGTCCTGTAGCTTTTGGGAGTGATGAAAATGGTGGAAAGATTGTTGGAAAAGGAATCTTAACAAATGGGAAAGTCTCATTTGATAATGTATTTCATGTTGAAGGTCTTCAATACAATTTACTGAGTATATCACAAATGTGTGATAAGGGATACAAAGTCAGTTTTGATGACTCCCACTGTTTCATCTTGAAGCCTGAGTTTGTGATTTCACCTGAAATGATTATGATGATGGCACCAAGAAATGGTAACTTGTATGAATTGAATATGAAAGAAGCTATCTCAAGAGGAGGTGCATGTTTTGTTTCCAAAGCCACTGAAAATGAATCAAAATTATGGCATAGGAAACTTTGTCATGTGAACTTAAAGGGCATGAATAGACTTGTCAAAGGTGAGCATGTCATAGGCTTACCTACAAGAGAGTTCAAATTGGAAGATCATTGTAGTTCATGCCAAAAAGGAAAGCAACACAAATCTACTCATAAGCCAAAGCTTATCAACTCAATTGATCTAGTACTTGAATTACTTCACATGGATCTCTTTGGCCCTGTGAGTGTGCCAAGTATAGGGAAGAAAAGATATTGTCTTATGATCATTGATGACTATTCAAGATACACTTGGGTTTATTTCCTAAGTACCAAGGATGAGATTGCTAAGTTGATTAAAGGTTGTGTAACAATGATTGAGAACAAACTGAATAAGAAAGTCAAGATGATGAGAAGTGACAATGGCACTGAGTTCAAGAATGGAGTTGTGCGAGAATTTTTTGAAGTAAAAGGAATACAACAACAACTCTCAGCTCCTAGAACTCCTGAACAAAATGGTGTTGCAGAAAGAAGAAATAGAACTTTAATTGAAGCTGCAAGAACCATGTTAGCAGATGCTAATTTGCCTGTCACCTTTTGGGCTGAAGCCATAAATACAGCCTGCTATGTTCAGAATAGGGTACTTGTCAACAAAAGGCATAACAAAACTCCATATGAAATATTTCACAACAGAAAGCCTTACATTAAGTTTTTCAAGCCCTTTGGATGCAAATGTTTTCTTTTGAACACAAGGGACTATATGAACAAGTTTCAAACAAAATCCCTGGATTGTTTCTTTGTTGGATATTCTACACACTCAAAAGCCTACAGAATTTATGTGAAAAACAATTTGAGTCATAGAATCATCTGACATCATCTTTAATGAGAATCAATTCAATACAGTTGATGGTGCAGCATGGTTGTTTGATCATGAGAAATTGATAAGGTCTTTCAAGATTTATCCTGAAGACTTTGATGACTCATTCTACAAGACCAGTGAAATTGAAGAGAAAAAGAAGAAACCACTGGACTTAGAAGAATTATGGAAAAAAGGTTGCTAGAAAAGAAAAGGAGTATACTTTTGTGAAGAATTCCTCATGTGACATTGGTGAACAAGATCAAGAAAATAATCACAGTCCTGAACATGATCATACTGAGAACAATCAAGACAATCAAGATGTACAAAATGATCAAGTTCAGAATGAGGATGACACAAGGAACCAAGAAAGTGGAGAAGAAACTGCATCTACGGCAAGATTTCAAGATCTATTTCAAAGATTAAACTTAGAAAACAATGGTGCATCTACTTCAGGACAACATAATGATGAAGCACCAGAATTTCATGATGCAGAAACTGATTTGATCATTGAAGAACCAGAGCTCAATGAAACAAATCTTGACACAAATTTGTCTACAAATATGATTATACAAACTCCTTATGTGGAAAAGAATCATCCTTCTGAAAACATCATTGGAGATTTGCATGAAAGAGTTACAAGAAGTCATTCTAAAATTACAAACATATGTCTTTACTCCTGCTTTCTATCCCAAATAGAGCCAAAGAACATTGCTCAAGCAATGAAAGACAATAGTTGGGTAGACGCAATGCAAGAGGAACTGGCACAGTTCAGAGAACTACATGTGTGGGATCTTGTTGATAGGCCAATAGACAGATATGCAATAGGAAGCAAATGGGTTTTTAGAAACAAAAGGGATGAAAGGGGTTTGGTGATTAAGAACAAAGCTAGACTTGTAGCACTAGGATGTCTTCAAGAAGAAGGAATAGACTTTGAGGAAGTCTTTGCTCCTGTTGCAAGACTTGAAGCTATGAGGATTTTTCTTGCATATGCTGCCTCAAAGAACATTAAAGTGTTCCAGCTTGATGTTAAGTCTGCATTTCTAAATGGAAAGATTGATGAAGAGATGTATGTAGCTCAACCTCCAGGTTTTGAGGATCCAATGTATCCCAACAGGATGTATAAGCTAAACAAAGCCCTTTATGGATTGCATCAGGCTCCTAGAGCATGGTATGATGAGCTGTCAAATCATCTTCTTGAAAATGGTTTTACAAGAGGAGCCATTAACAAGACACTCTTCTACAAAATAAAGGGATCAGACTTACTTCTGTTACAAGTGTATGTGGATGACATCATATTTGGATCTACAAATGAACAAATGTGCATGGAGTTTGAAGGGGTAATGAAGTCCAAATACAGCATGAGTTCTATGGGTGAAATGTATTTGTTGCAGTCAAATACAGATGATTGTAGATGAAAAGGGGGAGCCTGTTGATGAACATGAATATAGAGCCAAAATTGGATCTCTGATCTATCTGACTGCAACAAGACCAGATATCATGTTTGCTGTATGTGTGTGTGCAAGATTTCAATCAAATCCAAAAGTATCCCACATGAATGTTGTTAAGAGAATATTCAGATATTTAAAGGGAAGACCAGACTTAGGAATTTGGTATCCAAAGAGCCAATCTTTTGATCAGATTGCATATACAGACAGTGATTATGATGGATGTAACATGAGTAGAAAGTCAACATCAGGAGGATGTCAATTTTTGGGTGAAAGGCTAGTGTCATGGCAATGCAAAAATCAGACTACAATCTCAATTTCTACTGCAGAAGCTGAATATATTGCTGCATCTGCCTGCTGTGCACAAGTTCTATGGATTCAAAACCAGATGCTGGACTATGGTTTGAATTTTCTGAACACCCCTATTCTTATTGATAATACTGCTACATATTTTACCGTTAAGAATCCAGTTCAACATTCTAAAACTAAGCACATTGAAATCAGACATCACTTCATCAGAGATTGCAGTGAAAAAGGTTTGATTGAAATGCAAAGATTTGATACAAGTGACAATTTGGCTGACCTATTCACCAAACCACTTGATAGAACCAGGTTCAACTTTCTTTTGAAAGCCCTGGTAATGATCAACTCTGATGAAATCTGATTAAGGACGTGTGCCTGGTTTTGTACCTCTATGTGCTAACTGATTATTTTATTTAGAGGTTTCACAAATTGAATGTTATGTGAATATGCTTGAGTATGTTACTGATTATGCTACTGAATATTTAAATTGATATGTGCTTTAATTGATGATGATTGCAAAGTTTTGACATGATTGATCTGATTGATATGCTTGTTTGATTATCAGTTGTTGTGCATTTGTGATGTTAGTATAAGTGTCTCTGTTAAGATTTAAATTGTTAGAGTAAGTGATGAAGGCCCAAGTAATGACGAACAGGCCATGTTATATTTGGAGGCCCATGATCGTGTCTCCAAAGGTGGCCCACAAAAACGGGCATAACTTGGCCCACGAAGCTCCGTTTCAGGCCTATTACCAGTCAAATCGAAGCTTGAGACGAGGAGCCCATTTCTGCAAACACCTAAGGTGGTTTGGCCCCTGTCCGAAGCCCAAAAACGCCTCCTAAATGAAGTTTTGGGCCTTTTTATCTTTTTTCAGTACTTTTTGTCTTTTTGTTTTTGGGTTTGTGTTTGGCCCATGGCCCATTTTAGGCCCATTTCGTATTTGGAAGTCTTTTTATATGCTTGTGATGTAATTCCAAAAGTTAGACTTGAATATTAATAAATTTCGTTTTTCTCTTCATTTTCCCTAGACCTTTGGGTGGGATTTGGGAGTTCTGAAGTTCATCACGGGTATTCACTGAATCAACGGGATTCGATCTTCGTTTTGTTTGTACCACTGCATCAGTTGGTATCAAAGCCGAATTCCTGGCTCGAAAATTGCTCCAAGGAGACAACAGAGACCGCTCGATGAGGTTTACGAACGAGAGTTGGAACAACGGTTTATGGCGCGGGTGGAGCAAAAATTGGATCAAGTGGTCGATCAACTCACTGATCGAATGGCTGACTTGATGAATCATAGAAGACAGGTCCCTAAAAACAGGGAGGGGCATGACTTCGATAATCCATTTTTTGGTCATGATGGTTCGTCTTCCGAAGAGGGGTACGAGAGGGGACCAAGGCAAGAACCTGGTGATGGCAACCGGCATTGGGATGCTGGGATCCAAACTGATATCCCAGAATTTGATGGGACTAGTTTGGATCCGGAAGGGTTCATTGATTGGTTGTTTATTGTAGAAGAGGTGTTTGAGTTCCGAGAGGTCCCTGAAAATAAGCGGGTCTCTTTGATCGCTACCAGGCAACTTGGGAGGGCATCAGCATGGTGGCAACAGTTGAAGATGACACGAAATAGACTCGGGAAGTCGCGGATCGTGACATGGGCCAAGATGAGAAAGTGTTTGCGGGACACTTTTTTACCTCACAACTTTCAACAGTTGATGTATCAGCGTTTGGAGAATCTGAAACAGGGATCCAGGTCGGTTGATGAATATACGACCGAGTTTTATCATTTGATTTCTCGTAATGATATTCAAGAAACCGATGAACAACTCGTTGCTCGGTATATTGGAGGTTTAAGGGTTCAGATCATGGACTCTGTAAATCTTTTTGATCCGTTAACGATCGCCGAGGCATACCAAAGGGCCTTGGCTTTTGAAAAACAAAACCGTCGGGTGGGCGGTTCGTATTCACCAGCCCCTGCTGGAGGAAATTCGGGGTCGGGTAGTGGAGGACCTCGTGTCGTGCCTAGTCAACAGAGGTCGGGGGCCAACAACTCTAGGTCAACTTCTAAGGGGGCTAGTAGTAGCGGGGTGAAGTGTTTCAAATGTGGTGAGACGGGTCATCGGCAAGTTGACTGTAAACAGGCGGGTAAGAGGCATTTTCTTGTTTAATCAGAAGATGAACATTATAAAGAATATGAAAGGGCCCCAGAATATGATGAAGAACCCGAGTATGAGGAGGTGTTTGTGACTGGTGATGTGGTGGTGAATTTGGTGGTTAGGATTTCTTGTTATACACCAAAGGCTGATGGAGACGGATGGCTTAAACATAATATCTTCCACTCCACATGTACCATTTTGGGGAAGGTTTGCACGTTTGTTATCGATTATAGAAGTTGTGACAATCTGATTTCTGAAGAGGCAGTCCAAAAGTTGGCCTTGAAGACAGAGAGTTACCACAAGCCTTACAAGCTTCAGTGGCTTAAAAAAGGAGGGGGGGGGAAAGGTAACAGTCTCTAAAAAGGCCCTTGTTTCTTTTTCTATTGGGACCACATACAAAGATGATATTGTGTGTGATGTGGTTCCTATGGATGCATGTCACTTGTTGTTGGGGTAGACCTTGGGAGTATGATCGAAGTATAGAACATGACGGACGGTCAAATTCTTATAGCTTCATGTTTAGTGGAGTAAAGATAACGCTTGTTCCAAGCAAGCCCAAGCAGCTAGCCACAAAGCATTCGGGTAACCTGTTGACCATTAGTCAGTTTGAAGATGAGTTGGTGGAGGCAGACAATGTGTTTGTTTTGATAGGGAAACCAGTGGCCGAGGAAGTTGAGATTCCTGAAGCTATGATTCCTTTACTTGAGGAATTTTCTGATGTTTTCCCCGATGACCTCCCGGATGGGCTGCCACCTTTGCGTGACATCCAACATCATATTGATTTGGAGCCTGGTTCACAATTGCCCAATAGGCCACATTACATGATGAGCCCGAGAGAGCATGAAGAGTTGCGTAGACAGGTTGAGGAGTTGATTTCTAAGGGTCATGTTCGTGAAAGTATGAGCCCTTGTGATGTTCCTGCTTTGTTAACTCCGAAGAAGGATGGTACCTGGAGGATGTGTGTCGATAGTCGAGCCATCAACAAGATTACTGTGAGGTACAGGTTTCCTATTCCTCGACTTGATGATTTGCTTGACCAGATTAGTGGTGCCACTGTTTTCACAAAGTTGGATTTGAAGAGTGGTTATTATCAGATTCGCCTTAGACCTGGGGATGAGTGGAAAACAGCCTTCAAGACTCGTGAAGGGTTGTATGAGTGGTTGGTGATGCCTTTTGGTTTATCAAACGCGCCTAGTACTTTTATATGTGTGATGAATCAGTTGCTCAGGCCTTTTATTGGGAAGTTTGTGGTGGTATATTTTGATGATATTCTTATTTATAGTGCTTCTTTCAGTGAGCATGTCGTGCATGTCAAGAAGGTTTTTGGCCTTGCTTCACAGAGACAGTTTTTATGCAGCAACTAAGAAATGTGTGTTCATGACCCCTAAAGTTTTGTTCTTAGGGTATGTTATTTCAGGTGATGGGATATAGGTGGATGAATCTAAAGTTGAAGCTGT
This sequence comes from Bidens hawaiensis, assembly GCF_021521415.1. Taxonomy (NCBI): domain Eukaryota; kingdom Viridiplantae; phylum Streptophyta; class Magnoliopsida; order Asterales; family Asteraceae; genus Bidens; species Bidens hawaiensis. Next base: position 325,216 of record NW_027491723.1, on the reverse strand, counting down.
TCAAAACTAGCCAACTCCTACCACCATTACTGAGGTCCGCAGTTTTCATGGGCTTGCTTCTTTTTATAGGCGGTTCATTCCACATTTCAGTTCCATTATGGCCCCTATGACAGATTGCATGAAGGGAAAGACGTTGTATGGACAGAGGGAGCAGAGTTAGCTTTTCTGGTTATCAAGGAAAAACTCACTATCGCACCAATTCTGGTATTGCCTAACTTTTCTCAAGTTTTTGAACTTCATACTGATGCCTCGAAGGTTGGGATTGGCGGGGTCCTCAGTCAAGGGGGGTCGACCAATTGCTTATTTTAGTGAGAAGTTAACAGGGGCAAAATTGAGATATAGTACTTATGACCTAGAGTTTTGTGCAGTGGTCCAAGCTGTAAAGCATTGGCGTCACTATTTGTTTCATAAAGAGTTTGTTTTATTCACTAATCATGATTCTCTAAGGCATATTCGCACGCAAGACAAGATATCTCATAAGCACGGGCGTTGGTTAGCTTTTCTTGAAAAGTTTACTTTTGTGGTCAAACATAAAACTGGTGTTTCAAACCGTGTTGTTGATGCCTTGAGCAGGAGGGGGAATCTGCTTGTTTCTGTGAGAATCAATGTGCTGGGGTTCGATGTTATTCGTGAACAGTTAACCACTGACCCGTATTTTTCAGTTGTGTTGCAGGATGTGCAAGCGGGTCAGAAGTCAGACTTTCTTTTGCATGATGGGTTTTTGTTCAAAGGGAATCAGCTATGTATTCCTGACTCCAGTCTTCGGTTGAAAATTATTCAGGAGTTACATGGGGAGAGTCATGTTGGTCGTGACCGTACTTTACATTTGGTGCAGTCTTCCTACTTTTGGCCTACTATGAGGAAAGAGGTAGATCGTTATGTCAAAGGGTGTCGAATTTGCCAAGTCTCAAAGGGCACTGCTACTAATGCGGGTCTTTATATGCCTTTACCAGTCCCTTCAAAGCCTTGGACTGACATTAGTATGGATTTTGTGTTGGGGTTACCTCAGACTCAGAGGGGTAACGATTCGATCTTTGTTGTTGTTGATCGGTTCTCCAAGTTGGTGCACTTTATTCCTTGCAAGAAGACGACAGATGCAGTTAATGTGGCTCAATTATTCTTTCAGGATGTTTATCGTTTGCATGGTTTGCCATCTTTTATTGTTTCTGACCGGGACACTCGTCTCTTGAGTCATTTTTGGCGCAGCCTATGGAAAATGGTGAACACTCAGCTTAACTTCAGCAGTGCCTATCACCCTCAAACAGATGGGCAAACGGAGGTTGTTTATCGGTCACTTGGTAATCTTTTACGATATCTTGTGGGTGATCATGTGAAGTCTTGGGATCAAAAGCTATGTCAAGCTGAGTTTGCTCATAATCATGTTGTCAATAGAAGTACCGGGTTTAGTCCTTTTCAGGTGGTTTATTCTGCTCAGTCACGGGGTCCCTTTGACCTGATGTCACTTCCTGTTCCTGGTTCTGCACCTAAGAAAGTGAAAGATTTTGTTGAAGGGCTACATGAGATTCATAAAGATGTGCATGAAAACTTGGTTCGAGCCAATTCAAAGTACAAGCAGGCTGCTGATCAAAAACGAAGACAAGTTGATTTTGAAGTAGGAGACTTTGTGTGGGCTATTTTAACTAAAGATCGTTTTTTAATTGGGGAGTATAACAAATTTTCAGCCAAAAATCGGACCAGTGGAGATTGTCTAGAAAATAAATCCGAATGCTTACCGTATGAAGTTGCCAAGTCATATTCGTTGTTCGGATGTCTTTAATGTCAAACACTTGCTGCCATTTTATGGGGATTCGTCTGATGATGAGGTCATTGCAGATTCGAGGTTGAATTTTTTCTATCCTGGAGGGAATGATGAAGGCCCAAGTATTGACGAACATGCCATGTTATATTTGGAGGCCCGTGATCGTGTCTCCAAAGGTGGCCCACGAAAACGGGCATAACTTGGCCCACGAAGCTCCGTTTCAGGCCTATTACCAGTCAAATCGAAGCTTGAGACGAGGAGCCCATTTCTGCAAATGCCTAAGGCGGTTTGGCCTCTGTCCGAAGCCCAAAAACGCCTCCTAAATGAAGTTTTGGGCCTTTTTATCTTTTTTCAGTACTTTTTGTCTTTTTGTTTTTGGGTTTGTGTTTGGCCCATGGCCCATTTTAGGCCCATTTCGTATTTGGAAGTCTTTTTATATGCTTGTGATGTAATTCCAAAAGTTAGACTTGAATATTAATAAATTTCGTTTTTCCCTTCATTTTCCCTAGACCTTTGGGTGGGATTTGGGAGTTCTGAAGTTCATCACAGGTATTCACTAAATCAACGTGATTCGATCTTTGTTTTGTTTATACCGCTGCATCAGTAAGCTTATCTGACACCATTGCTTAATTGCTTGAATATATGCTTTATCTGATCTTCTGATGTTATTAAGATAGGTTAGACTTTGAATGATTGTACTATCTACTTGTCCTGATAATATTAAGTTTGATTAAGATTTGATTATGTTACAACTGTTTATGTCAAAATGTGTTTTATGTCAAAATTAAGTGATAAAATGAATTCTACAATGAATTTTTCATAAATACTTTATTTTGATCAAAACATGAGCATGTTGTTGATGGTGTTGAGATATGATAAGATTATTCAGTTCAAGCTTGAAAGAAACTTAAAAGAAGGAGTTTTAAAGAAAAGTCTCAAGTAGTTGTTTTTGCTGAAAATTATGTCATTTGCCCAGTTAGAAGGACATGCATTTGTGTATGTTTGGTCCTTGAATCTCTACAGATTCAAAGGATAGCCATTGACCTGAAAACTGAATGCATTTGGGGCAATTATGACTTGTTTCTTATTCCTTCACCTAAAACTATTTCAATAGCTCTGACTTTGAAAGGACATATATTCACACGTATGTTTGGTCCTGTTGACCACTTTTGGTCAAACAGGATAGCCATTTACCTGCCAATGAAGAGATATTGGGGTGATTGAATATTAAACTGTGTTTTAATGGGAAATGATAGTACATTGACTACTTAGCCAATCATATGGATTTAATAGGCTAAAAAGGCCTTAGTATAGTCATTAACATGTATGGTTGCTTTCTCATGATGATGTAAAATCTAATGTGATATAAACATAATGAATATGCTAATCTTTATGTGGAGATACATAGTTGTCTTTGCATGTCTCAAGATAAATCTCTCTAAATGATAGGCAGAAAAGTGATTACCCAGTCATACACAAGCCTGTTGTTATTTGGTCAACCAAAAATGAAACATCTTTAAATATGACAAAGAAAATGTGTTAGAAAATTTGAAAAAATATCAAAAACAAGGGGAAGAATGAATAAATCAACCAAAAGCTGATAAGTGTTTTAAATATTTTATCAAACAAGAGGGTTACAACAAGAACTACAAAGATGTTGACAAAGTCTGTCTCCTCTTGAATGAAAGGCCTGTTATTTGAACTGTAAGTCCAACGTTCAACCTCTATATATGTTTGAATATAAAAAAAAAATACAAAAAGATCCAATAAGTTCTATCATACAAAACAATTTTTGACCAAATACAGGAGGTTGGAGTCAAATTGGGGTGATCTGGGGAAAGCCAAATAAGCTTTGAGAAGAGATATGAGGCATCATAGCACAGTGTTGACCATTAACGCATTATGCATAAATTGAACCTTAATCATATCACCAAAGAGATGAAATTTATGCTAAGTTTATACCTGCTGTTAACCTATCTATATTGTCATAGTAATGCTGAGAATGAAGTATTGAGAAAGCTACTTAGTCAATATGATCTCATTCTTGAGATCTTTTCAGAAAATGGAACAAACTGTTTTGAAGTGAAATACAACTAAAATTTGATCTCTAAATGCATCATTTGCTCTTAAACTATGATATGTAATGAAAAATATATTTTGACAAAGTGGTTTAAGTCAAAAAGTGTTGCATTTTGCCTTTAATAGGTTGAATATGTAAGTTCGGGTAAGGTTTGATGTTTTATAACCTTTCCGGGCACAAAACAGTTGAATATGTTTGAATATGTTATTTCAGGTAAGGTTTGATGATTTATGACCTTTCCGGGCAAGCTTAGTCATTATTGACTAAGTTTATGATTTTCGGGCATGCTTTGAAGTGTTTACACTTTCCGGGTAGAGTACACTGGTGTATTCATTTCCCGAGCCAGCTTGAAGTCTTGAGATGATTATGTGTTGAAGCTAGCTTTTAACAAGAAATTCTTATTTCGGGCAAGCTTTGCATTTTATATGTTGATTGTTAGTTCAAGAAAACTTTGTGAACTTAAGTTAGTACACCGAGTAAGCTTTGTGATTTGTATGAATATGTTGTTAGGAAAGGTTTGTTAACCTTTCCGGGCACACTTAGATATTATTATTTAAGTTTGTCATTTTCGGGTAAGGGCATACCTGATGATTAAATATGTGTATCCTTGTAAGCTTACTGCAAACATAGGATTTTCGGGCAAGCTCTTTGAAATTTTAGACGATAGCACACGCAGATGTTTATGTGTTTTAATTTCATACCTAGCATGCTCTGTGATATTTGTGTTTATGATCTCTTTGAAATTACAAGTGTTTTCGGGCAAACTTTATTTTCAGAGCACACTTTATATTCCGGGTACATCTCTGTTCCCTCAATATACTTGGTAATTTCAAAACCTGACTTTCCGAGTACACTATCTGTTAATAGTCCTTTCCGGGCACACTTTGTATTCTAGGAAGGTTATTCGGGTATACTTTGTATAAGAAGGATGTTCGGGCACATTAAACATTGTAAAGGTTGCTCGGGAACTGTTGGTGCATTATGTCAGTAGTTCAGTATCTAGTGTCTGTAATCGTGTTAGTTTGTTTTGTTTTGATTTGTATAGGTTGTCTCACAAGTTCCCCTAATATAAGCGAACTTGTGGACAAGCGAAGTTATTGACAACTTCGCCTAGTCTGTTAGGCGAAGTTGTCGAAGGCTTTATAAGCCTTGGCTACGGGTTGTTTGAAAAAAAAACAACAGTACGTGTAATTGTGATTGAACGTCACGTGTTGAAAGGTTGCAATACAACGTGTCTTTTGAGTATTGTAACGTGTATTTGTGCTTGGTTTTAACATATATCGCATCATACGCTCGTATCGTCTTACGTAGGGATTCCGCACCTACGTAGTACGAGATACTTCCGTGTAGATCCGGCAGGGAACCTACAATTGGTATCAGAGCATTTTGCTCGTGATTGTGTGGTTCGGGATTATCACACGAGTGTAGAAATCGTTCCGTTCGACTATTCGCGGAACGAGTTTACATTGAAATACCGAGTTTTTGTGTCCTACCCATCTCCCACTATCAAATATAACCCATTACACCTTCGCATACCTCTCAATACGTCAAATTAAAACCTGCAAAAACCTTGTGTTCATCAGGCGAAGTAGTCGTCACTGTTTGTAGGGTTTGGGTGAAGTTATAAGTTTAAGCGAAGTTATCAACCAAGCGAAGTTGATCTCAGGCAAAGTTATAAGTTTAAGCGAAGTTATCAACCAAGCAAAGTTGATCTCAGGCGAAGTTGTCATCAAGCGAAGTTAATTAGCAAGCGAAGTTAAGAGTTTCAGCGAAGTTAAGGAATCAAGCGAAGTTAAGCTTAAGCGAAGTTAAGCATAACTTCGCCTACTGGTTACTGTTCAAATTAAAAAAAATTTGTGTTTTCAAGTCGTGTTTCTTTCAGAGATGACTTCGATAAACATTACGGAACTGGTGAAAATGGAAGTTGAGGCCTGTTCAGCAACTAAGGCTCCGAAAATGCTTAAGGGTACCGATTTCGTTGCTTGGAAAGATCGGTTTGAACAGTATGTTAAATATCAAGATGCTAAGATGTGGGTGTGCATACAAGACGGATATATTCCACCAACATCCTTGTTTGAAGGTCGTGATCAAATAAAGAAGTACAGTAAGATGGATGAGGAGGAGAGGAAAATGTATGAGGCAGAGAGTAAAGCTCATGCGGCGATCACCATGGCTCTTCCACAAGAAATTCTGCACACCTTCAAGAAATACAAAACCGCTAGAGAGCTATGGGAAGCGCTAGAAAATCGATATGAAGTTAATGTGGGGATACGTGCATCCAAAATTAAGCTACTAAAAACCTAATTCTCGGTGTTCAAATATTTGAAAAATGAATCACTTGATGATATCATCACAAGATATTATCATCTGATGACTGAACTTAGAAATCACTTAATTGACTATAAAGAAGAAGATATTGTAGAAAAACTTCTTGATGCTCTTCCACCGAAATGGGAAATGTACACGGTTTTGATGAGAGAATATAAAGAGTTTGCCAATATTGATTTGGAAACAGCAGTCAATAAATTACGAACTTTTGAACTTAACATGGTTCGGAAAGAGATACCAACTGATCAGGTTCAGGATCCGGGAATGTATGGTGCGAAAGTTACTTCAAGTTCAAGGTAAGAATCCTCTGCTTATTACTCAAAGGGAGACTCAAACTCAAATTCAACTCATGATGGTCATGTGACTCTCAACATGGATGTTGATGTATGTTTCGTAGCTGCAGGAAGTAATTCTTCAAAACCTCAAGCCACAACTAGTAACTTTTCATCAAATGTTCCAACCAACCACTACTCACAGATGCCCATGAGTGTTAAATCAGCTGAACAGCAATTTGCTCTCTATGCGTCTTTCATTGCATCTTATGAGAATTACATCAAAGGTAAAATAGTCGATCCCGCAACTTTGGATGAAGACTATGATCAAATTGATGCTGATGATCTAGAAAAGATGGACCTGCAGTGGCAGATGGCTATGATAGTAAGACGGGTTAAAAGATTCATGAAAAAAACAGGTAGAAAGTTCGTGGGCGAGAGACCAGGTTTTGATAAGTCAAAGGTTCGATGTTATAACTGTCAACAGTATGGTCACTTTGCTAAGGAATGTACAAATGAAAGAGTCGAACGTAGTCAGAATAGGCCGGCACAACAGAATGGGGGAGGTAGTGAGAATAGGGCTATGGTATCTAGACAGAATGGGGGATACAACTGGAATCTGCAAGTTAAGGAAGTGTTCGAACAGGCTAACTTGGTAAACATCGAAACTGGAGGGAGTGATAAAGAGACAGGAGAAAATCAAGCTTATATGGCAGAAATGAACGATCAGCTCTCTGAGGTAAGTTCTGAACTTCATTGTATGCAATGTGAAAATCTGTCTGAACAATTGAAGACAGTAACTGATCAGTTTGTCAGTTTGGACGCTCAATTTAAAACGTTAAAAGAAGATCATCATTACACTAAAACTAGAGAAAACAGTTACTCGGTAAAAATAAAAGCTAGTGAAAAGGATATCAGAAGTCTTAAAGCCAGTCTAGCTGATAAAATACAAGTAATTGATCTCAGTATGAAGTGTTAGAGGAAAAAACCAAACTAATTACCGAAAGGGATAAACAGATAGCTGATTACCAGGTAAAAGTGGTGGAATTAAACAGAAAAATCGAACAGTTTAGAAATTCCTCAGCAATGCTTGATCACATCGTAAGCGTTCAACGTTCCCCAGTTAACAAAGGGGGAATTGGATTTTCTGAAGTTCCACCACCATATAACCATAACTATACATATGATCCTAGTAATCAGAAATCTGTTGATGTTGAGATTGGTCAGACAGTTCCTGTCAAAGTTTCGATTAAAGAACCTGAAGTTAGTAAAAGCGAAACATGTAGCCTGTTTCGAATGTTAAGATTTCTGTTCCTAGTTCTGTCTCATCAAATTCGGACAAGACATCCGAATCTAGTGAGATAAAAGAAGATGTAGTGTTACTAAAACGTGGGAGGAATATAAGCCAACTGGAAAGAACTCTCCCCTAAACCCGTTTGTCCCATCATATGTTAGACAAACGAATAGTAATGCAACCTCAACATCTGAAACAACGGTTGAGATGAAAGTTGAACACATGAGTTGTTTCAGATGCAATCAAATAGGACACCTGATTGCTGATTGTCCTCTAAATCAGAGATTCAGAGGTATGAGGCCTCCGAAAACTGAGAATAAAACGAATAGTAATTACTATAATGGTAAGAATACTAACTCACCAAAGTTCAGACATTGGACTAAACCAAGATTTCAAAGATATCAATCTCAGTTTTTCCCAGTTAACAACCAAACCTACCATCATAATTCGGTTAATTCACTAAGGTTTGGAAGGCCTCATAGTCAATCCTCAAGAAGGTTTCCTTTTAGAACTTACAGAAATCATTCTCAAGCTAACTTTGGACAACCAAAGTATGGGATGCCGTTTAACAGATTTAATCGACCCAAGACCAATAGGTCTTGGGTCCCCAGATTTTAATCTTTTCTTTAACTGTGCAGGAACAGTTGAACAGGACTGTAAACAATCTGTGGGTTGTGGATAGTGGCTGTTCCCGGCACATGACAGGTAACAAGAATTTGTTACACGAATGGAAACATGTTCAAGGAGGTAGGGTAAGTTTTGCTGGAGAGAGTGGTGGTAGAATTACTGGTATTGGAACTATGACAAATGGTAAAATGAAGTTAGAGAAGGTGAATTTTGTTGAGGAGTTGAAGCATAATTTGTTGAGCGTGTCTCAGATTTGTGACAAAGAGTACACAGTGCACTTTACTAAAAATGAAGCAATTGTTCTGTATCCTGGTTTCAAGATACCAGAGGCATGGGTGGTGATGAAGGCTCCAAGAGAAAAGAACACTTATGTAATGGATATGAGGTCAACTGAGATGGCAACAGAAGAGTCATGTCTTCTGTCAAAGGCAACTGAATCTGAGTCCGAGTTATGGCATCGAAGAATGGGACACATACATCTTCGAAAAATGAACTACATTGTAAAGAATGGGCTGGTGCTTGGTGTTCCCTTGAAAAATTTTAACTTTGAAGACCAATGCTTATCGTGCAAGAAGGGAAAGCAACATAAGAAAACTCATCTCTCCAAGAAGGTTAATTCAATAGTCAGTACCCTAGACCTACTTCACATGGATCTCTTCGGTCCCGTGAATGTAAAAAGTCTAGGTGGAACATCATATTGCTTGGTAATAACTGATGATTACTCTCGATACTCTTGGGTATACTTTCTGAAGGCAAAAGATGAGACGGTTCAGTTAGTAATTAACCTGATTACAAAGTTTGAAAATATTGTGGGAAGAAAGGTTAAGTACATCAGGAGTGATAATGGGACAGAGTTCAAGAACTACCAGATGGAGATGTTCTGCTTACAGAAAGGGATAGACCACCAGTACAACGCCCCGTATACTCCGCAACAAAATGGAGTGGCTGAGAGGAAGAACAGGACGCTAATTGAAGGAGCCAGAACTATGCTGGCTGATGCTAAACTTCCCGTGGTGTTCTGGGCTGAAGCTGTTGCCACAGCCTGTTATATCCTTAATCGTGTTTTAACTGTTAAAAGATTGAATAAAACTTGTTATGAACTTATGCATGGTCGAAGGCCAAACTTGAATGGTCTCGAACCATTCGGGTCCCCATGTACGATATTAAAGACAAATTCTAAATTTGGTGAGAAAGCCGACGAATGTATTTTAGTCGGATATGTTGTTGGAACACCCAACAGAAGAGTCTTTAATTTATCGAACAGCAAGGTTGAAGTGGTATGTAACACCGACATCATGAGTTACAAACCACCAAAGCCTAGCACGGGACCCGCTGAAGCTTTTGACTATGATAAACTGTTCAAATCCTTTAATATGCCTTACTTGGATTTTGCAGAAGTTGATGAGAAAATTGCTTCACAGATTCTGTATGATGAGGAAGAAAATATTGTGCAACGTCCGCGATACGATGAGTGTCATCCTTCTTCGTCAAGAACCACTGATATTCCTGCTGCCTCTACTGAGGAAGAATTCTACAATCCTTTTTACTCTCAACATCAATCACCCATTGATGAACTCTCTTCGAACTTGGGAAACAATCTGGAAGTCAGTACGGTTCCAACTACTGGAGTTCACAAAAATCATCCTTTGGAGAACGTGATAGGTGATTTGTCTGATGGTATACAAACAAGACGAAGCTTGAGTGAGCACACCTGTGTTTACGCAAGCATTAAGGGAACGGGTATCATTAATGAGTGCTTGTACACCTACTTCATCAGCCAGATTGAACCAAAGAACTATCAAATGGCTCTCAAGGATAGCTCGTGAGTCGAAGTCATGCAAGAAGAGTTAGCTCAGTTCGAGAAGATGGAAGTATGGAAATTAGTTGCAAAACCAAAAGATGTACATGCTATTGGAACAAAGTGGGTCTTTAAGTGTAAGAGAGATGAGAAAGGGATAATCATAAGGAACAAGGCGAGGCTGGTAGTAAAAGGGTTTAATCAGCAAGAAGGAATCGACTACAATGAAGTGTTTGCTCCTGTGGCAAGATTGGAGGCAATCCGACTATTTTTGGCATTTGCTGCACACAATCAGATGAAGGTGTTCCAGTTAGATGTAAAAAGTGTCTTTCTGAATGGTAAAGTCGATGAGGTAGTGTATGTTGAACAACCTCCGGGTTTCCCTGACCCTGATTTTCCTGATCATGTGTACAAGCTGAGTAAAGCGCTATATGGTCTACATCAGGCCCCTCGGGCCTGGTACTCAACCTTGTCTGATTATCTACTTGAAAATGGGTTCGAAAGAGGAAAGATCTATAGCACGCTGTTTGTCAAAAGAAAAGGGCGAGATTTTCTACTAGTTCAAGTCTACGTGGATGACATCATATTTGCTGCATCAAAAGTCGTCATGTGTCAGGAGTTTGAAGAAGTCATGAAAAAGAGGTTTGAAATGAGTGCAATGGGTGAATTAACTTTCTTTTTAGGATTGCAGGTTGATCAGAAAAAAGATGGGATGTTCATCCATCAAACTAAATATGTCCAAGACGTTCTCAAACGCTTCAAGATGGAGGACAGCACTCCATTTGATACTCCAGTTTGCGTCAATCACAAGCTGGGTGCAGATTCTGACAGTGATGAAGACGTGGACCCCACCCAATATCGAGCAATCATAGGTTCCTTAATGTATTTAACTGCGTCTAGACCTGATATTATGTTTGCAGTCTGTCTCTGTGCTCGATTTCAGGCAAGCCCAAAAGAATCTCACATGAAGGGAGTGAAGAGAATACTGCGGTATCTCAAAGGCAAGCCTAAGCTGGGATTGTGGTACACGAAAGGGGGAGACTTGGATTTGGTCGCTTATACAGATTCTGACTATGGAGGTTGCGATCTGAACAAGAAGTCGACAACCGGTGGATGTCAGTTTCTGGGAGGAAGATTGGTTTCGTTGCAGTGCAAGAAGCAGACCTCTGTAGCCATTTCCACCTGCGAAGCAGAGTACATGGCAGCATCGAACTGCTGCTCCCAGGTTCTTTGGATACAACAGCAATTGCGCGATTATGGTCTGAATTTTACTCAAACTCTTATTTGCATTGATAACATTGCTGCAATCTCAGTAAGTAACAATCCCGTAAAACACAGCAAAACCAAACACATTGACATTCGTCATCATTTTATACGGGATTGTGCTGAGAAGAAATTAATTGTGCTAGAAAAGGTTGATTCGTTAGATAATTTCGCCGATCTTTTACTAAAGCGTTTGACCGAACTCGTTTTCAAAATCTTGTTGTGTTTAATGGGATGATCAATCCCGAGTAACCGTGTTTCTCGTTTCTACTGAGTAAAAAAAAAACACCACTATCGCTTAGAATTATGTCGGTTGCTTCAGTTTGAAGGACACATCTTCGGATATGTTTGGTCCTTACTTCTACTAGTAGATTATGAGGATAGCCATTAACCAAATGACTGAAAGTGACCGGGGCGGTTTATGGTGTGTTTTTATTCTTTCGCTGAAAAGTAGTCGTTCATACTTAGTTAAAAGGACGCATATTCGTATATGGTCGGTCCAGCTGATCCATTGGATCTTCAGGATAGCCGTTTACCTGATGACTTTGACTTGATCGGGGCAATAGAATTTAATTTTTTTTTGGGGAGATGATATAATTTTTCAAGTCTATAACTTCGTAAGAAGTTTCAATACAATGTTTCTAAGAAAATTGATCCAACCTTGGAAAGTGATACACAAACTAATTCTGTGTGCTTAACTAGTAAAGTTATTAGGACTAAAAGACTCTAGAACAGTCATTGTATGTTATGGTAGCTTTTTATGGTGCGTAAAAGTAGAAGTGATACTAACTAAATCTTCTCGATCTAAAGTGGAGACTCATTCAGAGTTGTGTATGTCCCCATATACATCTTTCCGAATGATAGGCAGAAAAGCGATTACCCAGTCATACACGAGCCTGTGACTGTTCTGATGTCCGAGAAGATAGTGTGTCAAGTTCCTGCAGTGATCCAGATTCGGGACTTGCAGTCGTCTACTGTCTGAAGCAGTGTTAATCTTTATTAAAAAAAACATAAAAAAAAAATTGACGTTATACTTCTCAATCAAGAGGCAAGAAAGTGAATGGAAAGAAGACTCTAATGATCAAGATGTACTTACTGTTTAATCAGACACTACGGGTCAAGGTCAACTCGGGGTGACTTGGGGAAAGCCGAATACGCTTTGAGAATAGATAGGAGGCATCACAATCTCTGATGTGTTGTCCGTTTAAACTTTGGGCTTAATTGAACTTAATCCGTATCACAGAAGCAATGAAAACCATACTAAGTTGTTTACCTGCTTACAACCTGTTTCTTTATGTCATAATACCGCTGAACATGGATCTATGTGACAGCCCCTTAATCAGTATGATTCTTGTTCGGATCTTTTCTAAAACATGTTGGTACCCATCCAGACTGAAATTTGATCCCGTGCTCTTTATTTTTAAAATTTACTTTACATATGTCGTTTTATGGTTTAAAACTTGGTTACTTGGTTCTTTGATCGTAACATTTAAATCCTTAAAGGAAGTTTTAAAAGACAATTGCATAATGTTCAAATGTATAAGGACTGTTGTGTAAATTTTTATACTAAGCGAAGTTGTTTAAGAGGCGAACTTGTTAACAGGCGAAGTTAAGGGGTAAGCGAGGTTAACCCTAACTTCGCCTGTATAATTTAAACCGTATATAAAGAGATTTTCAGGTCAAACACTTTACACTTTTCAAAACCCAGCGAAGTTATCATTGGTATCCCTCGGCGAACTTATTAAACCCTCGGCGAAGTTACCTCTCGAATCAAACCTTGTTGTTAATCTCAGTTTCAATCCGTGTTAAAGGTGTGTAGGGTCGGGATGACTTATAATTCGTGTCAATGGTGTTAATCAGATGCCGTTTTGGTCCAATTTGAGACCTCGTTCATGCAAACCTTTAAACATCCACTTTTCAAACTCTTTTCAACGTGTCCGTAACCAATGTAATCGTCTAGAATTCTTTAGTAACATGTTTTTTGTTGTCCACAATCGCCAAATTCACCAAACATACCTCGTCTGGCCTTCTGAACATTCTTCGTTTTAGTTCAGGCGAAGTTATAGTTTAGGCGAAGTTGTTCTCAACTTCGCCTTAGGCATAACTTCACCTGCTGCTTTAATCTTTAACTAATCAGGGGCGAAGTTGTTCAAGGGGCGAAGTTATGTTTAGGCGAAGTTATCCTTAACTTCGCCTTAAACCTAACTTCACCTGGTTCTTTATATTATTTAAAAGCTTATCTGTTATCAGGCGAAGTTATAGTAAAGGCGAAGTTGTACTCAACTTCGCCCTATCCCTAACTTCGCCTGTACACCAGAAGCTATCATAACTTCGCTCATGGTAACAGGCGAAGTTGTGATCTACTATGACGATTTTCTAACTTAGACCGGTTTTTATGCAGATATGGCAGCTGTAGCAGGAGCCGGTGGTGCTGGTGGTGACGAAGGTGGTGATAACAACCGTCAATTACTTCCGGGTCACAATATGTACATCGCTCTGGATCCGAATGCTAGCGGTGTTGATGATTATCACGAGATCATCTCTTTCCTTATTCGCTCGCGTATCTTCCATGCTATTACTACAACTCTGCCCATTTCTCTGCCGAACATTGAAGACTTCTGGCAAACGGTAGAATACGATTGTAGAGTCGAGCCCCCAGTCATGCGCGCCACAGTTAACAATCAGGAGGTGCAGTTCTCATCTGAGCAGATAAGGGTCGCCTTGCAGTTCGGGAATGAAACTAGAGATGATCCTACAGACTTTACTGCTCCATTCAGAGATGGTGCATTTTTACGAATGGGCTATTCCGGTCCATTGGGTGACACTCAGAGGCGTAAGTGATTTTTGTTGGATCAATGGCGTTTTCTCATGCATGTGATGATCGTGTGCATGTCGGGTCGTAAGGCTGGTACGGACGGTATGGGGGCGACGATGCAATCGGCAATGACAACACTGACTTACAACAAGCCTTACAGCTTTAGTCAGATGGTGTTTTATGAAATAGACCGTCAGAGACGTGCGGTAGCTCGTGAAAGATTCTTAATGTATTCAAGATTCTTACAAATGATCTTGAATCATGTGGCTCCTTCGCTATCTCAGCGTCGTCCCATTTGATATGTAGAGAGTGTCAGTAAGAGGATTTTCGCACAATGCAGGTCGTCGAGTGCTCGAAGTAAACCAGATCTTCGTCCTCGGCATACTCCGTTATTTGGGTATTTGATAAACCCGGCATATGTCGCTCCTCGTGGAGACGAGTTTCGGGATCCGGCACCGCAACAGGCTGTTGTTTCTCAACCACCACCTGTGGTACAGCACGCATTGCCTGCTGCTCCTGTTGTGGCACCGGAGGAACAAGTAGACCTTGAAGCTGCTTTTGGTGGCCAAGGGTTCTTTGATATGGAGCTAGTTGATCCTGAGGCAGAGGTTCAGGTCTCAGTAGCGGAGGTTTCTGGTGTTGGTGTGTCGATGGTAGCTACGTCTGTAGCTGATTCTGAGAGAACCAACTCTGACTCCTCAGCTGATGATATTGCTGAAGCAAGACAGATTCTGGTCGCCCAAGAAAGAATTCATGGAAAAAGAAAGAAAGATACAGATGACAGTGAATCTGATTTTGAGGAGGAGTTAGATCGTTTGATTCGTCGATCGAAAAGGGTTAGAACGGGTGAAGGCTCGGGAGCTGGTGAAAGCTCGAGGGTGGTTCGTTTCTCTCCACCCGCCTTATCTGGTATGACTATGGTCCCTGCATCGATAACTGTGACAGGACCGATCACCTCGGGTGTTCCCGTGATACCTACATCTTCTTCCTTTGGCATTCCACCCACTACTTTTCAGTTTTTGGCTCCAGAAATTGTTTCATTGCCTCCTCCTACTCTTACTCCATCGGAGTTTGTGGTAAGATTCGTTGAGTCGACTTTGGTTGCCACCGCGGGTTTATCTGTTACAATACCACCTGCGGTTACTATTCAGCCTGTTTCTGATGACCCGGCTACCTTGGGAATCCCTCCACCGTATACTCAAGAAATTTCTCATATGAGATTTGATTTTGATGCAACTTTATCTGACTCAGACAGGATAGCAGCTCTTGAAAGGGTCATGGCAGAACAATCAAGAATCAACTTGATCCAGACTCACGCTATTCAGCGCCTTGTTGCAGAAAATCAGATTCAGTCGTCCCTCCTGGTTGAGCATGGTAAACTTTTTGATGCTTTAAAACAGTTCTTAGCATCTCAGGGGGAGACGAGCTGCAAGGGCGATGAGTTGAGGACGAAGAAGAGTAATGATAGAGACGATGATCCCAATGCATCAAAAGGTGCAGGTGGTGAGTTGCCAAGAACTAAACAAACTCTTGGGACTTCCACATCTCAGGGGGAGTCAGCACGTGCAGCAGGTGGATCAGGGGGTGATGATGTGGTGGTAGTGGATGATGAGGAGATGTTGGATGACGATATTGTAGGTGACGACGATGTGTTACCGGTTGAAGAGATTGAGAAGATAGGAGACGAGATTGTGATTGACAGTGAGATTGAAGAGGGAGAGATTGTGGAGGATAATGTAGAACATGATATTCCAGATGTTGATAAGTCAAATGTGGGTCAAGATATGGGAAGTGATGAGACTGAATGGGAAGAGCAGCCGAGATGGAAAGAAGGCTACGCTCAATGGTTCGTAAAGACAAAGAAGCCGGCGGTTCCAACCATGTTTAAAAAGAGTTATAATATCAAAGGGTATGCTGAATCGAAGAAGGGGATTATATGCTGGTTATATGATGAGCAGTTGAGGCTATTTGTGATTATTACGATGGGATTCAGTACTTCAAGGGTTGTTGAGATCGTTGAATACCTTGCCTGAGTGTGAGGTGAAGGATTTGGCCAAGTTAGGGTTGAAAAACAGGAGTGATGATAATATGGCTAGGATTATTGGGAACATCGTGTGGAAAGAAAGTATAAAAGAAAAAAAGTTCGAGTTGTTAAAGCCGCAGAAAGGGAAGCTTGTTGAAGATAAAGACAGAGGAATGAGAGCTGATGGCAAACCTTGGATGGTAATGAAGTATAAGCCTATCCGGTGTTTAAAAGAAGTGCCGATGAAACAAATGCCTAAGGATGTCTTAAAGAATCTGAATTGGTGGTATGTCGATAGTCAGACAGCTGAAGCGGTTATGGAGGATGAAGATGAACAAGAGGTGCTGAGAGTGTATGATCCTATGCACTTGGTAAATTTGTCTCAAGCTGACTTGCAGGTTCTAGACGAGAAAAAGATATTCTATATTCCTGCATGGAAAGATGAAGCCAAGAAATATCAGAGAGTAGTTTCCGTTTGTGTCAGAGAAGGCGTTCATGCTTGAAGACGAGTGACTCGAGATTTTTGGGATTACAAGACAAGTGATTAAAGATAGAGATATGAAGCTACTGCCAAGGGGGAGTCTGTTGGTGCATTATGTCAGTAGTTCAGTATCTAGTGTCTGTAATCGTGTTAGTTTGTTTTGTTTTGATTTGTATAGGTTGTCTCACAAGTTCGCCTAATATAAGCGAACTTGTGGACAAGCGAAGTTATTGACAACTTCGCCTAGTCTGTTAGGCGAAGTTGTCGAAGGCTTTATAAGCCTTGGCTACGGGTTGTTTGAAAAAAAAACAACAGTACGTGTAATTGTGATTGAACGTCACGTGTTGAAAGGTTGCAATACAACGTGTCTTTTGAGTATTGTAACGTGTATTTGTGCTTGGTTTTAACATATATCGCATCCTACGCTCGTATCGTCTTACGTAGGGATTCCGCACCTACGTAGTACGAGATACTTCCGTGTAGATCCGGCTGGGAACCTACAGGCACACTATGCTTCCAAGTATGCTTGATTGAATATGTTGTTAAGTATGATTGATTGATTATGATCCTTATTTCATTAGGGTTTATGCTAGATTATGTCATTTAATTTGAATTCAAGAAATTTATATGGGGATCTTAATTGATTCCTAGTAAGGATGCTTATTGGATATTTCATACTTGATTATATGCCTTGTGATTAATTTCTCATGAAATCTAGTGTTTCGGGTAAGCTTTCTTCATAGTATCCTAACTTTAAATTACTTAGCTTGACCAAGCAAGGTTTGATGTTATTTTATTCGGGTAAGCTTGTTGTAAGTGGAAGTATACCGAGTAGACTTTAGTTATATGTTAAAATTTTCCAAGTAAGGTTTACTAAAAGGGTAAAGAAATGTTTTAATATATCAAGTGGATAATGTTACTGTGTGACAGCTAATAACTCACTAAACGACAAAAGGCATATAAAACCCACTTTCAAAAGGTATATAAGAGGGAGTTAGGCAAAATTTTCAACATTACTTTTCCCTCTCTCTCCTTCCACTGCAACTGCTTACTCGCAAAGAAACCTAAACCGACTTATCACATTCATCTTTAATCCAAACCCTAACTTGAATTAGCCCTCTAATTCCGACTCGGTAAGCAATAATAATGTGTTTTCCGATCACGATTAGAGTATAATGGGCTTTGATTATGTATCTGATTACTAATACTTTGTTTCTTTGTTTAGGTTATAAATTTGTCGAAGAACAGGTTCTTGACGATTTTTTCTTTCGTTCCTCTTCATTTTTATACCTTGAAATTATTTAAAGTACTGAACTTTATGACTAATTTCATTTTGAAGATTTTTTATTGTGATGTTCAGATATGGCAGAAGAAGAACAACCCAAATACTTCTTCGAGAAGAAACACAATATGTGTGCACTTTTACAAGTCACACATGACAACAAGCCAATAGAAAGAATGATTACATGGATGGCTCGGTCAAATGTCAGTTTTGCCTTCACTGAAAATCTTGTCATCTACAGAAATCATTCACTGGATTTCTGGAGATCTGCGGAACTTGTTGTAGATATCAATGGGAAAAGAATTGAAGCATCTGTTGCTGGCCTTGAGATACATGTGACAGAAAGGATGATCAGAAGATGTTTATGGTTGAATGATGATGATCATAATCTTATTAAAATTCAACACTGATCACCTGATGAGGATCTTTGAAGAGACGATGGGTTATCAGGGAATTGTACATGATGGGCAGTTTCAAAAGGGGATGTTTCCAATGCTGTATAGATTCCTCATTCACCATGTGATACAGGGGTTTGCTCCAAGAAAAGGATCATGGACCTTGATGAGTCGTGATCTAGCAAATGCCACTGTTGGAATATTTATGATTTTCCATTTAATTTCTCAAAGATGATCTTTGAGGGATTAATTTCAAATTTGAAAAGGGCTGAGAAGGATAGATTTTTGCAATACCCAAGGTTCTTGCAGATAATCTTTAACAGAGAATTACAAGATTTACCAACTATGGGAATTACACACCTACTGCATAACCCTGACACATACAAGAGAATTAAGAATCCGGGTGTGGTCAATAGATTCAATTCTGAAGTTCCATTTGAAATTCTACCATGGTTGTTGGATCATAATTTGGAAATAATGCCAGTGCCTGAGTTAAGCTCAGAGGAGGAAGGAGGAGATGATGATAAGAGTGATGATGATGGAGACTCTGATGATGGAGATGATAATGTTGATGGAGATGAAGGAGGAGCTGGAGTAGCTATGGAGATAGTTGCGCCTGATCAGGGGGAGCAATCTGAGCAAATAGAACAACCTATTCCAACACCACCACAGTCACCACCACACATTGACCAACCAATTATACCATCATCAACACATACATCTCCACCACCACCAACAAGCCCAATTCATACTGATTCATTCATATCAAGCCCACCTCATACACAATCACCACCACCATCCATTTTCCAAACTCACATCACAGAACAACCTGAGTTTAAACCTTTTTCTGCATCACCGCCTACAACCTCACATACAGACACATTCCAAAGAAATCTGGACTTAATGATGGAAAATGCTGAGTTGAGAAGAAGAAATGAGGAGGTGACTAATGAAAATGTGATGCTATTAGAGAAGTTGGTACAAGCAAACTTGAGAATTCAAGCCCTGGTGCAGGAGGTTGAGAAGACCTCAGCTGCCCCAAAACAGGGGGAGAATGAGTATAGGCCAACTGTCTCTGGTGTGAATGTTGAAGAAACTGTAACAGTTGTGGAGACTGCTGATAGTTTAAAATTGATTTTGAATATGTATGATAGTGAGGATGAGGATAGTGAGGAGAGGATAATTGAAGAGATTGATTATGAAGCAGATATGTCTGATGTTGCAGAACAGGAGTATGATGTGAATGATGAGATTGTGAGAGTAGTATGGAGTGAAGAGAATGTTGAGACAGAGGATGTGATAGAAAAGATAAATGTTGAAGAAAATGTAGCTGCTACTGATATAGCTACTGATATCTTAATTGACATTCAAACTGGAGTTGAGACTGAAGTGTTGAATGAAGGGAATACTGCTGCTGAGGAGCTCATCACTCAAACTGAACAACCAGAAAGCTCCAAGAGGGCAGAATATGATCCTGAGTTAGAGGCACTAGAAAAAGAGATTGATGGCTATGTACAGTCTAAGGATGAAGAGGATGTGAGGAGGAGGATTGAGAAAGGAAAAGCAAAAATCAGTGTAGAAGATCCTGTCAAGGCATATCCTGAAAAGGATGTACTATTTAAAGATGATGCTATTGCTGCTGCTGATGCCCTAAGAGAACAACAGAATATCTTGAGAGAAACAAGGGATAGGGAGATACTGGCTCAATCCCTAACTCCTGAAGAAATGGAAGAACAGGAAATCTTGATTAAACAAGCCAAACTTGCAAAAGAAATTATTGATGATATGGCTGACCAAGAAGCAATTGAAACATTGATTATGATAAACAGAGCTGAGGAAGCTGATAATTCCCTGGCTATGGTGATTAGCATGTTTTAATCCCAGAATCAACAAGAAAGAAAGTCTTCAGAAATTGCTGAACCTGCCAACTTGAATATTGATGTAATGATTGAAGAAGAAATTGGTGAGTCCATTGCTTCAATGGTTACCAAGAAATGGACTGAACAGGTGAGAGAAGATTTGAAGAAGAACCCAACTGACAGCTGGTCAGAAATGGTGAATGTGACTGAACCTCGTGAAACACTTGAACAGAAAAGAGAAAGACTTTCAAAATTACATGAAGAATTTGCAGAGAAAGTCAATAGGTTTGCTAAGACCTACATGAGAAGAAAGAGGGCACCCAAGCAGACTGAGCATGAAAGATCTGCCAAGAGAGGAAAGTGGGATGACAAGAACAAGTACTTTGTTGAAACTCCGGAAGATGATGCTAGTCCTATAAGGGCTGTCCCACTGCAATCCTTGCAACCAGATGAGAGGGTTCAGGGTGTTCCTGATGTGCCAATAAGAAGTGAACCAGATCATCCATCCTCTGATGAACCAAAGATTGATGCTATGAATGATTTAACTAAAGGAGAGGATGAGTCTGAGGATTCTGATGATGATAATGATGATCCTGAGAATGATCAATGGAAAAATGTCAAAGCTACTAATGTTATGTCCCCACAAGTTGTAATGACTGATGAACAGAGGGAAAACATTGAGTTGAGTATGAGAGAAGCCAAAAAGAATAATCCATTGGTTGTAAAGCTGAGAAGATATGGGATAAGTTTTGAATCATTGGCTGATCTTGATGATGATCAGTTGCAAAAGAGACTGGATAAAGAGAGAGATGGGCTCAAGAAAAAGATGGAAGAGAAAAACAGGGAGAGTCAAAAGTTTAGAGATTACCTCAGAAGGCATAACTATTCAGAGAAAGATCTATCTCTCTTCAATTTTGATAAACATCAAGACCTCTACAATAGTGAAAGAGAGAAAGTGAAAGAAAAGTTTGTCAAAGAGAATGATGAACTTGAAAAGATTGAGGCTCTGAAGAAGAAATATGGAGGGATGTGTGGATATTTGCTGGAAAGAGGTATGAAGCCTGAAATTGTTGAAAACTTGTCAAGAGAATCAGTGGTAGACCAGTACAATAAGTTGAAAAGAAAAGAAAAGCTGAAAAGGGCTCAAATTGAAAAGTCTACAAAACTGTCTGAACCAACTGATGAACCTCAAGCTAAGAAAAGAAGAATTCAAACCATGAGGGAGAAATTAAAGGAACAAGTCAGATCTGTTGAAACTCCTACCCCACAAGAAGAAAAGCCTGAACCAGAAAATGAACCCATAGTCCCTTGGGAAAATGAAGAAATGATAAATATTCTAAGAAGGGTTATGATTGATCAAAGGGGAATGAGTGAAGCAGACTTCAATGTCTTGGAAAAGGAGGATTTAAAGAACCTTTTCTATATACAAAAGGCTGAATGGGAGAAAGCTTTGAGGGAAAGTGATAACCCTAGAAGCTTTGGGGATGGAAGCTTTGTGCCGGCTGGATTGGCAAACACTCCTGGTATGGCAAGAATGCTGCTGGATCTTAAAAGACTAGCAGGACAGAATATTGTTGAATTAGCCAACCTTCCAACTGAAATGGTAGAGGCCATCTATATCAAAACTTTTAATTTGGGGCCTAGTAAACCAAAGAAGTCTATCCCCTTTAGGCCTCCAATTTCAAGAAGACAACCACAAGGATGAAGAGGTGAATCAAGTAGTTCTACACAGCAAAGAACAAGACCACAATCTGATGTGGATCTACCAAGAGAACTCTACTTTGATTCTATTACTGAGTCCTTGAAAGTGATTATGGAGAGTAGAAAATTGAGAGAAATTGTTGTTAGGAGTGACTTCCGTGAATATACTAAAGAACAACTGGAAAGGATGGTCACTCTTAGATTGTATGATTATCGAAATAGAAACCGAATGGCATGAAGGCAGATGAATGATCTGTCAAAATTTTTGTATGAAGAAGCTGACAGAGGGTTCAAGTTCCTAAAGGAAAAGAGAAGCTGGAGATTAATTCAGCTTCACAAGTCAAAGAGGAGAGAGAAATTGAAAAGAATGGACATTGCTGAAAGAGATTTTATGATAAATGTCAGAGATAGGAATCCACTGTCAAATATGAACACATGCATAAGTCTTAAAAGAAGAATGATACGCCCCAACTACACAGTACATAAGAATGGCATTATAGCTGCAATTGAGTATAAAGAAAAAAATGACCATTACTTGCTGAGAAACTCAGATGGAAAATATTGGGGATCATTAAGAAAAATGAAGACTTGACCTGCCTGCATGATGAAGATTTAATGGATATAAGGGATTTGGTTGTACCAGAAAGTCATGCTCATTACCGAATCCTTAATATCTTCAAAATGAAAGCTGCATCAGAAATAATCAATAGAAGACAAGTTGCTCACAATGCAAGAAAGAGACAAGATGAATAGAGTAGGCTTTGTGATGTAATGTCTTCGGACAGCTTTTTGAATATGTAATTTGTTTATGTTATTTGAATATGTAAATTTGACTTTGAATTTGATGTGTATTTTTTGACTAAGTGTAAGTAACCTTAGAAATGTTTTGGGTCAGCTGAGGTGTTCCAATCTAGGGGGAGATTGTTGAGTCAAACAATTGCCCTAAGGGGGAGATTGTTGAGTCAAAAATTTGACCAAGATAAAGTACATGGAAGTATGGATCCGGGCACACCTTAGACGTCCGAGCAAGCTTTTACTTATCCGGGTACGATATTTTGTCTATCGAGCAAGGTTATCTTCAAGTAGTCTTCTTTAGTGGATATCCGAGCAGGGTTTGCAAATTAGTGCATTGTCGGGCAAGGTTCACTAGTTTATGTAAATCCGGGCAAGGTTCACTTTATCAAGCAAGTCTGTTCTTCATAGCCAAGTAAAGTTCACTCCCGAGTAAGCTTTTGGCTAACCAAGTCCATGAAGCCAAGTGATTGGAAGACCGGACAAGGTATTCATTAATAATAGTGGTCCGAACATGCTTGATGATTGAAATGAATATCTTTAAGTAATATCGAGCAAGGTTCAACTCAAGCAAAGGAACAGTACTCCCGAGTACACTTTGCTAATAAGTTATGTTATAGCAAGGAGTTGAAATGGACCATTGAAGAACAAGGTTGCTCGTAAGGGTTTGTCGGGCAAAGTCTGGCAAAGTCAAGAATATTGAAGTCTACCCGGTGAGTATTTTACTTGGTAAAATACTCTTTAAGTAAAGTCTACCCGGAAACTGATCCAAGCACACTTCTATGTTACCAAGTCCTGAAGGATGGCAGAGTACACAGCGTACTCGGAATGTAAAGATTGATGCAAAGCCTACCCGGAAGACTTGTTTTACACTTAGACTATTTTCTGATTATGTAATTTGAATATGTATGTACGTTTGGGGTTTCTAGAAGGAATGACAGCTGTCCCAGGATGGCAGGCCTATAAATAGAATGTTTTAGGGCACGCCGCAAGGGGAAAAGACGGACAAGGCAGACAGACACATTTATTAAGAATAGAATATTGTGTGTGTGACGGCTGTCTTAGTACGGATAAACCTTCAAGAAACCCTAAATCGATTATCCACTTTGTATGATTAATATGATGTAAATGGAAATCTTTTGAGTGAATCTTGTTCTTGTTGGTTACCTTTGATTACTGATTTTGCAACCGTATGTTTGTTATTGATTCCGCCTTTAACAAACGGTCGTCTTTCTAAAAATAGCAACCCGCCATTAACTCTCTTGTCGACACATCTATTTGTGTGAGTTATGACATGATTAAGTAAGATCCAGCTGAAATCAAGGGACCAGACAATTTCACACCAAACTTAAACAGGTCAAAACTAATGGGGTTGTAGAATTTCGGTCTCTATCCATCTTCTTTCAATCATTAGGCATTCTTCATCGCCTTTCCTGTCCACACACCAGCGAACAAAATGGTGTTGTGGAACGTCGACACCGACACGTGGTTGAAACAGGTCTCACTTTAGTTGCTCAATCTCATGTGCCACATCGTTTCTGTCATTTTGCCTTTGAAACTGCTGTCTACCTTATTAACAACATGCCTTCACGCTCCAATTCTTCTCTCTCTCCTTTTCAACATCTTTTTCGTCATCCACCCGATTACTCCTTTTTAAAAGTCTTTGGTTCACAATGTTTTCCCCACCTACGTCCTTACAATAGACACAAAATTGACTTCCGCTCCACTCCATGTGTCTTTCTCGGATATAGCTCCCATCATCATGGTTATCGGTGCTTTAACCCCGAAACCGAGCGAACATAAATTGGCCGGCATGTTCGCTACAATGAACTATGTTTTCCATTCAAATCTTCTCAACTTAATAATCTTCACTCCTCTTCACCCTCTCTCGACCCCTATTTCTCTATATATCCCAATCCACCTAACACCGATAACTTTATCCCACCTTCCGTACAACAAAATACCACCTCTACGGCTGCTGGTAACCCACCACACCAGCCTTCACCAGCTGCTGTCCCAGCCTCCCCAGCAGCGGGAATACCTGTCCCACCTCCTCCACCACCTCCTAGGCCTCCCCAAATCCATACCTACCATCGCCGCCACATACGACCCTCCCAAATAGCTACCAATCAGCCCCAAAACAACACTCATACAACCACCGAACAGCCCCAAACACAGTAACCAGACATCCCCAAACCAAGCCCAAACTAGTACGCAAACAGCTCCTCGTCCTCAACCTTCTAATCTTCGGCCCAACCCAAAACCTACCACACCCTACAAAATATCATCCTTTACCTCTTCTACCATCGAACCTAACACTGAACCAGCCTCCTTTACTATTGCCAACACTTTTCCTCAATGGCGTCAAGCTATGCCAGATGAATACTCGGCACTTTTGAAAAATGGCACATGGTCACTAGTTCCTCGTGTTCCGGGATCTAATATCGTCGATTGTAAATGGGTTTACAAAATTAAACGGGATCCAAAGGGGATGATTCAACGTTATAAGGCTCGGTTAGTAGCCAAAGGGTTTTGACAATAACCGGGTACTGACTACAGGGAAACATTCAACCCTGTGGTCAAGGCAACCAGTATTTGTATTGTGCATTCTTTGGCGATCACGCAAAAGTGGGCCCTTCGTCAGTTAGACGTTCAAAATGCTTTTTTGCATGGAGCCTTAAAAGAGACTGTTTATCTTCAGCAGCCGCAAGGTTTTCTGGATCCTCACAAATCGTATCATGTCTGCTTACTGCACAGGCCTTTGTATGGGCTAAAACAAGCCCCACGTGCTTGGTTTCATAAGTTGTCTTCCACCTTACATCAGCTTGGGTTTTGAGGCTCCAAAACTAATCAGTCTTGGTTTATTTACACCTCCGGGGCCACGGTACTTTATATGTTGGTATATGTTGACGACATCATAATTACAGGTAACAATCCAATTGCTGTCGATGCGGCTATTAGCCACCTCATTCGAACTTACCCTATTCAGGATATGGGCAAACTTTCTTAGTTTTTAGGTATTGAGATTGTTTCCAAAGGGGCAGACATCATTTTATCTCAACAAAAGTATATTTTGGAGCTTTTACAAAAAGCAGGCCGACTGGAATCCAAACCCTTCTCCTCTCCAATTTTTACATCAGCAAATCTTGCTTTAGAGGACAGTCCACCATTTGCCAATCTGGCACGCTATCGACAAGTTGTCGGGGCTTTACAATATACCACCCTTTCCCGTCCGGACA
The DNA here is from genome assembly GCF_021521415.1 of Bidens hawaiensis. Lineage (NCBI taxonomy): Eukaryota > Viridiplantae > Streptophyta > Magnoliopsida > Asterales > Asteraceae > Bidens > Bidens hawaiensis. Next base: position 299,208 of record NW_027491723.1, on the reverse strand, counting down.
TCGCCTTTGCAGTCAACAAGGTCTGCCAGTTTATGCAGTCTCCGACGGAGAATCATTGGTCCGCGGGAAAGCGTATATTGCGATACTTAAAGGGTACTCTCTCCCACGGCTTTCTTGTTCAGCAACAGTCTACTCAAGTTCTCCATGCCTATGCAGATTCAACCTTCAACAATCTGTCCGCTTTCTCAGATGCTGAGTGGGCCGGGTGTCCAGATGACCGTCGTTCCACTGGGGGATTTGCTATCTATTTAGGGTGTAATCTTGTCTCGTGGTGTGCACATAAACAAAAAATTGTCTCTCAGTCATCTATAGAATTGAAGTATAAAGCTCTAGCTGATGCAGTTTCTGAACTCACTTGGATACAATCCATTTTACAAGAATTAAGGGTCCCAATTCGCTCAACTCCTACATTGTGGTGTGATAATCTTGGAGTCATATACTTATCAGCCAATCCGGTATTTCATGCTCACACAAAGCAATTGATGTTGATTTCCATTCAGTTCGTGGAAGAGTCGCTAGAGGTCAACTCTCAGTACAATTCATCACTACAAATTATCAGATTGCCGACATCTTTAAAAATCCTCTGTCTACTCAACGTTTTTCTTTCTTTGATCCAAGCTAAGAGTCGCTTCCCGACCTTAGCTTATAGGGGGATGTTAGACAAGATATTATTCCATATTTAAATAATGTCTAATTGTATAGGGTCTAGTTTGTATTATTCAAGTCTATATATATCTTGTAATCTCCTTATTATTATTTACAATAACAATTATCATTCCCTCTAATTAACTTGTATGATTTCTTATTAAGATGTTCTATTTTAGTTAAAAAAATTGTTTTTTAATGTGAGCTTTTTGCGCTTATCACCTGGGCGCTAGGCCCAGCCTCAACGCTTTCAAGCGCTTATCGCATTTGATAACTTTGATTTAAATAATCTGAGTTTGACCCGTTTATATTCAGTCAAGTTTTATAGTAACTCTTTTGAACTATTAGAAATAAAATGTTATTTGAATGAGGTGGAATATGCAAGAGTAAGTGGATACCTTTATTTAAGCGCACCGAATTCCTTGCTTACGCAAAAATGGCTCCATCTCGTGTGCGAATTGGTCCAAAGGACCTTCTTTAAGTTCCATCTGAGAAGTCAATTATCATACATACAAAATGAAGAAAACAAAATAACTTAATCCATTATCATAGTAAAGTAACATGTTACTAATAACTGAAATGCAAATACATTAAACATGTTAGTAATACGTATCAAAATCCCCATGCCATGTTCAAGTCTCGTATCGATAATCAACACACAAGCTAAACGAATAACTCTCGTTTATATTAATCAGAAAATATAACTCTAAAAACTGATTACAACTCTCAAACCCTAACTCGGTTTGACTTTTGATGAACCCTAACTCGGTTACACCAACCTCACACTAGATGAACCCTAACTCGGTTACATCTCGTGTGTGTGTGTGTCTAGATGAACCCTAACTCGGTTGCACCTCGCACCACCACCTATAATGTCTAACCATGACTTGGTTTATATAGACTAACCTAACTTGTTAGCCAGGACAATACCTATTACAATTACAATACAATTAGGAAACATAATGTAATTAGGAAACATAACCAACTATGACCTGCATGTCATTATTGGTCCCTCAAGTTCACCGACTTGTGACTTGGAGTCCGAAATTACTTCCAATAATCACCCCCTAATTTCTGACTCCATGTCTCTTTTGCCCTGTGTGATTTGACCCATGGCTTGACCTTCTCGATTTTCACAGCCATCTTGGCCTTGATTTCCCCGAAACTTTTTTTGATCCATAGATGTGTTCTTTGGCTCCACCGAACTCAACTACCTTTGTGACCCTGTCCCCGACCATTCACTCGGTCGTATGTAAATGCATAACCACTCCTTTGGCTGCAATCCCGGTCATCTAATCGAGCGAACAACTATCTTCCTTGATCTTATTTTGTTCCCGAATCAAAACACAAACACATTGTCACACCCTCAAAATCCACTAACGGAGTTTTACCGTCAGAGGGTGTGAACTAACAGGATCAGAATCATTAGTTATAATCAAACACCATGTTTAAAGTTTTCAAACAAACAAGACATTAAGTCTTAAATAAAATGCGGAAGCGTAAATTGTAAACCAAAAAGTTTGCGCCACAGGACAACTTGAAAAAGTTATTAAGATAAAAAATAAAAGAAGTTTTCAAAGCGATGGTGGTTAGCGAATGCATGTTCCTATACCGCGCGCACCGCATCGGCTACCTGAGAATAACATACTAAAAGTGTCAACACGGGGTTGGTGAGTTCACAGATTTATATAAATAAAGTGTTTGCGTTTGCGTTTACGTTTGCGTTTGCGTTTGCGTTACCAGATAGTGTTATGTCAAATATATATCAATAGGTAGCTAACCTATCAAGCATGTATTACTAACTGTTCGACACTGAAGCTGATTGTTTATCAATTGCCTTGCCACCATGTCAACCACGACCATGGTAATGTGTTAGCCAAGATTACACCCACTCGACCTACAGTCGAGTTTAGAGTTGGGTGAGGTTTGTCAAACCCAGTAGTACTACTCAACAGTGACTCACTATTATACAAATATTAACCGGTTCGATGTTATGAAGGACTTTGATTGGTTTGTTTGCCACTTAGCCTTACAAGTGATATATAAAAACTAAACAAAATCTACAGCGTTGGAGTATGTTATCTCCCCCAAATAAAAGCGTTTAAAAGAGTATAAGGGGCCTGAAACTCACCGTTTGCAAAGATAACCAAAAAGATCCAAGAAAGGTGTGTGTCACAGAAAATCCTCACTAGTGTTCTAAAAACAAAAATGAGATTTTCTAAGTATTGACTACGAGTGAGTCCCTAGACTCGACACATACAACTTATGCATGAGATGCGTTTCGTGTTTCATTTGTGAAATAAGTGCGACTCGACAAACACGTTGGTGATACATTACATGTGTGAAAAACTACTTAAGTGTCAAGTATTAACATCGTGCATTACTAGCAATTTTCCCCACAAGGGCAATTTAGTCAAAACATAGCAAACATCGATCAGTTATGCACTTTTCATTATAGTTCAAGTAATTCAGTAGCTAAATTGTCCAAGTAGATTTTCACTCGACAAGATTACTCTATTTAATAAATCCAAATATGTCAAATAAATCACGAAAAATCATCACAGAAGCAAACGTGATTTAGGTTTCTGAAAATATTTTATTATATTTTATCATATACGGTTTTATCACAATGATCTAAACATCACAGCAAACACACAGCAATCATTATCATGCGCAACAGAATGTTATTGGTTATTCCCGTTAAATAACAAATCAAATTAATGCAAGACCAGTTTGGTTAGATTCCTAACTCAAAATATTAACTTCCAGAAGTGGAACCAACCCATTTGGTCTTTTCTATTATGAGATATCTTAGTCGCAAAACAGCTTACCAGCAGGCTTCCCGAATCAGACTTGCACAACAGATTTGTAAAATAATAAAAACTAACGTTTACACGTCCAAAAATTACAAATTTGGACTCTTTAGAAACTAGACTCGACCTACTACATCATAGAATCAAAAATAACTTGAGAACATGTAATTAACATTGAGTTACAGTCATTTCAACATGAATTCAGTAGTCTGTCCGGCATCAGTTTCATCAAAGCTCAACATATCATTAACCTATGAACTATAACTCATACATACAACCCTCTAGATGCATAATTCACCAACCATGCATCTCAATTTCACTTTATACACACAGTTAGGGTTTTACTTCAAAGTTCAATTTAAGAAACATGTAATTAACAATCAACCGCAACATAACTAGTTATCAATTCACTAGCAATCATCAACAAACACATAATTAAACCCTAACTCATCTTAAATCATCACTTTCAAGATTTAGGGTTTTGATTAACATGCCCAATATGATAATAAAATCATTAGAATAGCAAGAGGTGATGTTAATTACCTATCTAGAACCTTTAATCCTTCAAAACAAGCTTGAAAAAGAGGTTGTATGTGTGTGTGTGTGGCCTACGGTCGCCAAGAGAGGGGGGAGGGGAAAGATCGATCGTATGTGGGAGGGAGGGGGATTAGGGTTGTGTAATAACCTGATTATAATATTAATATATTACACTTAGCCCCCTAATCTTCTAGTTAATCAATTTCCAGCACAAGTTAGTTTATTTTCCATATGAATTAACATTATGCAAGTAAACACCATGTAGCACATAAACGTAACACATAATTATCAACTTCTTTATGATACTTATCGTTTGTTCACCAACGGTTTGAGTCGACTCATGTGTGTTTCGGTGAAATTTCGAAAGACTACTTGTGTAGTGATTGTCAAGCGTCATTTAAAACCCTAACTTAAATGTAATGAGATATGCATTACAGTTCGTGTGATCTTAAGTTTGAATTAACGGAGTTCGGATTAACGGAGTTAACCTGAAATTGACGAGTGTCACATCATTCCCATGTTGAAAGAATTTTCGTCCCGAAAATTTGAGTCAAGTCGCGATGGGTGTCTGAAAAAGGCAAAAATTTTCAGTTTGTCATATCATCCCCTAGTAGAAAGAAATTTCATCCCGAAATTTAATTCATACCTCCGGTGATTTCTGACGGTTTGTCGACTTTCGCGGTTTTCGGTGTTTGGTCAACCCTTCAAAAAGGTGAGGATACTTTTTCATCATTTGATCCTCGCGTTCCCAAGTGAACTCTGGTCCACGTCTCGAGTTCCAACGTACTTTAACGATGGGAATCTTGTTGTGTTTGAGTGTTTTGGTTTCCTAATCCAAAACTTCGACTAGTTCTTCGATGAAGCATAGCTGTTCATCAACTTGCAATTCGCCCAAAGGAACTGCTTGGGTTTTGTCAGAAAGGCATTTCTTCAAGTTGGATACATGGAATACATTGTGTACGCCACTGAGTTCCGTTGGTAAATCTAATCGGTACGCAACCGGACCAACGCGTTCAGTTATCCGGTATGGGCCAACGTATCGTGGGTTGAGTTTGTTTTGCTTTCCAAAGCGAACTACACCTTTCCAAGGTGAGACTTTCAGCAAAACCTTGTCATCCACTTGGAATTCCAGAGGTTTTCGGCGCTTGTCGGCGTAACTCTTTTGACGATCTCATGCTGCTGCCATGCAGTTTCGGATTTGGACAATCTTTTCAAAGGTTTCAGGTACTAATTCTGAACCAGTGATTTGGTAATCACCCACTTCTGCCCAGCAAAGAGGTGATCGACACTTCCGTCTGTACAACGCTTCAAACGGCGCGGCTTTAATACTAGCGTGGTAGCCGTTATTATAAGAAAACTCTACCAAGGGAAAGTGGGGTTCCCAACTTTTTCCGAAATCCTGCACGCAACATGTCTTCCAAAGTCTAAATGGTGCGTTCACTTTGCCCATCCGTTTGAGGATGGTATGCTGTGCTCATATCGTGGCGGGTGCCTAATGCGCTCTGCAGTGACTTTCAAAAATGCGAAGTGAAATGGGAATCTCGATCTGATATGATTGAGATAGGCACTCCGTGTCTAGATACTACTTCTTTCATATAGATGCGAGTCAGTCTTTCCATTTGGTCTGATTCCTTGATCGCTAAGAAATGCGCAGACTTAGTCAATCGGTCAACGATCACCCAGATGGTATCGCATCCCATCGGTGTTTTGGGTAATCCTGTGATGAAATCCATGGAAATGTGTTCCCATTTCCACGTTGGGAGTTCCGGTTGCTGTAGCAGACCAGAAGGTTTCTGATACTCCACTTTGACTCTTGCACAAGTCAAGCATTTGCTCACGTAGGTGGCAATGCCGGCTTTCATGTTCGGCCACCAATAAAGTGCGTTTAGGTCATGGTACATTTTATTCGAGCCAGGGTGAATGGAATATCAGGACTTGTGTGCTTCGTCCATCACTAGAGTTCTCAACTCTCCGTATCGAGGGACCCAAATCCGGTTTTCAAAATATCGGACCCCGTCCGATTTGGTTTCAAGCTGCTTACCCATGCCCCGCATGAGTTCTGATGGGAGGTTATCGTCTTTCAAAGCTTCGAGCTGAGCATCACGAATCTGATCATGTAAGTTAGCATGAATCGTGAGTTGTAATGCTCGCACTCGTCTATGCTTATCGGTTTCTTTTCTGCTGAGAGCATCAGCCACTACATTGTCCTTGCCCGGGTGGTACTTGATGGCACAGTCATAATTCTTAAGTAGCTCGACCCAACGACGTTGTCGCATGTTCAACTCCTTTTGATCGTAGATATGTTGGAGACTATTGTGGTCGGTGTAAATGGTAAACTTGGTACCGTACAAGTAATGTCTCCATATCTTAAGAGCAAACACCACAGCTCCGTTCCAAGTCATGGGTCGTATAGTTCTTCTCGTGTATTCGCAGTTGTCGAGAGGCATAGGCTATAACTTTCTCGAGTTGCATTAAAACGCAACCGAGACCCTGTATCGATGCATCACAGTGCACCTCAAAATTTTCTGTTCCCTCGGGGAGGGCTAGGAGCTACAAAGTTTTGTTTTCAAAAGTTGGAAAGCAGTCTCCTACGCGTCACCCCAGATGTACTTAGTACCTTTGTGTGTCAATGCGGTGAGAGGTTGGGCAATCTTCGAAAATCCCTCGATGAAACGTCGGTAGTAGCCAGCTAGTCCTAGGAATTGCCTCACCTCAGTCGGAGTCTTAGGTGCTTCCCAGTTTTTGATAGCCTCTTCCTTTCCTGGATTGACATGGATACCATTCTCATTGATCACATGCCCTAAGAAGTGAACCTCGCGAAGCCAAAATTCGCATTTTGAGAGTTTAGCGTACAGTTGTTCCTTCTTTAGCAATTCCAGGATTAACCTCAGGTGTTCTTCATGGTCGGTCTTGTTCTTGGAGTAGACGAGGATATCATCAATGAAGACAATCACAAACATTTCGAGATACGCCTTGCATACTCTGTTCATGAGGTCCATGAATATGGCAGGTGCGTTGGTTAAGCCAAAAGGCATAACCGAAAACTCATAGTGACCATACCGAGTTCTGAATGCCGTCTTTGAAATGTCTTCTTTGCGTACTCTTAGTTGATGGTAACCAGATCTCATATCGATCTTTGAGTAGTAACTCGATCCTTGAAGCTGGTCGAAAAGATCATCAATTCGGGGCAGGGGATAATGGTTCTTGATCGTCACCTTGTTCAGCTCCCGATAGTCAATGCACATGCGGAAAGTTCCTTCCTTCTTTCGAACAAATAAGACTGGGGGTCCCCATGGTGATGAGCTGAGTCGGATGAAACCTTTATCCAATAAGTCTTGTAATTGAGTAGACAATTCCTGAAGCTCCGCCGGTGCGAGCCGATACGGGGCTCGTGCTATGGGTGCCACACCGGGGGCTAAGTCGATTTGGAACTCGACTTGTCGAATGGGCGGGAGTCCAGGCAAATCCTCCGGGAAGACTTCCGGAAAATCTCGCACAATCGGTATGTCTTCGTTTCGCTTCTCCTCCGCGGGTTTCTCGACAATATGAGCTAAAATCGCCGGATGACCCTTTCATAAATATTTATGCGCCTTCATGAGGGTGATGATGCTGGTGGTCATGCCTCTCTTCTCGCCCTGTATTGAGATGGTTTCACCTGAAGGGGTAGTGATATGGACTATCTTGTCATGGCATATAATCTCAGCTCGGTTCTCGGATATCCAGTCCATGCCGACAACAACATCGAAACTACCAAGAGTAAGGGTATAAGGTCGATATCGAAGGTATGACCCGACAGTTTCAACTTACATCCCGCTAGTACATGGGTTTTTTCTATAGACTTACCGTCGGCTAATTCAAAACGAAACTTAGCATCTAACGGGGTTGGAGTTAAGTCTAAGAGTCTACTAAAGGCTTTCGATACAAAACTCCTATCAGCTTCAGTGGCAAACAAAACAGAAGCAAAACAGTCGTTCACAGGGAACTTACCGGTAACCACATTCGGATCTCTGCGGGCCTGGCTCGATCCAACGACGAAAGCTATACCTTTACCACTGCTCCCGCCACTGTTATTGCCTCCATTGTTCTCATTTTGCTTCAGTTTGGGGCAATCCTTCCTGAAGTGACCCTCTTGACCACACTCAAAGCACCCTTTCGTCGCTGTAGGCTTTTTAGGAGCACCCTTAGCCGCTAGGTCTCCCCTACAGTCCTTGGCCTGATGACCCAATTTACCGCATCGCAAACACTTGATACGGTCGCATGGGCCAGCATGGTGATAGTTGCACTTGTTGCACTTCGGATACTTTCCAGCATAGCCACTCGAACCCTGTCCGCCACCATTGTTGTTATTGTTGGAACCCTGATTATTGAAGTTCCGAGCGAGTTCAGGTTTACGGTGGTGTTGTTGCTGTGGGGGGTTCGATGATGAGGACCTAGTGTTGTCCAATTTACTCTTTCCATTCCCAAAGTTGTTGTTGTTGTTGTTGTCAGTGCTTGAGTTTTCGCGAGTTTTAGAGGTGGAACCTCTAGGTGGTAACGCACCTTGTGCCACTGCTTGGTCGGTCAGCTTGTGGGCTATTCGGATTGCTTGCTGAATAGTGGTTGGTTTAGAAGACGTCACCATACCCTGAATCTGGGGTACCAAACAATCAATATACATCTCGATTCTCTTACTTGGTGGATCTACCATCCGCGGGCACATCACTGCTAGCTCGTGAGAACGGGTGGTGTAGGATTCAATCTCAGAACCCACCATCTTCAGTGCCCAAAATTCCGACTCCAACTTCGAGATTTCCTCTCTAGGACAATACTCTTCTGGCATCATGTTCTTGTATTCCTCCCAGTTCATAGCATTTGTCAATTCCAACCCAAGAATTTGCACATTAGAGTTCCACCAGGTGAGGGCGGAATCTTGCAGTGTTCCAGCAGCAAACTTGACCCTGCTGGCTGGTGGACAGTTACACATCTCGAAAGCTGATTCAGCCTTCTCGGCCCAACCCAGGAAACCTATGGCTCCCTCAGTGTCGTCAAATGAATTAGGCTTGCAGTCTAGGTAGTTCTTGAAATTACAGACTCCGGCTTGACCTCCAGCTTGATTCTGAACATGCGCAACTAGAGCTGCCGCCGCATGGTCATTCAGTAGGGTTTGGAGTTCTGCTGCGGTTAGGTTAATGTTACCGCGACCATGACCAGCGTTTCTTCCAGACATCTCCTAGAATCACAGCATAAAATGTTAGACATGAACTCTCGGTTCATATGTAACACACCATACATATAATAAAAGGTAGGTAAGGAAGGAAAGAAAAGAAATAAAAGCATCGCATCACAACCATATAATAATCCAAATAATAATTCATGATTAAAACCATTGTATCCGCTACAAAGTATTTAAAATCAATCCTTAAAATTATAGAAAAATATAAGTTTGGATGGAGACAACCCCTCCATCTAGGTGTTATCATTCTTAGATGTCATCGTCTGAGGACACCTCTGAGTGTGCCTCCTCCTTAGCAGGCTCTTCCTCCGGTTCCTCTTCGAGTTCCTCCTCAGGTTCTTCCTCGGGTTCTGCTGCATTCGGGGTAATCTGCGCCCCTAGTGTGTCGCGGTGAGCTAGGGCTGTCGCTGCAAGGGCTCTTGCACCAAAAATCTGATCCTTCAAATCTATCATCTCTGCTTGCATTTTGTTCATTATCTTCATTTGCTGAACATAGGCATCCTGAACCTCCATAATGGCTTCGGTTATGTAGGAAATTTTCTCTCGGGCATCGATTCCATTCTCTTTCAATTCTCTCACATCTGCTCTAGTCGAGTACATAATGTCAACCTCATGCTCCACACATGATGCGAGGGCTGCGAAGGCGCGCTCCATTGGGAATGTCAGGGGTGGTAGCGTTTTAAAGGATATGGGGCAACCTGGAAGGGGTAGCGGTGGGACTTGCTCACGATAAATGATCCGCTCGACTAGACTCGGGTACCAGCTCCATTCGCCGTTCTCCTCGTACACTTCTACAGATGGGCGGTCTCTCTTCGGTACGGGGGCCATTAGTGCTGGGACTACTCGGGATGGGTATGTGTTGGGATGATGCGGTTCCTTGCCTGGGGCGCGGGACACCGAGTCGAATGATGGCGATGGCCTTGACATCCCTACATGATAATCCGTGTATGTGCGCGTATGAGTGAATGAGATAAAGAGATAAAGAAAAGAAGGACTAAATATAATATATATATATTTATATATGCAGTGCGTATAATTATAACAAATGAGTCGTTGCGGTTATAATCTAGTATGCATGCAATTCTAGTTCGCTATAACCAATGGCTCTGAAACCAAACTGTCACACCCTCAAAATCCAGTAACGGAGTTTTACCATCAGAGGGTGTGAACTAACAGGATCAGAATCATTAGTTATAATCAAACACCATGTTTAAAGTTTTCAAACCAATAAGACATTAAGTCTTAAATAAAATGCGGAAGCGTAAATTGTAAACCAAAAAGTTTGCGCCACACAGGACGACTTGAAAACCCAAGTTATTAAGATAAAAAATAAAAGAAGTTTTCAAAGCGATGGTGTTTAGCGAATGCATGTTCCTATACCGCGCGCCCCGCCTCAGCTACCTGAGAATAACATACTAAAAGTGTCAACACGGGGTTGGTGAGTTCACAGGTTTATATAAATAAAGTGTTTGCGTTTGCGTTTGCGTTACCAGATAGTGTTAAGTCAAATATATATCAATAGGTAGCTAACCTATCAAGCATGATTACTAAGTGTTCGACACCGAAGCTGACTGTTTATCAATTGCCTTGCCACCATGTCAACCACGACCATGGTAATGTGTTAGCCAAGATTACACCCACTCGACCTACAGTCGAGTTTAGAGTTGTGTGGGGTTTGTCAAACCCAGTAGTACTACTCAACAGTGACTCGCTATTATACAAATATTAACCGGTTCGATGTTATGAAGGACTTTGGTTGGTTTGTTTGCCACTTAGCCTTACAAGTGATATATAAAAACTAAACAAAATCTACAGCGTTGGATTATGTTATCTCCCCCAAATAAAAGCGTTTAAAAGAGTATAAGGGGCCGTGAAACTCACCGTTTGCGAAGATAACCAAAAAGATCCGAGAAAGGTGTGTGTCACAGAAAATCCTCACTAGTGTTCTAAAAACAAAAATGAGATTTTCTAAGTATTGAACTACGAGTGAGTCCCTAGACTCGACATATACAACTTATGCATGAGATGCGTTTCGTGTTTCATTTGTGAAATAAGTGCGACTCGACAAACACGTTGGTGATACGTTACATGTGTGAAAAACTACTTAAGTGTCAAGTATTAACATCGTGCATTACTAGCAAATATCCCCACAAGGGCAATTTATTCAAAACATAGCAAACAACGATCAGTTATGCACTTTTCATGATAATTCAAGTAATTCAGCAGCTAAATTGTCCATGCAGATTTTCACTCGACAAGATTACTCTATTTAATAAATCCTAACATGTCAAATAAATCACCAAAAATCATCACAGAAGCACACATGAGTTAGGTTTCTAAAAATATTTTTATTATATTTTTATCATATACGGTTTTATCATAATGATCAAAACATCACAGCAAACACACAGCAATCATTATCATGTGCAACAGAATGTTATTTGTTATTCCTGTTAAATGACAAATGCAATTAATGCAAGACCAATTGGGTTAGATTCCTTACTCAAAATATTAACTTCCAGAAGTGGAACCAACCCATTTGGTCTTGTATATTATGAGATATCTTAGTCGTAAAACAGCTTACCAGCAGGATTCCCGAATCAGACTTGCACAACAGATTTGTAAAATAATAAAAACTAACTTTTACACGTCCAAAAATTACAAATTTGGACTCTTTAGAAACTAGACTCGACCTACTACATCATAGAATCAAAAATAACTTGAGAACATGTAATTAACATTGAGTTACAGTCATTTAAACATGAATTCAATAGTCTGTCCGGCATCAGTTTCTTCAAAGCTCAACATATCATTAACCTATGAACTATAACTCATACATACAACCCTCTAGATGCATAATTCACCAACCATGCATCTCAATTTTACTTTACGCACACAGTTAGGGTTTTACTTCAAAGTTCAATTTCAAGAAACATGTAATTAACAATCAACCACAACATAACTAGTTATCAATTCACTAGCAATCATCAACAAACACATAATTAAACCCTAACTCATCTTAAATCATTACTTTCAAGATTTAGGGTTTTTATTAACATGCCCTATATCATAATAAAATCATTAGAATAGCAAGAGGTGATGTTAATTACCTATCTAGAACCTTTAATCCTTCAAAACAAGCTTGAAAAAGAGGTTGTATGTGTGTGTGTTTGGCCTACGGTCGCCAAGAGAGGGAGGGGGGGGGGGGAAGATCGATCGTAAGTGGGAGGGAGGGGGATTAGGGTTGTGTAATAACTTGATTATAATATTAATATATTACACTTAACCCCTATTCTTCTAGTTAATCAATTTCTATAACAAGTTAGTTTATTTTCCACATGAATTAACATTATGCAAGTAAACACCAAGTAGCACATAAACATAACACATAATTATCAACTTCTTTATGATACTTATCGTTTGTTCACCAACGGTTTGAGTCGACTCGTGTGTGTTTCGGTGAAATTTTGAAAGACTACTTGTGTAGTGATTGTCAAGCGTCATTTAAAACCCTAACTTAAATGTAATGAGATATGCGTTACAGTTCGTGTGATCTTAAGTTTGAATTAACGGAGTTCGGATTAACAGAGTTAACCTGAAATTGACGAGTGTGACACACATCCTTCCAATCAAAACATTGGCCAAAACATAACTCATTTAACCCTTATAAAAACGAACTCCAAATTTAACACGCTTGTCCAACCCCTTGCTCCAGTCCGTCGGAACAATATGAACAAATCAATTCCGAACAACTTTTCATAACCGAACCCAAGTAACAATCACGGCTTAGATCGTACCCAGAAAGCAACTCAAACAAACTTTGAATTATTTGGATTCTTACAAATTAGTTTAAAAATAATATTTTTTCTTGAATAACCTTTTGCCTTGTTGAATTATCTAATGCTTTCTTTTACCTTTATCAAATATAAACTAACAGCCGAACTTCTTTTCTCCTTGCAAAATAATTCAAACAAAAGACAAACCACAATGTTGTGTCTCTTCGTCCAAAATACACAGCCGCAAAAGGCAGAAACCTATACCTTCTTGTTCTTGTTCTGATAGTCTACGACAACCCTTCGCAGATCTAATTTCCAAACACAAAGAACGGAACCTGTTGTTGCTACCGGAACTTACAGGAGCAACCTGTCACCGCCGGTAGATGGTCCGACTGACCCGTTGCCGATTCGTAAACTCGCCGTTACAGGTCCGACTGACCTCGTGAAGAGAAACTTCGATTCGGAAACCTAACTCGGTTCCGATATACACGGACGATAACTTCTACTCAAGCCACCACTCACCACCGATCATTGTACCGTTGATCCTTCTCACCGTCGATCAAAGTTAACTCGATTATCGATTTTTTTGAACTTGGCTCTGATACCAATTCAAGTCCCGGATCGATAATCAAACACGATATAAACAAATAACTCTCGTTTATATTAATCAGAAAATATAACTCTAAAAACTGATTACAACTCTCAAACCCTAACTTGGTTTGACTCTTGATGAACCCTAACTCGGTTACACCAACCTCACACTAGATGAACCTAACTCGGTTACATCTCGTGTGTGTGTGTCTAGATAAACCCTAACTCGGTTGTACCTCGCAGCGCCACCTATAATGTCCAACCATGACTTGGTTTATATGGACTAACCTAACTTGTTAGCCAAGACAATACCTATTATAATTACAATACAATTAGGAAACATAATGTAATTAGGAAACATAACCAACTATGACCTGCATGTCATTATTGGTCCCTCAAGTTCACCGACTTGTGACTTAGAGTCCGAAATTACTTCCAACACATGTTCCTAATTGTTATCTACTGTTTCGCAAGCAACCGCCCTTTCTTTTTTATTGTTCAACCACGATCCCATTAACACCCATGTTGTAAATCATGTTACCGTTTAGCTTTTCTATGTACTTAATCAACACAAAATTGATGAAAATATATCAAAAAATCTCCTCAATATTGTTCCTGTTCGGCTCTGTTTTTTTTTTTAAGAGATTGACCATCCCGAATTGGTCTTAACATTGGTGCTCTCAATGAAAGCACCAAATGTTACGACATGTTATCGATGGCCAAACTCACAAGAAGATAGAGAAGAACAAAGACAATATTGAAAAAATCTTCTTATACTTTTTCATTACTTTAGTATTTCTTAAGTATAAAAAGAAAGGAGCGGTAACATGATATAGAGCATAAATAATCACAATATGGCTGACTAATAAAAGAGAAAATACTGGATGCATGCAAAACAATAATAAATAAATTCTGAAACAACAAACACAATGATATGCAACATCCAAAGGTATTGTATTCATCAAATATAATTGTCATGAATGAATAAGTATCAAATGAGTTTCATCTAAGGGTACCTTCTGGTGGATTTTAGTTGCTCCCTAAACTGATTGAACTTAAGATTCTTCATGCTCTCAAAGCTAAAAACATATATGGAATTATATTGGTCAACGAATGGAGTTAACAATGCTCTTTTTATTTAGGCTCCCTCCCTTTGTTTTTAGTTTTCGAAAATGTCACTGCATTCAACAACAATACACAATTTCTCAAAACAAGTTCAAAGCATATAACAAATCACGAGATAATAAGAGTACTTTCATCTCTCATCAACTTCTGTTCTACGCAACTAACCATCTTAAGCTGACCAACAAACATTACAATCAAAACAAGCTCTTACAAAGTTTAAAACTAAAATTCCGTGTAGAAGGACGAAATCATGGATATTGGGTGTGCATGGGTCAGTTTGATTCGGTTTTGTGCTAAAACAAATGTTTTAAATACATCTCATCAACCCAGTTTTCTCATTAATAGCTTATTTTGTTTCCTTATCGAGTGGATTCCTTCATAAATGCATTATAACACTCAATATTAAATCTAAACACACCTAAAAACTCTAAAAACTACTGATCATCCTCCCCACATCCCACGAAAGTTCCATTCTTTTAGGGTGTGTTAATTCGTGGGAATTCAAAGGAATTAGAATTAAAATCCCATGACATGGCGTGTTCGTTTCGTTGGAATTGGAATCTTAATTTCATTTTGGTGTGTTCGGTTCAAAGAATTGGATTTGGAATTCAATTCCTTCAAGTTCCTTTAAATACGGGGATTTCAAATCCTTCCAAAATATGGAGGAATTCAACGAAATTCATTGGAATCTTATCTCGATATTTTTTTTAACGAGGACAACGAATAAAACATTTTAGCTTTTTTACTTTTTTTGTTTTTAATTTATATTTTGAGTTATGAATTTTTTATTATTTTTGAATATTTTTTTGAGGGGTTTTTGATCTTAATAGAAAACCCATAAAAAAATTCCAAAAAAATTAATAAAAAAATCATAACGCAAAATATAAATAAAAAACAAAAAATTGTAAAAAAAACTAAAATGTTTTTGCCGTTATCATTGTTAAAAAAAGCCTCATTGAGTCCTATTCATTTGTTAAACGAACACATTAAGAATGTATTTGGATTTAAATTCTCCCCAGTTCCAATTCTTGTTGAAATGTTCAGATTCCAAATCCGATTCCTTCAAAATCTAATCCTATACAAATTTCAATTCCAATTCCAATCCATTCCGTGAAAAGAACACGTCCTTATTTATTTTAACTGTTTTAGGGACATATGCGTTCGAAGATATTTTTTATTATATATAATATTCAATCGCAACTGTCTATCCTTGTGTGTTTATCAGTTTGCCTAACTTGCTGATTGTTTACTTGCTTTATTTGAATGCTATTTGCTTACTGCGGCAACGATGTCCATTTTATGGCAACGGTTTAATCCTTGTTTGGTAACCAATGTCCATTTATATGGAATTGGTTGAGTTCTTTCTTTATTGTTTGGTTGATTGTGTATGTGCTATGGCTTAACTGTTTATCTCACCGAAACAGTTTGCATATTTCTTTATATATTATATAATATTATTGTAGTATCTTAAACTGGTGTTTTATTCACTCAACATATGTTGTTGACAAACCTTTCTATTTTATACGCATATGCAGGTTATTGTTTGAACTAGTTGCAGGATTTGGTGAACACTTAGTGAAAAATTTTTGTTAGAAGAATTTAATCAAGATTTAGATTTGTATACATTGTTTGTTTAATGTGTTGTACTTTGTACTTGAATCATTTAATCGAATTAAATAGATATTGTTAATTTTAAATAATGCATAATAGTATCTTGAGAGCTGTGAGCAATCAGCTAATGTCCCGACATTTCCGCCTTAGGTTGGGGTGTGACAGGTACATACCGGTTTTTAAAACATTGAGTGTAATTCGCATGAGCGTTTATGTTTTGGGTTGAGCGTGATTCGCGCACATTTTTGTACGTTAAGAACTATTGTACGACACACACACACTGACTCTCTCTCTCTCTCTCTCTCTCTATATATATATATATATATATCAAATCAATCAAATCAAATCAATCATACCCCGTGGAATCCCACCAATTGCAAAGTTATAAGTAGGGTTTGAGGAGGGTGGGATGTAGGCACACCGTACCTTTATCCAATGAGTTGGAGAGGTTCCAGATAGACCCTCAGCTCTAAAAAAACATATGTATAAGAGAATATAAGAGGAAATCAAAGTTCAACAATAATATAATTAATAACAGCACGTAGTAAAAATAATAATACTAATTCATAAATAGATAAAAAAAACATAATATATGAAAAGAAAATAATATAATGGTGTGTGACCAAAACTAAGGAAAAAAGAAGCCCATAAGGTATTCATTTCTCTCTAAAAATCCATAACTCTAATTCTACGTCTCCAATAATTTTTATCCTCACCCATATTCTCGGAGAGGTTTAGGTCTAGCAAATTATGTCTAATCCTCTCATCCCAAGTCAAATTAGGTTGGCCTCTAACCCTCCTCCCATATATATATAGGGAAAGGTTAACATACAAATGAAATTAACGTGCTAAACGTGAAAATCAAGTATAGTAATTATGTAATTACATCATAGAGTAATTATTATAGAATAATTACATAAATACTCCACTTGTATATTAAAAAAATTACTTTGTAGTTTAAAAGTATATTAGAGTTTTTTTTATTTACAATCGTCAACAATATACATAGTATAATAATTAATGATAACATTTAAAATTATATTCTTTTCAATATTTAACAAACACGGTTTGTTGTTAATTTTTGGATTTCACCAAGTATTTTGTGAAATATATTCTAACAATGTATAGTAGTATAATATGTAAATATTTATTTTTATAAAAGTAGATGGATATAATATTAATAGAGTTTAAAGAAAAGTGAATAATTTAATTGTGTTATATATATAACATAGTGTAAAAGGAAAATAAATAATTATTGCTTTATGACATATATTAGTTTTGGAGGAAAAATTTTTGTATTAATCACAAACTAATATATGTCTTCAATTATTTACTTTATTAAAATAGATAGATATTTTATTTTCTTATAATGCTCTTGTAATTTATAAACTCACAAACAAGTAACTAATAAAAATTCGAACTCGTAAACATTTAAATAACATCTCATAGTCCGTTTTCGGAATAACACATATAAAATATTTTTGAAATGCTTTAAACTTTCAAAGTGTATTAAAATCATGAATCGGATGATCGAACTCAAATGGCACAATAAAAAAGAAAGGGGTTTCACGTCTTGTTTAACATACTTAAAGCATTCCCAGCCCGTTCCACATCCCCATCTTTATAATTACACTACAAAACACTATATTTCTCTCTGCTTTTTAGTTAAATAATATTATTTTATACCTTAATCGTTACAGTTTTCTTTTCTCTACTCACAACCAATTCAAAAAATACTAAAAATAAATATGGACAAACAAAGTTTCCCCAAATTCACAAAAAATCAATACTTTTTCTCTCTCCACCCTATAATTTACGCTCACAACCACTTAAAACCCTACTCTATAATTTACAATCTCTCTTCACATAAATATAGAGAATGGGTTGGGAATGCTCTTCTATTTACTAAATCAAAAACTGATAAAATGTAGTTGTGTTTTCTCATTTCATTTTCGACCAATAGCACGGTG
This sequence comes from Bidens hawaiensis, assembly GCF_021521415.1. NCBI lineage: Eukaryota > Viridiplantae > Streptophyta > Magnoliopsida > Asterales > Asteraceae > Bidens > Bidens hawaiensis. Next base: position 280,928 of record NW_027491723.1, on the reverse strand, counting down.
TTATGACAACCGGTCACTTAACTGATTGGACTATTCTCAAAACTAGATTAACATCATAATCAAACAAGCAAATAATACAAAATATACAAACACAAAAGATATTACACGTTGGAAAATAAATGAAATTAACCATCATAAAAACAAGTCTAAAAACACACGAATATCGAAATTTTCAGTCAACAACGAGTAAATTTACACTACGTATACAAATTTTTGGACGAAAACGGGTAAATTTACATTATTGCGCAAAAAAAAAAAACAGAGGGCCCCCCGGGGCCCTCACTATGCTTCGCCAATAAACATAAAACGAATAAGAGGTTTGCCCATGTTCATGTGGTGACCCTTGAGGTTTTGAAATTTAGACACTTTTGACAAAGATGACAACTCAAACATTACCTGATTCACTCGGTTCAATCGTAACAGTCTAGAGGTCCATTAGATGCATACCGAACGTTTGAAAAGGAGAAGTGGCTCGAATTTGGTCCCAATTTGACCGGTCCAACCAACGAATTTGGCTCGACTTTCAAAACCATGCTAATTGCTAACATGCTATGGTCATAGTAGTGTAAGAACTAGAGTTGTTAGTAATAATATAGGAGTCAAATGTAAATATTAGTCATATGTACTTAGTTGAGTCGTTGATATAAATATCATAACACAACTTTCACGTTGATTTTTTTAGGTTTTATTAACATCCATTAAAACAACCAATATCATTATTTAGCAAACACCATGAGATTTAGTTTTAGTACAAAGTCTAATTGTGATAGGAAACCAGTTATTCAGCAAAAGTAGGAGTATTGAAGCAGTTTAATAACTGTTAGTTAGGATTAGTATTTATAACATGTTCTGCATTTTTTTTTCGGATGTCAATGTTTTATGTTACAGAATTGGGGTTTTAATCCTTGTAATTGGAGATCAAGCCTATCTCGAATGCGGCTATTTATCTTAGTTCCAGTAATTTAGATTTTCGGTATCTATCAAATTGATTCTTATATCACCAGTTCATTTGTCATTGTATCCTGTATGACAAGTGTTACACCCAAACAACAATGCATCATACAAGAACATTTCAAAAGCTGTTAAACATAAAATGTCAAATCTTTACATGGGTGTGATCCAAATCTAAAAGAATGTTCAAATTCAATAAGTAAAAGCATAAACAAGTCCTGTGCAAGGGAATCATTTAACAATTACAAACACAAACATAAACATAAATAAAAGAAAAAAAAAACTTACTTTCTTTCCAATTTGAAATGGCAATTGAGAGAGAGTTGATCACCATTTATCTTTTTATCCATCATCCTAAAAAGCTTGCTTCTAACTTTAACACCACCTTGATTCCCTTCTTTACATCCCTTTTTATACAAGTGTATCTACGTCTGACTTTGCCTATTCTGCCTCCTTCCCGATCTCCCCAGCACCACCCTACCCTGCCGACGAAGGCGGTTCACCAGCGACATGCCATTGCCACCACCGACATCCTCATCATCACTATCACCCCCACCATCATCATTGTTATTGTTATCATTTCTACCAAACGAGCCATCATTCCCGCCAGCACCAAATGCATGAAACAACAGAAACACATTAACAAGACTGTTATCAGCCGCCGCACCACCACCAGTATTACTATTACCCCGCCGCCCTAAACCACCCACATCAAACCATCCTCCTCATCGTCATCTGAGTCTGACCCGTACGGGTTCCTCTCGATCACATAATCACCAAACACCATTGCTCCCGGCATTGATGCTGTCACCGTGCTAATCACGTCTTCCCGCTCTCTCTCCCGCTCGAGCCGCCTCCACTTCTGTTCCTGATCCGGGTCCACTTCCCGTGGCTTGGAACACGGGTGTTCTGACTTAACATGCTTCTTCAGCTCCTTATAGGCGCCGATAAACGAACACTTATCATGCATACACGTTCTTTTCTTACAGTTGAGATATTCCCGAGTGGACTCCACCACTGTCCACCCTTTGACTTGGCCTCTGCAAAGAGGACACGCCAGCTCAGCCACTTCTCCGTGCTTCTCAACGGGCCAACCCGATAACGTATCAAAAACATTACCTGTAGTTGTAAAAGGTGGCGAGTGATTAGAATTGTGAACTTCTGACATGACACAGACCTAACATAAAATTAGCGGGGTTGGATGAATAGTCTAAATTCGGGTCAGTTTGGGTTGAACCTGCAAACACGTTTAGCTAGAGGGTGTTTGTATCATCCTGACTGTTTGATCCATTTATTTATTTTAAATTTGTTTTATGTAATAGCTTAACATATTTGGGTTATTTTACCAAAGTTTAAAAATGAGCATAGTTTATACATAAATGCTTCAAAAAATTTTAAACATATGCAAACTTAAAAGAGTTTTAAAGTATTTAGTATGCAAAAGAATACTAAATATCTTTTTTGGGGTTAAACGAGCTGTGTTTGTGTCAATCCGCAAATTAGGGGTGAGCAGAAAAAAAACAAATCGAAAACAAACTAACCGAAATTACCAAAGCATACAAAAGACCGATGGTTTGGTTTCGTATTTTCTGAAAACCGAATTTTAAAATTTAGTTTCGGTTTTGTATTTTCTAAAAACTGGAAAAAACCATTTTACTTTTTATATGTTATTATTGAATTTAAAGATTATAAATTTATTTTGAAAGTCAACTATATTATAAGATATAAAACAAATGGTGTAGCCAAAATAATTTAAGCTCAAATACATAATAATTAATTATTCAATAACTAACAAAAACTTTGAGACCCAATTAATTTGTTTACCACCTTTTTCTGCTTAAAAATTGCAAGGCCAAATGGCAAAACTGAAAAAAAACAAATCTAATTGTGAAAACTGAAAACAGAAAAAACCAAAACTGAGCAGTTTTAAAAACCAAAAACACCAAAAACAGAATTTTTGGTTTTTGGTTTGGTTTGAGATCCAAATGGGCCCATGCACAACCTACCAGCTACCAAAAATACTCAGGCCATGTTCAAGTTCGCGCAAAACAAAATCCAAAACGACCCGTTTAGCAGCCCTATAACAAATCCAAAACATTACCCATGGTTGTAAGAGACGGTGGGTGATGTGGGGACGAAGATGCAATTTTGGTGTAGGCTTTTTTGTACTGGTCGAGGCAGTTGGAATATCGGGAGCTAGTACCGCACATGTATGGGCGGCAACCCTTATCATGTGAAGAACATAGAAGAAGAACAGCATTGTGAGGATATTCCATGCATACCGAGCAGGTAATATCTTCCAAGTCTTTTTTGGAGGTTGACTTTTTTTCATTCAGATTTGATAAATGATGTTCACAAGTGAGCATTGGATATGGGGTTGCCCTGCAGTTTCTTGAAGCCATTCTGCGTCTACCTCTGGTACCTTTTGCCATTCTTGAAATAAACCTGTTAATCATCATGGAATTTTAAAACAGGCTTAGCTAAGGAAGGATTGATACGAGTCATGGTTTATCTCTAACGGGTCAAATTTGAAAAATGAAACAACTTGACTAAAAAAGAAAGAGGTAAAACAGATCAAAAAATAAAATCTTCCAAAATATATAACATAAAACTTAACTCATTTCTGAAATAATACGATAAAGAAAAAAAATAGAACGGATCGAAAGTCGTCCTAAAAGTATTCTTAGAACATAAAACCTTCTAAATCATTTAACTTGTAAAATAATTCATTATTTAAATAATACAGTTTTTGATTGTTCATAAAAAAAACCTAAAAACATTGAACAAAAATGTTTCTGGTCAAGCCAAACTGAACAGACCTATTTCTACCTATACTACAAAATTGCCCATTCTTTCCGACCTCTTGATACCTTGCCTAATTTCCCTCTAATGAATCCAAATTATGAAAGTTTAAGTTTAAAAAGCAGTTAAAAATGCATCTGTTTCAAAGGGCATAAAACACTACTATTCTGTTTCAAGAGTGACAAGAATGAGAATGAGCCAAATATCTGGTAAAAGATAATACTATTCTGATCTTGAAGTTGACAGTAGCCAATTTGAACTCACAGTCAAATGAAGATAGCTACTTTAAATGTCAAAGTTTTGTTTTTATATTTACATATCCATAATGATATCTTCATTGAACCCTGTCGTTAACAACTATGACAGATAACTAAAAACCCTTTCTTGAGAAAGATCTTTGTATGATTATGGAATGTGGTAATATTCAAAAATGCACATGTGCACATAAGTGCAAAAAAACTTCAGAATAATACATCAATAAAGAAGATGACACAAGATGGGAGTACGACACGTATGCCCAAATAATACATTATGGCAAAAGAGAGATTCAGAGAAATCTAAACCTCAAAGCAACTTTTTTATTCAAAAGGTAACACCAGTATGCAACTACCCTAAAATGACAACTAAAAAAAGCAACAACTTGAATGAAAAGTAGTCTGTTTATAATGCTGATTAAGATTTATAACCAGATAGATCGCCTCGACAATGCGATCACAGCCTCATAAAGTAAGCTAAAAAGGGTAAAAAGAAAAAAATTAAAATCTAATCGAACTTGATCAAGAACATCAATCTATATAATAAAATGATCCAAAATTACTAACAATACTGAGAATTCAGATGCATAGATGACACAAATGTAGCAGATAGCAAAATCCTCAAAATTCGGATGAAGCAATAATTAACTTTCAACCAAAAGCCAATTAATGAGCAAGTAACCTTCAAGATCATAAAAACTGAAACTTGATTCCATTTGAATTCACATCAATCAAATGCAATGACTCCTAAAAAACTTACAGGTAAAAGCAAATCTGGATCCAAGAGCAATATCAGAAAAGATATATGTTTGTAAATGAAATAATATACCAAGTCATACATATATATATATATATATATAGGTAGCTAAAAAGCAAGACAACATGCTATATCGAAAGAATCACGCGAGTGACAGTTAAGAATAAATGAATTAATTAATCCATGTTCTTACATACATCACAAAGTCGCAGGCATAAATAACTTGTTTTAATTATTTAATATTATTATAAAAAAATAAAAGGAAAAAGCACATGGTGTAGCGTATAACCGAGTCCTAATCTGAGATTCCAAATAAAAAATTAAATTATTATACGATTAGTGAAAGCAAAATGATAGATACCTGAATCGATTGATGGTGGTTAGGGTTTGGTTGTAGAAGAAATGAGCGGTTAGATCGATGACATTTCTTCGATTATTATTATCTACGTTATGTTATGTGTTGGTAATGCGATGACGACATGATGAGTTTAAGGATTCGATTCGTCTAAATAACATGTTCGGTTTCTAGATAGAGAGAGAAAGAGAAAGAGGGTACGTGAGGGAGAAGTTTGTTTTCGGGAATCAATACTCCACGCGCTTTTAACAAGCGTGCACCATCAAAATAAAACCCGGCCTAACGGATCATTAACTTTGTTTATTGTTTTATGATGTGGTGATTTCGTGACACTGATTTAAGTTATTGTCACGTAATTTCCAAATAACGTCCCACGTTATCAGAAATAAACGGAGTTAACGGTAAGTTAATACGAGGTTGTTACTGGTAACAAAGTTTAAAGTTGGGATTATCACTAGTTAGATTGTTAGCGCAAATTATTATTGGTAAATAGTTAATAGCTTGGATTATTAAAATTTCAATTTTCCAAATAAAAATCATATCCCATTTAAATGAATTCAGGTTAACTAGATTGGGCATGAAATATCTTTTGTTGGGAGAGCGAGTGGCTATACAGTTTAAACATTTTTTGTTGAAACACATTCAACTATAACATCATACTTTTTATAATAATAAATAAAAGAATTTTGTTTACTTAATGGTGTGTTATTATTTAGTTAAGTTAAATAAAAATAATATAGTGTGGGTTTGGACAATAAAATATGGAATAAAGGATGATGATGGGTCTTAGGCTATGCAGTCGATATCGCCGATATATCAGTAATATGTCGGTTATCGGTCCTTGGCGATATATAAGTTAGAATATCGGTTCAGAATATCAGTACCGATAATATCAACGATATTGACCGATATTGGATTAATATATGACTGATATACATTGATATTCCCGATATCAGTGGTTTATGTCTTAATTATCAACTTTTAGTGTTCAATGTTAGTCTTTTAAGTCTTAATCAATTTTTACTTGTTACGATTGTTATTGTTTTGCAGTTTTTAAAATGTTAATTAGTTAATGGTAGGAGACTATACTGAATTATTAGTGTTAAATTGCTATATATATGAATTTTATATGATATTAAAATTACCGATATCCCACCGATATCTCACTACGATAACCGACATCTCAAATATCGGTTCTTGACTGATATTTGATATTTTTCCGCATTAACTGCTTAGGTCCATGGGCTTAAGGGTTTATAAACACCCTAAACCCTCCCTAAAACCCTTATTTAATACATCCAGCCTCCATAACACACTCAAAAATACACACAAACACTACTCTTCCATTTCGGCTCAAATCCGAATCCAACCCAAGAAGAGTTTGTGTTAGATCTTCTTCATACAAGCAAGATCATGAACCGAGTCGGCCCAAGTCTTAATCCAAGGAAGAAGTTATTAATAATGGTGTGTCTTGTATAATATTGTCTTAATTCTGCATTTCTGATTATAATAAGTGTGTCTTGTAAGACTAATCACTCTTATCGTGGTTACCTTATGTCATGGATTATGTCATAGGTATGGGCTTTATGTCAAGCATGTGCCTTATATCTTTTTATGAGGTTAGTTAGCTTTTCCTTGGCAATAAAATGAAGGCTCCCCCCTCACTTGTAATCCATCCCTTGAAAGAAATAAAAACTTCTTCCTTATATATTCTCTCTTGAATTCTTAAGTTCTCTAAATTGAGTTCTTAAGTTCTAACGCTATCATAGCCTTAGCCCCTTGCTTCTCTGATATTTGGTATCACAACCATACCGCAGCTCTTGTTATCCTATACTAAAGGTTCGGATTTGTATGCTCTGTGATTGCTGACTTTGTGCGGATCTCTCACATCAGAAAACCAACTGGTTGTGAAGGTCTAAAAGAACGACTAGTACTGTTCCATCCAAGATCCCTGTTAGAAGTCGAAAAACACTAGCAGTGAGTGATAAGTCAATAAGAAGTCGCGTTCAAGTCTCATTTTGCGGTGTTGATGTATATAAAATTATACATCTTTATAGCATCAAATAATCTCTAAAAACTGCAACTTTTGTCAAATAATATAGTTCAAATAGCTACTTATCATGTTAAAATGTATTTTCAGGTAAACCCAAGCCTCAAACGAAGAAACGAACGAAAAGCCAAAGAAAAATAAAAGGAAAACCCAAGAAAACAGTGAAACACGCCCCCATGCCTCTTGGAACACGCCCCCATGCTTTCCTGTGTAAGAAAATACAAAAATCCGCAAGAAAAGACAAAATACTGGACGGATAGACACGTGGTCGTGCCTCTTATGACATGGGGTCGTGGTAACCTTTCAGGAAAGACAAATGAAAATATAACAAGACACAAAAACACGGGGCCATACCTCATGGAGCACGCCCCGTGGTGAGTCATCATGTACGATCTGACAAAGCATTAAATGCGAGAGGACAGATGGACACGGGGGCATGCCTCCTGAGGCACGAGGCCGTGCCTGGCTTCCCAGACTACCTATAAATAGTGGAGCATGTTCAACAAGTGTGATTGAAGAAAACTTCTATACGGGTATCTCTTAGAAAAACACCCACTTTACACTCATATTGAAGGTCTTGTGGAGAGTTTGAAGGCTTGAAGGTTATCATCACCATCATCCATCATCATCATCATCCATCACCATTGAAGAAGGAAAACTCACCATATTTGGTTAGATTGTTCTAGTTTGATCATGTGTTTGTTATCCTCATCACTTTTAATGTTCATAACCATGCTCTTTACGAGCTAAACTCCATTTACCATCTAATTTCTATGAAGAAGCTTTTTTTTACTTGATGATTATATTAAATATGTGATTTAGTTTAGTAAAGTACATGGTTATTTTGAAATTATCATTTGATGAAAAATGTTCTATCACTTTAACTCAACAAATCAAGGTTGATGATTAACAATCATTCATGATTCACTCATGTTCTTCGAGACTAGAAATGATAAAAAGAATATCTTGATAACTTATTCAAGATAAAACATGGGTCCATATATTGTACTTAGGAATGATGAGATATAAGCTATGATATATTTTTCTAGCTTTGGTAATTCTGAAATAACAATTTTAACACGATTGTTTAGGTTATCATGCTAGTTAAAGAAATCATATGTTAGAGGATGTGTAATTATAACCTAATTAAATCAACCAAGGGGAGGTTGTGTGACTAAACTATAACCATCCGAAGTTGTTAGAATTGGTATTTGAGAAATCGAAGTCAATCCTAATCTTTCTACTTTATTAATCTACTTACCTACCTAAATTGACATTCTCATGATAGTATGAGATTAAGCAAGGATGGACTTGAAAATATGCATGCTACTTTCTTTTTGGTCATAAAATATGTTCCACTTAGAAATGAGGGACTATTCTATCATATATTATTAGGGCAAGTTTATCACATATTTACATCATAATCATTAAGGATGAATGGAGTGGATTCTTGATCTTAGATGGTAACCTTCATATAACTGACTTACTCATTTAAAATTTCTCTTCTTGTCACCTATATATTATATATTTCTATTAAAGTTTAAAAACGAACCCAAAAAATGATTAAACTCTTCGATTAAAGTAAACGAAGATATATTATTAGAAAAAACATTTGTGTCCATGGATCAATACTTGGTTCTTACCAATACTATTCTACATATTCGATAGGTACACTTGCCTATTTTATGTGTTTAGTCTTAGTAGAAATCACTTTATATATTTAAAACACCATCTTGTGCGAAAGCTGCATTCCAAATATCCATACTATATTTTACCACACCGAACACACGACATCAAGTTTTTGGCGCCGTTGCCGGGGACACGGTACGATTCTAAGAACGATCCAAGTTATAATTTAATCATTGTTTATAAAATGTACAAATTTCTAACTTTTACTTTCTTTTTACTAACTATTAGATTAGATTTTTTTTATTTTTTTAGGCTAGCCTAACCTTTAGCTTAACTTTAACTAACCTGTAGTTTAATAGTTTATTTTTGGTTTAATCCCATGTATGTCCTCAACATTCGGAACTGAGTTTGTTTCTCTAATTTCTAAAGCTGAATGACTCTTTCGCCGAAGAATACGCAAACGGGCAACATAAACCGATGAAACAATCAAAGATGAATCAGTAGACGTCATGGCATCAGAAGAAAATCAAACTGAAAAAATGATGGAAGCACAAAACAATGAACCAAATATGGAACCAAACATGAGCCAGAATGCCAAGCCAACCCTCGAATGCTATAGCAATGGAGTGGCTCCACCCGAATTACCGAAAATTTCAAAATCAAATGTTGGAACCCGTTTCGTATCAATCCAAAACAATTAACAGATATCAGATCTGTTTATAATAGATTAATACCTTAACTATTGATCTAGCTCATAATTAACTTTGATTAAGTGTTGTATGTATGTATGTATGTATTATCAGTATGTATATAATAGTAATTGTATAATATTAGGATGAAGATTGAGAGAGAATATGGACAGAGTTCCGTTAATTAGATCTCAAAACTTAAATTAAACGTGAACAGTGTTCACTATATATAGAAGATAGGTCTGGTTCGCTAACATCCCTTAGCGAACCAGACGCTACTTCGTTACATACATTAATAAGACGAAACACCCCCTGATTCGTTAACATCCCCTAACGAATCAGGAGGGAATAAGCTTAAATCTTAGTTCGCTAACATCCCCTAGCGAACCATACCTTACACATAACGAACTAGACAATAATTAAACTAATTATTACATTAAATATAAAACAAATACGTTAACGACAATTACAAAGACTCAAGACGAAAAACCGTGCACTAACAGACACCCCCTCATCTTGAGCTCTTTGTCTTTAAATTACATGAAGCGCTTGGACTACCAGTCTCTGCAACTATGAATTCCATTTTCATGACATACACGCACAACGCGCTGGAATTGCATAGCCAGGTCGTAGTCTTCATTGCGCTCGATCAGAATCTGTTTCCTGTGGAGCACGTCATTCTCGGTCTCAGATAAATTAACCAACCACATCGGGTCGATTATCTTGATGAGCTTAGTCTTCAGTCCTTTACCAAGGACAATGACGGCCTCGCCAGTACGATTGTCATAATACCAGCGGTTGAACGTGAGATGCATCTGTTGGGGCATCGTCTTCACAGGAACCCGCTTCATCGTCTTCGGTGGCTTTACCTTAAGGACAAGTTTCCTCCAGCCAGTCCTTGGATCAATCTCATCAATGCGTTTGCGTCTCGGGACCTGGGGCTTGAAGAACTTGAAGCCATGATTGACCTCGAACAGTAAGTGTTGATGAAACCACTCAGCTGTTCGGTAACCCCCACGATTGATAAATGGACGACACGCGAGGCTACGAACATCCCAACGCGGTAGGGTAAGAACGTCCATTATCTTCTCCTAGTACTGGATTCCCTTCTCCCATTTAACGATACATGCCTTAAGCTCAGGATCATAAAGCCATGAGACAATATCACCATGTACCTTGGAAACAGTCTTGAAGGAGGTCATTTGGTTTTCTTTAACCCATGCAGCAGCAGTGTCTTTCCGTTCATGATCAACATATCGATACGCACTGATAATTTTACCCACTTTCTGGCGTTTGAACCATCTTGCAATATCATCATCAGTTATGACTTCAAGTGAATGAACTGTCCGCTTACTCTTCAACACCTTTTCCAATTCATCCTCAACAATTTTGAACGTTTCCTCATCGAACACAGGAGCACCTTGATCAACGTTTGTATGTTGAAACAAGTCAGGATACTCCTCAGCAGTTACATCTTCCATCTCAACATCCTCATCTTCATAAATAAAGTCCGTATTCATCTGAATTGACGGATCATCCGATATACCTTCCTCATTCACCACTTCGACATCAGGCTCAGTCTCTAAAGCAGTCAACTGATCGTCATTCAACCCAAGAAGTATGGAAATCTGCTCCCGTGTCAGAGACCTATCGACAAACTCACCAACCTCTAACTCATCTCTGTTCACCACACTTCTAACCACCCTCGAACCATCTAAAAATATCACAGTGTTGGCTGCAATCATCTCAATTGGCTTAGCGGCAGTTGGATCTTGATATATAATAATCTGTTTGCCCGAGTCTTTACCACCACTAGTACCAACACCGGAAGATGAGCCGTGCGATTGTTTAGGCTCACCTCCTGCACCAGACTCATCAGGATCTTGATCATCATCTTTGAGTTTCTTTAGGGCATCTTCTTTGCAAGTCAACTGTAAGATCAACTCTTCTTGTTCTTTCATTTTCACCCCCTGAGACTCAACAATCGCTCGCAGCGCTTTAGTCTCCTTCTGACAAAATGAGATATAACTCATCACCCGTCGTTGATTCTCCATAAGACGTTCTTGATTCTGACGGTCAGCTTCCATTTGGTTTTCATAAAGGTGGAGAAGATTCAACAGCATCTCAGTCTGACGATTTGGTGGCAAGTTGTATAGTGATGGATGAACAGGTTGAATCGGTCCCTGAGGTCGAGTGATTCTTATAAAAGAGACATCACTGGGAGGAGGAGGAGTAGGAGGACGAGGAGGAGGCGGTCTCATTGATGGTGTTGAAGGGACAACAGATAATGTAGCAGGAGGCCTTGGTATCTCAGATAATGCCATTTGAGGGATTAAACCAAGCCTTTCATGGGACACCAACATTGTTGTCAATGTAAACATCGGAGTGCTAGTAGTAGGCGGCACTACCGAGCGTTGAGGCGTTGATTGACGTGGTGGCTGAACACCTATAATTACCCCAGCCCCTGCTGAAACACGTCTTTTCTTCGATGGCTCTTCAGTTGCCACCGCTTTCCCTTTCCTCTTACGTTTCTGTTGAGCTGCAATGGTGGCAGCTAACGCAACATTTACTGCCTATTGTTGCTCTTGAAAGGCAACATCACCAGCTCCACCATCACCATCATTACCATCATCATCGTTCCCACCTTCTCCCCCTTCACTTTCAGAATCGGAGTCGTCGTGGATCCAACGTTCATTAGGAGGACAGACATAGTTAGGATTAATGATATGACCAATTGTTCGTTTATTTGCTGGCCTCCCTTTTCTATAAAGCGACATTTGACGAACAATATCGACTGTCATATGTTCCATAGGGAGCACATCATTCACCAAGGTCTGATCAATAGCTAAATTAGGTATCAAATCTTGAATAATCAACTGCAAGAATCGAGGATACATTAAGAATTTCTTCGACTGAATTGTCTGCTGAACTTGTTCTTTCAAATGATCGAAGACGAGCTCAGAGAAGTTAAATGGCTTGTTCAAAATTAACGCTACAAAGGCTGATTGAAAACTGAGTCGACATTCGTCAAAACCGCCACGACGACCACTCATACAATGAATAAGAACATGGAAAGATACTTGTATGGTGGGCATAAACCATTCTTGTTTAACATAGATTTATCAATATCTCCACCATAACGCACACGTGTAAAAAAACCCTTGACCAGTTGCTTGTCGAATTCACTCGGGTTGTTATCATTATCATCAAATCGAAGCACACGCCAAATTACTTCAACATCAATTATAATGGGAGGTTGATTAATCGTTGCTCGAATATGATTTTCCATCTTCACAAACTCTGCAGTAGCCTAAAACTGCCTGATAATACTCAGATACACTTTAGGTCGAGCAGTAATGGCATAATGTATCACTGACCGTCTTAGAAAAGCCAACATATCTCCAATTGTAGCAATATCAGCAACATCCGAGTCAACACAAGCACATATGTTGTGCTTTTTGTCAGAAGGTAATAAAACGACAGCTTCTTGTTGTGCTTGAGGTGGTTGCCATTGTGGTGGTTGCCCTTGTGGTGGTTTATCGGCAGCCGGTGGATCTTGATTTACTTGATCAGCCATTTTAACTGTATAAATATGAACGAATATAAGGAATGTGAAGACGTAATATGCATTTAGCACCAATATATATCTAGTTATTTATAAATGGTGTATTCAATTTATTTACGCGTTTAGACGGGTGAAATACTTTATTTAAGTTAAATGTTAATTTTAAATTTAATTAAATAATTAAAAAAGGAATGTCATTCGTTTAAATATCACTCTGATTCGTTACCATCCAGTAACGAATCAAGCGATTCGCTATCAGGTTAATAAGTTAACGAAAGAGACACAGCGAATCAACTATACAAGTTTAACGAACTGAAGTCTAGTTCGTTACAGATTTGGCGAATCCAAATTTGATTCGTTAAGAAACTGATTCGCTGAGCTCGTTCGTGTATTTCCTTAACGAATTAGACACGAAGCAGTCCCAATTCGCTAAAGATAAAGAATGGTCCATAAATTAGACTTAATCTTTGACCCGCATAGTCAAAGTCAAAATTAAGATGAACACCGATTGTCAACAACACGAATCAAGCTTCAATTAGTCCATAACTATCGTCAGATAATCAAAACATTAAGTGTATTGAACTCGGAAACACATTATTAAGCTAATGGTTTTGAGATTGAGACTCAAAACCCAGAAAGACTTAGGTTAACCAGAGTAAACAAGAACCCCGAAACCATGTAAACACAATCAACCCGGCAAACTAGAATCAATCTTTGATTAAAGTCTACCAAGGGTATCGGAATCGCATTCCGATCACATTGAATCATAAATAACCTACAATAACCCAATATATCTTATATAAATCAGGGTTTATGAACTCGGAAAACCCTTAGACCACAAAAGTCCATAATTAGTCAATTAATACACAGTCATTTTTGACGAAAATCACATCGCTGTGATCATCTATACCTTAGAAACACAATGATATTCTCGAAATGTCGAAATTTGAAAGTTGAATTTCAGAGAAAAATTTGAAAAAGATTACTTTAGGGTGAAGGAAGAAGACGAACAGTGAAGGACTGTTCGTGTTTCTTGTCTTATATAGCCTAACACGCCACCCAAAGTACTCTTTGTACGAATCAAGCGATTCGTTTGAATTATTAAAAACGAATTAGGTAATTCGCTATTCCAATTCGTTGCCTTAGAGTAGCGAACAAGACATGACTTGTGTCTTGATTCGTTAAATATGTATAACGAAGTAGAGATGATTCGTTACAGAGTGAGGAGGCGAATTAGGTGAGCGAACTGAAAATTAGTTCGCTAAAGAATCACCTAGTTCGTTATCCATACTTAACGAATTAGTTTTTAACGAACTAAACATTTTATTTAATTTTAACATAAATAAATAAATGAATTAAATAATGAATTAATTAAATAAATATAATATTTAACTTAAACAAATTATCGAAAACCTTTTTATCCCGATAATTGAATACTTTAAAGACCGTTTCACTTTTACGAAACAAAAAATAAGATATTAAATAATATATAAAGTAAGAAGAGTAAAATATTTTTGATATTTGTAAAAATTAAAGAATGTATTTACAAAGAAGCATCTGAACATAAAAATTGGACAATCTATTTGTGTTTTTTAATGATTTATCAAAAGCAGTACATATTTTTGTATTTTTGTTGAGTTTGAGCAGAGAATCATATTGACCAAAATGCCCTTCCATCACAGTTTTATATATTAGCGATATTACTACTGGCGTTAATTCGGCCATTGATATTGTTGTCCACTTAAATCTTATAACAAACCTTCGATCTTTTTTGTGATATGATTTATGGTTCAATTAGTGCACAGAATATCAGAAACTATCAGCCTCTAATCTCGGTTCAAGCTTAATTTATTTTTTCCAAATCACCCCAACTTGACTTAAACCATTATAGTGTTGATCAAAATTTTTTATACCAATTGTGAAATTTTGAGCAATGCATCAAGTTTCCTTTACCGTGAGTGAGTATGCACGAGTCCATCTGTCAGCTTACATACATTGTATCCGCTGGGGTCCGTTTCTTATTGGTATTGAGACGCACGCAAGGGAGGAACAATTGTATTACTAATAGCGAATTTTGATCAAATCAGTAATTTAGATTGTACAAAGTACAACGGTGATCATGTTTAATGACTTTGGGTTTGCTCTAGAAAGAGAGTGAAATATTCATGCTTATGAATACCCAGATGATTAAGCCGCATAAAGACTCACAGTGCCCAGAATCTTAACGCTTGTTATTTGCTTTATTATATTTTTGGGTGATCAACAACTATAAGGCTTGAGTATGACCGATTATTACATTTCTGCCATCTTCACCGAGACTTTTGCTAGAGACTAACACCTCTTTCAATTTGGCTTTTCTTTAAGTTTATATCACTTACTTTACTCTAACAGCTTGTTTAAGACCTATCAATGCACCAATGATTAAGCACACAGTCTTTTAAGCTTATTTCTTTCTGGATTTGGGGTCAAATAATCAATGTACTATCATTTTCCCTTTTTGTTTCAAAAACTCAAAATTTTGAGGAGCATTAAACAAAATGATTTAAATTGACCTAGTTAATTTAAATTTATAAATTAATGGCTATCCTATCCATCTACAAGTAGAGAATATGACCAAAACATGCAGGCACGCTTCACAAACTTAAATAACTGACTAAATTTCCAGCTAAAAATAAAGTAGAAAGCTTAACGAACGCCCCAAGTACTATCCATTTGTCAGGTATATGGCTAACCCGAAGATTTACAAGAAATTATCAGGACCAAACATATACAAGTATATGTCCTTCAAAATAGAAACAAATGACATAATTTTCAGCGAACATAAGCATGAATCTTTTTGGTTTTTCTCTTTACACACTAAAAACACAATCTTTTTGTCTTTTTCGGATTTTTCTTTACAAAACAAGAAAATTCACATTCTTTTTGCCTTTTTCAGAATTTATCTGTACAAACTGAAATCACAATCTTTTTGGTGTTTTCAAATTTTAAAATGTTTTTGGGTTTTCAAATAATAGAATAAGAAAGAACACAATATTTTTGATTTTTCAAAGTTTTCTAATGTTTTTGGGTTTTATCTATACAAACAAAAAGCACAATATTTTTGTATTTTCTAGAAATTCACCTCCTAAAACCTAAAAAATAAAAATAGTAAACTAGAACAAAACTAAAAATAAAGATAATCATCCTAACTTTAGGATCTCAGCAAGGGTCTCCAATCCATTTAAACCAAGCAAAAAATGAAAACGTGTTTTATCAAACGCTTTGGTAAATAGATCGGCTTTTTGAAAATCAGTGTGCACTTTCTCAAGATCAATTAATTTCTTTTCATAACAATCCCGTTTAAAATGATATCGAATTTCGATATGTTTCGTTTTAGAATGTTGTACGGGATTCTTGGTGATACTAATAGCAGCGAAGTTATCAATCAAGATTGGAGTAGTAAGAAACTTCAAACCGTAGTCGTGAAGATGTTGTTGTATCCACAAAACCTGAGAACAGCAACTCGAGGCTGCAACATACTCAGCTTCGGCGATTGAAGTGGAGACCGTTGTCTGCTTCTTACACTGCCAGGAAACAAGTCGGCTTCCTAAGAATTGACATCCCGCTGTAGTAGACTTGAAGTTGATCTTGCATCCCCCATAATCTGAATCCGAGTAAGCGGTAAAATCAAAATTATCATCTTTGAGGTACCATAACCTTATGTCAGGATTTCCCCTTAGATATTGCAGAATACGCTTGACCGCTGCCAGGTGAGTCACTCGGGGACTAGCTTGGTACCTAGCACTTAAACAAATAGCAAACATTATGTCAGGGCGAGAAGCAGTTAAATACATTAAAGATCCAATCATAACACGATAGAGGGTCGGATCAACAGTATCCTCCAATTCATCCGGTGATAAATTTGACCCACGGGAAGAGGAGTAGAAGGGATTTTTCCGGCAGTAATCTTGGATCGGCTCAAGACGTCGTTCACATATTTTGTCTGATGAATGAAGATTCCCTTCGCAGACTGATGAACCTGCAACCCTAAAAAGAAATTCATCTCTCCCATCGAGCTCATCTCGAACTTGGTTTGCATAGACTTCTCGAACTCCTTACACAACGTGTCGTTTGTAGACCTAAAGATTATGTCATCAACATAAATCTGAACGACCAGAAGATCATCACCAATATTTTTATAAAATAAAGTGCAGTCAACAGTTCCACGTTTGAAGCCGTTATCCGTCAGATGGTCGGCGAGCGTGCCATACCAAGCTCTCGGGGCTTGATGTAGACCATATAATGCCTTGTTTAAACGGTAAACACGGTCAGGATAATCAGGATCCTCAAAGCCAGGAGGCTGTAAAACAAACACTTCCTTATGAAGTTCACCATTGAGAAAAGCACTCTTAACATCCATTTGATGCACCTTGATATTCTTGTAAGCAGCATATGCCAGGAAGATTCGAATCGACTCTAATCTTGCAACTGGAGCATACACTTCAGTGAAATCAATACCCTCTTGCTGATGAAAACCTTGTACCACTAAACGTGCTTTGTTTCTCACAATTACCCCACGATCGTCTTTCTTACACTTATATACCCACTTAGTTGGAATTTTTTTTTAACTCTAGCAGGTTTGTCAATAAGATCACAAACACCTAAACGTGCAAATTGCTGTAATTCTTCTTGCATGGCTTCTACCCAAGATGGATCTTGCAGAGCCACACGAGGAGTTGTAGGCTCAACTTGGGATAAAAAGCAAGTGAATTTAGCAACAGTTGCAATTTCAGATGAGTGTAAGTCAGCATCAGCACATAGAGCATTATTGTCACTTGAAGAAGCAACTTGATGTTGTGTCTGAACCCCTACATCAAGATCACCAATAATGTTTTCTTGTGGATGGTAATTATGAATCCTGAGAGTAGGATTTTCAGAAACAGCAACATTTTCAAATAAATTAGTGTAATGTTCACCCAATTCAGGAGATGAAACATCACTATCAAGTTCAATAACTTGATCTACAATTGCATTATCATCAGATGAAGTAGAAGCATTATCATAATGAAGAGGAGACTCATTATCAGGTTCTTCAATTGGATCAGCAATTGGAGCTTCAACATCATTTGAACTTGCGAACCTTGGAATTTCCAAATGTTCTTCAAAATAAGCACGAACTAAATCTTCATCTGGATGATCAGTTGATGGAGTGAATGAATTAAATAAGCCATCATAGTCAAACATCCAGTCGGGACCTTTCCCTTGTGGAGGAGTAGTGTACTTTTGACAGTCAACATGGTACCACTCTTCAACACAACCAGACGTAAAGTTAAACACTCTTTTCTTAGGAGACGCATACCCCAAGAAATAACCCTCAATGGCTTTTTCATCAAACTTTCCAACATCCTTTTTCAACATAGTACATGGACACCCAAATGGTTCCAAGTACTTTAAATTAGGTTTACGATTATTCAACAATTCATAACTGGTCTTCTTGAGTCGTTTAACAGTTAGAAGTCGATTGAGTGTATAACAGGCCGTATTCACCGCCTCATTCCAAAACTGGACAGGAAGCTTTGAATCAGCAAGCATCGTTCTAGCAGCTTTAATCAACGTTCTATTCTTCCTTTCAGCTACACCGTTCTGTTGTGGTACATATGGGCACTGTATTTTCGATGAATTCCCTTTTGGATACAAAAGAAATCCAATATAGTAATTTTAAATTCAGTACCATTGTCACTTCGAATTCTCCTCACTTTCAGTTTGTAAAGTGATTCGATCTTAGTGATTAGATTTTGAACAAGACCCGGTGTTTGATCTTTTGAACTCATAAATAGAACCCATGAATATCGTGAATAATCATCTGTAACAACTAGACAGTACCAGTCTCCAGAAATACTCGCACGATTCACTGGACCGAATAAATCCATATGAAGACGTTCAAGCAGAGTATCAATGGAATTTAATAACTTAGATGGGTGCAATTTCTTCTTCTATTTGCCTTTCTTGCAAGCAACACAGTGATCGGATAACTTAAAATTCTTTAACGACACCCCTTCTACCAAATCGTTTGCCATTAAATAATTCATCTTTCGAACATGTATGTGACCCATTCTTCGATGCCAAAGCACTGAGTCTTTCTCGGTTGCCTTAGAGACAAAACACGTTTCGATCGATGTAGATACTTTAGTATTCATATTTAAGACATAAATATCATTTGATCGAGGCCATCGCATGAAAACCATGTCCTCGGGAATTACGTAACCCGGTTTCAAAATCAGACACTCTTTATCTGTAAATACTGTCGTGTATTGCTTATCATAGATTTACGACACACTCAATAAATTATGGTCCACTTTATCACAATAGTTAACCTTTTAAAAAGTAATCTTCCCATTTGAAACATCACCTTCCTGTGTAATCATACCCCCAGAATTCCCAGCAAACGCCACATAACCCCCTTGAATATTTCTCACGTTTGATAAGAGGTTGAGATTTCCAGTAATATGAAGAGAACATCCACTTTCCATAATCCAGTTTTCACCAGAAATGGTCTTGAATGAACCCTACACACAAAAGAAAATGATTAGTTTAAAAAGGCAGCCCAGGCCTCGGTCTTGGGCACATTTTGGTTTCCTTGAGAAAAGTTAACTTTAGTTGCATTCAATTGTTGTTCAGCAACTTGAGAATAAGTTACTGGTTTCTTTGACTTTCGTCTTAGATATGCAGCTTGAACCACATTTGAATTAACATTTTTGCATAATGGTTTCAGTAGGAATAAACATAGGTTTAACGGGACCATGAGTTTCATTCACATGAACAACTTTTCAAGGATGTATGTTCGAAAACCTAATATGAGTATCATCAGCATACGACACAGGTCGTTTCAGAATCTCCTTTACCAAAGGAACTGGTTTGGAATGATCCTTGATAAAAGGATGAAGATTTTGATAGCTCTTCTGACTACAATTCCTCACTACATGACTCTGCTGACCGCAAAGAAAACAGCTTCGCATGTCTACATGATGATGTTGTGAGGTAGTTGGAACGAATGACTCAGAAGTTTGATGATGACTCACATTTTTGGTCATGCTCTTAGCAAACTCATCAGATAATTCAGATTTCTTTTTCAAGTAAAAATCTAAATTAGAACAGTTCGAAAAACTTTCCAATGTATCTGTCCCAGTTGACTTCACAAAATTAATTTTCTTAGCTTGTTTTAAAACCTGCTTTGCTTTAGTCAATGGGTCAGATGGAACTGATGTTTTCGCTTGAGCATATTGACGTTCAAGTTCACGAACCTTGGAAGTTTCATTGTGAAACAAACTCTCAATCAGTTCAGGTTTAATGATACTTATTGGAATGTCTTTCTCAGTGAACATTGTGTCCATCCCCTTTAACTTAAACACACGAGCAGATGATGGCTTAGATGAATTAGGATTTATGAAATGCAACAAATCCTCATCAGAAATTTTGGGTTTTTCTGATTTCTTAGCCTTCACTGGTTTGACAAAAACATCTTGTTTCATCTTAGTTGTGTGCAAACCATACACAGCCTCCTCAAATTCATGAGGTTCACACAGTATGTGATTAGAACCTGGAATGTTCTTGTTTTTATGTATAATTTCCGGTTCAAACACATCCTCAATGATAACTTTGTCAACATTTTCAACAAAAACTTTGTTGCTTTGAACATGAGGTTTCTGAGAAACAGATTGGGTTTTAACAGTTTCAGACTTACTATGTTTCGAATTTTCTGAAATCACAGGCTCTTTACGAATAACGTCCTCCTCAATTGGAACAAAAGGATTAATTTTATAATCATTGTGAAATGGTGTTGGAATTTCAACAAAACCTATACCTTTCTTTGAATCCTTTTGTTTTCCAGAAACTTCAATAATTTCATTCAACAGAAAAGATGAAATTTCGAAATTTACCCAATTTGTTCTTTAACTCAAGAACCTCATTCTCAAGCTCGGTTATCTTTGAACGATGTTTCAAAATTTCTTGAAACTTTTGATCATTAATTGTCATTTTCACAGATAACTCAGCTTTGAGATCATGATTACTTGTCGACAATGCTTCAATCTTTTCACGGGATCTCATTTGAGATTCAAGAGATTGTCGATAAGTATCTTTTAGAGAAGCAATTTCTCTCACTAAATTGTCATTATGATTATTTAAAGATTCTAACTTAGATTTGTTAGATTCACAATCAGCACAATCTACTTTAACAGATGAGGTAGCAGAAATAGAATGACTAACCTCGTTTATCTTAGCCATGCATGCAAAGACTGTTGTAGGCTTGTCACAGGAATCATCAGAATCCGATCCAAAGTCATTATCAGAAGACATCTCACTTCCATGGAAATCTTGAGTCAACCCAAACAAAGCCAAATTAGCTTGATTATCGTTGCACAATAGTCGTTGTGACCAATCATCTCCATTGGCTAACATCTCTTGTGACCCGGAACTTGATGGTTTCTTCTCAGCATCATGACCTCGTGGTGTTGAAGAGTTTGAACATTGACCATGAGGACCATTATATTCCTTTTTCGGTTTGTCACATTTTTTTGCAAAATAACCGAATTCTTGACAATTATAACATTTCACCTTCAACTTGTCAAATCCCAACTTCTTGTTTAGAGCGGGAAGATCTTTTCCAGTTCTTTGCATGAATCTTTTTACCTTTAGAACAATCATTGCCATGTTCCATTTTAAATCCATGATTTCTAAGTCATCTGGGTCAATCTGATCATAATCTTCATCAGTTAAATCACTAGTTGAAATTTTGCTACTAACCAGATTTTCATAAGACGTCATGAAAGCTGATAGAAAGGCAAAGTTTTGTTCAGCTTCTTTCATATTGACGTTTGGAGGTGATGAGTATTGATTTGCTGAAGATGAACTTCCTGTACCAGAAGAAACATTTGGTGATCCAGAATTACCAGCAGTATAAAAACATGCTCTAGAATCACTATAAATAGTTGTTTCATTCTCTTTTGCGTTCTGTGTCAGAAAAGCAGTGATCGGTGAAATTGTTGAACTTAAAGGCATGCTACCCCCATAGAAAGCAGGATCTTGACTTTCCTTTGATGATTTTTGACACTTGAGATCATACTCACGAGCTTCAATCTTTTGTAAAAACTCACTTGCAGTCAAGTCTTCATTGAAGTAGCTTTTTTCTTTTAATACCATTAAAAAGGTAGAGTACGAACTTGGTAATGCACTCTTAATAATATCAATCTTGTCAATCTCAGAAATTTCCATTTTCATTTTATCCATTTCTGCAATCAAGTGATTGAATCTCGTAGTCATCTCTTCAACCGTTTCACCTTTAAGTAAGTTAAAGATTCTGAATTGAAACTTAAGCATCACCTTTTAGCTTTCAGCCGTATTTCCCATACTTCTCATTCTGATATGTTGAAATAGAGAAGCACATATCTTAATACTACCCACTTGATGAAATATATTTTCAGGTAAAGCCATAGTTAGAGTAGAATATGCTTTCGTCTCTATATCTAGTGCTTTCTTCTCTTCTTGAGAGTATTGAGATATAGCTTTAGGTCTAAATCCGATAGTCTCATCTCCAATCATAGGAACAGTATAAACTTCATCTAAGCAATATGAACAATCAGGATGAACTGATCCTAGATGAGCACGAAACCGAGGTTCCCATTTGGCAAAGTCACTGAACTTCATCAATCTTGGACATTTCAAATGTGAACCTATCTAGGTATCAAGTTGCAACATTTGTTGCATCAACATGTTTTGAGAAGCTAATGCATACATACCGGCCATTTTTAATTGTTTTTTTTTTTAAATTTGAAGGTGTAACCAATCAACCAACGAATAAGATTAACGAATGAGAATTTTAACGAACTCTAAATAGTTGTAGCAAACCGTGAATAGTAGATTAACGAATCAAATCTTAACGAAGTTAAGATTGATCAGATAACGAATCACAATTGAGTTTAACGAATCAATCTAACGAATCAGAAGGTCAACGAATCAGAAAGTCAAACTAACGAATTGACTAACGAACTGATAAGATAAACTTAACGAATTAGAAAGTATTCAGTAGCGAATCACTAAGGAAAACTTAGCAAAATAGATAACGAACCAGCTACAATTGATTAGCGAATCAACTATAACGAATCAGGTTGTTACAACCGTTTGTAACAAACTCTGACACCTTATGCCACGTGGCAAAGGTTGTTATGACACAAATCCCAAAGTGGACACGTGTCACACGAATCAGTTATCCCCAAATAACGAATTAGATCACACGAATCAACTATTATAGCGAACTGGCTAGCGAATCACTTGAAATGAATAACGAATTGACGAACTTAATGAACGAATTAAAATAAACATGATAGCGAATCAACATAGAGAATCATGTTCATCTTTGAATCTTCAAATCTTCAACAAGAATTTCCAGAAATCTGGAAATGATAAACACCAACCCAGAAACCCAGAAACTTAAAATTTGTAATACAAACTCGATACGAAACAAAATCACACAAGTAACCAACCAAAACACTCGTAATACGGTCGCGAATTCAATACATCTAACCTCTTAATCAATTTCCTCCGATAACCAACTCGATTATACCAAAATACACCCCTGTTTCGGCCTTAAACCAAAACCAATATAAATTCACCTAAAAACAATCCAAACTTCAATTCCAACTCACAATTCTTTACCAAAACTCATATAAACTTAAACTCAATCCAAACTAACCATAATTAATTCAATTAACTTTAATTTGATTCAAATTCGTTAAAACAGAACAATCACAATCTAAAATTCTAAATAAACACCAAACAAAGTGTAATTGAGCCCCAACGGCTCTGATACCACTTGTTGGAGCCTGTTTTGTATCAATCCAATAACAATTAACAGATCTCAGATCTGTTTATAATAGATTAATACCTTAACTATAGATCTAGCTCATAATTAACTTTGATTCAGTGTTGTATGTATGTATTATCAGTATGTATATAATAGTAATTATATAATATTAGGATGAAGATTGAGAGAGAATCTGGACAGAGTTTCGTTAATTAGATCTCAAAACTTAAATTAAACGTGAACAATGTTCACTATATATAGAAGATAGGTCTGGTTCGCTAGCATCCCCTAGCAAACCAGACGCTACTTCGTTACATACATTAATAAGACGAAACACCTCCTGATTCGTTAACATCCCCTAATGAATCAGGAGGGAATAAGCTTAAATCTTAGTTCGCTAACATCCCCTAGCGAACTAGAACTTACACATAACGAACTAGACAATAATTAAACTAATTATTACATTAAATATAAAACAAATACGTTAACGACAATTACAAAGACTCAAGACGCAAAACCGTGCACTAACATCAAATCAAGCACCGTTCACATGGTGGAAAATTCAGTTCAATTTCATGGTCTCCTCGACGAAGACCCTCTTTCTCATATATCTCGATTCTTATGAATCCGTGGAACCTTTAAAATTCAAAAATCTTCAGAGGATCATATCAAACTTAAACTCTTTCCTTTCTCTCTAAGGGGCAAGCCTTATAATAGATAGAATCCCTCTCTTTTAGTTCCATCACCAATTGGTACTATATGGTTTAACAGTTTCTCCTCAAATATTTTCCGCCTGATAAAACTGCCAAATATCGAGCCAGCATTACCAGATTCCGGACCGGTGATGATGAGTCGCTACACGCAGCATGGGAGAGATACAAAAGTCTTATGAGAAGATGCCCACATCATGGACTGAGCGTATGGTTACAAGTACAAACTTTCTTTGACGCACAATCCAGTCAAAACAAACAGGCAATCAATCAAGTCGTCGGTGGAGACCTGGGATCCAAATCACCTAACGAAGCATTTGAAATCATGGGGAAGGCAACAAAGAAGAGTTTCACTTAAATCCACCAAGATCTACACCAACACATAAAGGAATGCATTGCATCGATTCCAACACTCTTGTCACCGCACAGCTTGAAGCACTCTCTAAAAAAATCGAGCAACTTCAAGCCAAACTATCAAAAACCAAGATCACCTGCGACACCTGTGGAGGAACACATAAGACCAATGACTGGAAACAAGTCCTTATGGCTATGGAAGAAGTTGACATCAACCCTCGTTAAAACAACACCTTCAGTAACAACTACAATCCAGGATGGAGAAAGCACCCGAATTTCAGTTGGAAGGACGGAGGTAACACTCAAGCCCTACCCGGATTCAAAAAGAGGCTGATGAATCAATCTTTCCAACCTAAAACTCAAGTTCAAGAACAAAGTTCTAGTAGATATCAAAATTCGAACTATTCAAGAATTACAGAAATGCTGAGCCAAATCATGACAAAGACAAATGAAGCAGAAAAGAAGGCCGACTTAAGAGCCTTTGATATCAAAGGAGTATTGTTAAAACCTGAGGGTGACAAAAAAGTCAACAAGCATCACTGTAGAATCTAGATTCTTAAATCGGACAAATTGCCCGGCAACTATCTGAAAGACCACTTGGCGCTCTTCTAAGCAACACAATAACAAACCTTAATGCAACAGCCAACGTTGTAACTTTGAGAAGTGGCACAACCACAGTTTCCTCACCAACTTTAGAACCAGTTATGGAGAAGGAAGTTCTAGATAAAACGCAAGAAAGACTGATCCCAACAGGCACCGTACAACCTAAGGAATGTCACACCCCATCCTACGACAGAAATGCTGGGGCGTGAACTGATTGCCCACGGCTCTCAAGGTACTATTATGCAATATTGGAAATTTCAATATCTATTTAATAAAATTCGATGTAAGACATATTATTCAATATAAAATCCAAACGACAACAAATAGCGCATCAAACAAACTTCTCTATCTTTATTCCTAAGTGATCTTCCAAAGTTGAACTAACTTCACATCACACGATGACCTGCATATGTGTTGAAAATTAAGTAGATTTGTTAACACAAGGTTGAGTGAGCAACACACAAGTTTAATGTACATATAATATATAAAATATAAGTATTGCAACAAGTCAAATGAGATAAGAAATTTAACCAATGAGTAAAGATAAATGAGATGTCAAAAAGCACGAAGCTATGACGACTGTCGTATGATCATACTATTATGAGATTATGTTGGACCTCTTCGAATGCGATTCACAATAAGCATGTAACACGTAACAAATATGGTATAAAATTGTTAACACATTAGAAAATAGTTGCAGTTTGAGTATAAGTATGAATAAGAGAAAATATGTTGATGCATATATCCCCAAAAGGTAGAAAACGAGTAAAATAGGGGAATGTGGTACTCACCTAAATAGACGAATAAAGGTGAAATAAAATATTAAGAATGCTGATATGGGGAAATCACACGTTGACAATAAAGCCTATAAAGGAAAATGGAATACGAATACGCTAAGTAAATGTATAAGATCGATTATGAAAACTCGATAACTATTATTATTATTATTATTATACCCCCTTTTTAATCATAATTAATATGATAATATATATAAAGATATAATATGTAAAATTATTAGTTTTTTTTATAAAAGTAAAACACATCTTAAAAATATTGTTAGTTTTATAAATCATACAAATATATTTATATATAAAATTTGTTTGTTATATATATATATATATATATATATATATTAAGTCAATAGTTTTCATGTTATTATATATACATATATATGTTTACATATATATACAGACCAAAAACGCGAGAAACAAGTATTATATAATTGGTCTTTTTAATAAATTCATTTTATTTAACTCTTATTATTAATAATATACTATATACATGATTTTAAAAAGAAAATACCAAAATGCTAAAATATTGGGGTAGCAGGGGGTCGAACTCGTGACCTATTTTGTTGTTGTACTTTCTGAACAAATCGAATAACCTAATGGATCGAACTCTCCATGAGATTCATAGTTGCATTACTTATAACTTCCTTGTTCATAAACAAAGTGGACTCTACTTGACTTTCTTTCCTCTCTTCTTAGATATAAGTAAATAGTGGATCTTCGACTAGCATTTCGTAGAAATCATAGTTGGTATTGGACAAGAAGGAAATTCCTTCTCTTTTATTGTCACAAGAAGGACTAGGTTCCTAGCCAAGCCAGGTAATCTACGACCGATTGTCAAAAATTCTCCCACTACGGGGTAAGAAGCAAGGAAGGAGTGCCGCTTTCAAAAATGATTTTTTAGTTCAACACCCGCTGAAGCAAATACTTCAAAATAGCCAAGCCAGTAAGTAGAAGGGCAAGGTGACCGCAGGGAAAGGCATTACCGGAAGGAAAGTAGCCCAACTTAATGTCTTACGCATCAGTGGCCTTTGAGTGAAAGCAGTATGTCAGTGGCCAAGAATCATCGATTTTGGAGTTACTAGCTCAAGGCAGCTCATGGGAATTTCTTTAAGTAAGAACGATCCCCAGTGTCATCCTCTTCGTCTTCTCTTTAGGAAAGCAAGTCCCATCGAGTTAGCTCTTGGAGTCAAGGCACGCCTTAAGGTAGCGACAGACTTTCAGGTGAGATGGTTCAATAGTAGATTAGATAAAGGCTCTTGCTACTTCCCACGAAGGGAGGAAAGTAAATAGCGTAGAAAAGGAAGTGGCTATTCTTGTTTGTTCATGACTCCGCTGCGCTCCTATTTCAAGGAATAAGTGCCTTTTCTCTTACAGACAAAAGAAATGGATTGATTCCGGCTAGCTCGAAGGGAAGGAAAGAGCGCTATAAGAGAAAGAGTGCCTCGATCATATTTGGGATTTTTACTGAAAGTAGAGGAAGCATTCGATACATCATATAAAAAAAAGTGCAGCTGCCAGAGCCCCATATTTACTAGCGGGGGTTCTGAGATATTCTATAATCAAAGGCTTTATGGTTGTCACGAACTGGATTTGAACCAGTGCCTCCGGGAGCAGCAGGCACAACAAACTACCATTCATTCTAATCGTGATTTTGTTTACCCGGTTTCCCTCGCGGCTAAAAGGTACACCCGGGCCGCTCGCAAGGGCGTACTTACCTTGCTTGTAGACCAGCTGTAGAGCTAACCCTTGTTCTATTGGTTTGATGCTACCAAGACGATTGGTAGAGTTTTCACCGAGCTCGTCGCTTGAGTCTATAGGCTACCTCTTCTCTATGCTTTTCTACAAGGTTTACTTTCTTCTTCCTTCAGACCGGGCCAAGCCTTTAGGTTGTTTAAGGCGTTTTGGGCTAGGTCGTTGCGCTCCTGCCACCTCTTGGCAAAGTAGGCTGCTGGGAAAGCCCCCTCCTGTCGCAATAGTGTGGGGCGTCAGAGGCTGTTGCCCCGTGGCCAACTCGAAGGGGCTGAAGTTCGACGCAGAGCTTTTTGGTTGTTAAGTTATAGCAGCACTCAGCAACATCCAACAGCTCCAATCTTTCTGGTTTGCACTAAAGTGGCTTAAGTAGCCCTCGAGGAGTCCGTTTATTCTCTCCGTCTGAGCTTTCAAAGATATACCGACTTAGGTATCTGACCAAAAAATAACGACCTTCTAGCATTACCTACTTTGAAATCTCGGGGTTTCAAAATGATTCAAAGAAAAAAAAAGCTCTTTTCATCATCAGAAACAACCCGCTTTCCGACCTCTTGCATTGCATTACCATAACGGAAAGATAAAATAATTCAAAAATGGTTCTTGTGATTCGGAATGAACCTTTCTCAATGGAGGAAAGGAATAGTAATGGATTCCTATGGAGCATCCAGGAACAAGCAGATTCAATCGGACGACGAATTCTTACGTAGAAAAAGGAAAGAAAAGGTCCGCTTCCACGACTTCATCTATATTGAAATTCCTAAGAATAGCTTATATAGTCATGGTTCAATTCAGATCCACTTACCTTTGATTTCTTTCTCATTTTTCGGATCTGTATTTATTAGTTCAATCTATTCCCAATATATTACTTTGTTGCATTACTCATATTCTAGTTAATCCAATTGGTTAAATTGTTGTTCATATTGAAATGAATCGATATTTATAAGGAGTTGGTTAATGATGCTCGAACAGGTACTTTTTATGTGTGCTTATTTATTTTCTATTGGTCTATATGGATTGATTACAAGTCGAAATATGGTTAGGGCTCTTATGTGTCTTGAACTTATATTAAACGCGGTTAATCTCAATTTTGTAACATTTTCTGATTTTTTTGATAGTCGTCAACTAAAAGGATCCATTTTTTCTATTTTTTTTATAGCTATTGCAGCTGCTGAAGCCGCTATTTGACTCGCTATTGTTTCATCAATTTATCGTAACAGAAAATCAACTCGTATAAATCAATCAAATTTATTGAATAAGTAATATTATAATTTATTGAATACGTAATATTATAATATACATTATCACATTATCATTTTCATAAATTAATTTAAATTAGTAAATTAATTTAAATTAGCATGTCTACCATGTAAGATATGATCATGTTATCACAAAGATAAGAAATCAAAGTATTTTGGCACTGTCAATCCAGAAATAGAGAAAAAACGGGGAACTTATAGATTCATCTAGTATTTAAATATATAATTCATTTATCAATTTACTAGATTGAAACTTTATCACGTTCAAAAATAGATAGACCCAATGTCGCATTCAGTAAAGATTTATGATACATGTATCGGGTGCACTCAATGTGTCTGAGCCTGTCCTACGGATGTTTTAGAAATGATACCTTGGGACAGATGTAAAGCTAAACAAATAGCTTCTGCTCCAAGAACAGAGGATTGTGTCGGTTGTAAGAGATGTGAATCCGCCTGCCCAACAGATTTCTTGAGTGTTTGAATTTATTTATGGCATGAAACAACCCGCAACATCAACCAACGTTTTTAACCAGCTGGGCTACCCAACACATGCGTTATAAGTTAGTAACCATGATTTATAAACAAACGTGACCATATCAGAATTCATAATCAAACCCTGACAACATCAATCGGTTAATCCGATTGATGTTGATGAAATTGATGATAGGGCTTTTGTTACTGATACAATTTCGAACTCGAAACACTAAACAATTACCTCAAAAAAAGATATGTGATAGGTTAATTTTGAAACATACGAGCCGGCTAAGGAAGATGATGAACGGACGGTTAACTGGCCAAACAAGAACAATTATTTATGGGGTTAAGAATTGCGACGGTGAGAAGATACTGAGGGATGATTCAATTGTAGATACCATCCCCGTTTATATAGTAATTGGTTATTAGGGTTCGTTTAAAATTTGAATCGGATAATAGATGAACGATTTGAATTTAATTAAAACGTTTTCATCGTTTAATAGGCCGTAATTAGGATAATTAGGATATTTACGAGATCAGATGCAACGCACAAAACAAAAATTCAAAGTTCAAATTAACGGATTATGATTTCGGGTCAAGAAGATGAAATGAATACGGGTTTGGTTCATGGATATCCAATTAGGTAATATGGGCTATAACAATATTTACAAAAAGGTCCCTTGAGTTTGATGATGAATACAAAATAATATAAATATTATGTTTTGGGTTAAATATGTCAAAACATAAAAGTTATAATTATAAATAAATAAGTAATAACATATTAATATATTTAAGCTTGATAAACGCCGTATATTTATTTAATAAAATAACCCGAACATCGAACCGAGTTGGGTAAAATATGAATTTAAAAACCCGAGTTGACAAATTGGTTGAACAGGGTCAAACAATTTGTTCTTTACATTAAGCTCACGTACATTAACATGAACCACGTTACGTGGATTCATATCATGAAACATGATATTAGTATCATCAAGCTTGACTGGTGGTGGCTGTCTTTTCAAAATTTGTTTAACCGAAGAAACCTTAGGTGATTGTTCCTTGGTTAAATGTTTTTCAGTCTTTTTGACCTTAGTTCCACATTGTCGTGCATCATGACCACATTCACCACATGAGAAACAGGTTCTCATGTCCATGAAGACATTTGGTGAGTCAACACAAGTATGTGAAACTTTGGGTTGAACCGTTACTTTAGAATAATCCAATTGAACATAACGTTTATTCTTGCAAAAATCAAGATTGGAACAATTTGAAAACTTTGTAAAGTATCCGTTCTAGTTGAACTAAAAATTTAACATGCTCCACAAATTTCACTTGAGGTTTTTACTTTAGACTTAGAAACTGTTTTGTTAATAAATTTGGATTTTTCGAAGTGTTTTCAATGTCATTCAAGCTTGACGTCTCACTATGAAAGACACTCTCAATCAATTCAGGTTTGAATTAGTGCAAAGAAATGTCTTTTTTATCGAATACTTTATTGGAAGCTTTTAACTTAAAAATTCTCCCAGTTTTTAATTTAATCTCGCTCAGATTAATGAATCTCATTAAATCCTCATAAAAAATAATTGGTTTTTCTGATTTCTTTTTGCTCTCTTTAGGTATGTTTGATCCGTACACAACCTGTACAAATTCATGTGGTTCACAAAGAATGTGATTTGAACGAGGAATGTTATGTTCTTTATGTACCACTTCGGGTTCAAACACATCCTCAGTGACCATACCATCAACAAATTCACCAAGTACTTAATCCCTTTGAATATGAGTTTTAGGAGTTGATACGTTAGAATATGGTTTTTCTTGTTTGAATTGATTTGGTTCCTCATTTTTTATTAAAGGCTCAACAATTTTGGGAGGATCAACAGTCAAATGCCTATCCATATCAACTTTTTAACTATCTGCCGAAAATGGATTGTTCGCATAATCATTATGAAATGGTGGAGGAACTTCAACAAATCCTAAACCAATTTTAGATCCTTTTTGTTTACCAGATACTTCGATTATGTCTTTTAATAAAAATGAAGAATTTCTAAACTTTCAAGTTTACTTTTCAACTCAAGCACCTCATTTTCGTGTTCAGTAATCATGGTTCTCGATTTCAAGATTTCTTGAAACCGTCGATCAATAATTACCAGCTTACCTGAAACTTCGGCTTTATGATCATGATTACTGTTTGACAAAGCCTCTGTTTTTAACTTTAGACCTTTGTTCCATATCTGAAGCTTGTCTATAGTTATCATGAACTATAGCTAAGTCTTTCACCAATATCTCATTGTGATGACAAATCAATTCAAGCTTAGACTTGCTTTCATCACATTGAGAGCATTGTGAGATCACAGTTTCATTTATAACTTTATGAATTGCATTAACAGGTTTAATGTTGGGATCAAAATTCAACAAAGGAAAGGTTGGAATCTTCTCAACCTCCTCAGAAAATGTCTAAGTATGGAATACTAGCAAACCAGGCACTTCGAGCAAGCCTAGACTTATTCAAGCAAGGTATTCGGCCTTCGAGCAAAGTTATCTTTGCGAATTCTTCAAAGTGGTAGTTCGAGCAAACTGCACTTCATCAAGTAAGGTTGTTTTTCAAGTCGAGCAAGGTTTGTTTCAGAGCAAACCCTTGACTTAACCAACCTGAAACCAAGTATTTTGGTTGATCGAACAAGGTTGATTAATAAACAGTAGTCAAAGCACCATTGAAGAAATTTATTGAAGAAATTATTCTAAAGACTTCCAACGAGCAAGGTTCAACCCGAGCAAGCTACAGTGTCACCAGCACACTTAACTTGTTACAATAAGTTAAAGACAAAAGGTTGAAGGGATCAAAGAAGAACAAGTTTGCTTGTAGGATTATATCGAGCAAAGTTTGATATTATCATGAAGATTGAAGTCTGCTTATAGAATATTTTCTTAGGAAAATATTGTAAGTAAAGCTTACTCGGAGAACTGTTCCAAGCACACTTATGGTTAAAAGGTCTACTCGACAAGGATTCAAGCTTACTCGAAGACCTGCTTACACTTGTAATATTTTTGAATACGTTTGAATATGTAATATATCAATCATTAGGTTTTCTAGAAGGTGTCAGATGTGTCTCTTTAAGAAAACTTTAGGTCACATATATGACAAGCGACGAACAACGGACATATGGTGAATATTGTGATTTGAAGGCTGACACTTTCTCGTAAAAGAACATCTTTCTATGGAAAGCTGCCAAAAATACAAACATTCCACCTAGAAACCCTAATAGATTTTCATTGTATCCTTCACAATATTAATGGAAATCTTTTGAGTAACTTTGTGTGTTTGTTTCATTTATGTTCGTCCAGCAACAATTTGAATATTATTGATTCCGCCTTTAATGTTCATTGGATCTTCACAAGAGCAGAACTCGTAACCGTCTTGTCAACACGTTGTTGTTGGTTACGAGACTGATTGTTGTGGTTGATAGATCGGTCCTGACAAGTGGTATTAGAGCTTCGTCTCTGCACTTGTGAAGATTTGTTGCTGATTGTGAGATTTACTGAATAGTCTGCTGATTTTGAAGATGAAGAATAATGATGTCAGCTGAACACTGTTCCATTGATTTGTGACGTCAAATGCTCTATTTTTCATTTTCTCGGGTGTATTGTTTATTGAGGTTTAAAAGTTCTCTATTCTTAGACTTACATTGATTATTTCCTTTTTGAGTCTAGATTTTGATCTTATCCATCCAGTTTTTTCAGTTTTATCATATATGGGGATTTCATCCACAGATCTGGTTATTTTCTAAAGTTTGTCAAGTTTTAAGTAATTTTTAATTTCTAAAACCTTTTCAAAAATTACAAAAATATGTTTGGAGTAATGGATGATCAAGAAGTGTCTACTAACAAAATCCCGAGGTTGTTTGGACAAGAAAATTTATAAAATGGAAGGTACTTTTTGAAGCTTTTGTGTGTTAAATGATGTGGATATGTGGAATTCGATCAAAAATGGTCCATATGTCCCTGATGGCACAAACAACAATCAGACCTTGGAAAGACAGATGAAAAAGAAGGACGATAGAGCACTGTCTATGCTAAAACTTGGTCTGTCATGGGAGATCTTGACAAGTGTGGCTCATCACACTACTGCAAAGGTCATGTTTGATGCCATTGTTGACATGTTTGATGGAAATACTGAGCTAAAGGACAATAAGAAAGATATATTGAAGCAACAACTTGATAGGTTCAAATTCAAGGAAGAAGAAAGGCTAAAATCTGTTTTGCAAAGGTTTGTTGCTATTGTTAATGAAATCAGAACCACTGACCTTGCAATAACATATTTTGACCTAAACAAGAAGTTGTTATCATATTTGTCTGGAGAGTGGTACACTACAAGCAAATTCATCAAGGAAAAAGGAAATTTCCCAACATTCAAGCTTGATGATGTCATATGCTTTTTGCAAGCTGCTGACCATGAAATGATTGAGAATCATATGATCAAGAAGATAAGCCAAGCTTCCAAGTTGCAAATGCTCTAATTGCACACATGGGGAATCTGTCAACAAAGAACCAACAGCAAGTCCCTATAATTGAAGAACCTATTGAGTTTAATGTTGAAACCCCAAGAGTTTTTGTTGCTGGTCAGTCTAGCAATCAAAGTGGGAAGTTAAAGTTCAATGTGCAATTGATGGATGATAGTGATACATTATCAATGGCTAGTGGACATGCTCCCTATGTTGCTGGAAATATTAATAATGGAAATGATTATCAAGTTCTCTTCTCAATGTTCACCGATTCTTATAATGCATATGTGACCAATAATTTGATTCACACAAGTGTAGTGCAAGAACACCTTGAAAAAAATTGATGTTGATGATTTGGAGGATATGGACCTCAAGTGGGAAGCTGCAATGTTGGTTGTGAGAAGTAAAAGGCTATACAACAGAACTGGTAGATCTTTGGTTTCTGGTCCTAATGACCAAATTGGCTTTGACAAGTCCAAAGCAATTTTCTATAATTGTCAAATACCATGTCATTTTGCTAGAGGATGTAATCAGCCAAGACAATTTCAGAACAATAACCAAAACCAATTCTAATACCAAAATCAGAATCAAGGTCAGCAAAGACAGCTCAACAACAACAACAACTTTCAACAACAAATAGTCCCACAACAACAACCATTTCAGAGAAACCAACAAATATGTCCACAAGCTCCTACCAATCAAAATAGGAATAATGCCAATCAGCCAAGAAATCAAGAAAATGTTGATTTGGCTCAACCACAGCAAGTTGGTGTATTTGACTGGAGTAATCATGCTGAAGACATAGAGAAGGCTAATGTGACATTAATGGCAAATATTGCAAATTAAGCTGAGTCATCTTCATCTCATGTACATTCAAATTCCACAAACTTTGAATTACTTGAAATGAATGATAATTTAAGAAAGGAAGTTGGTAAACTGAAATCTAAATGCTTTAAGAAACAAAGCATAATCTCAGGTACACTCATAAATCTTTATTAAATGAGTGAGCTAACATATGAAAACCAAATCAAGAGTTTGGAACAAGACTGTATGGACAAGATCGTGTTTTTCACAGGAGTTATCGTTACTCATGTTAGCATTCTCACTTCTAATATCTCCAGGTTTTGTCACCAAAAACCTTCCCCGATTGACAGAACGTTCCGCTACTGACACTTGAAAAAGCTGCTTTCAAGGTCTCGTTGCTTCGGTGAATCACTTGAGCCCTGATACATTTTCGGTGCCATGGAGCTAGACCAGTGAGCTATTACGCTTTCTTCAAAGGATGGCTGCTTCCAAGCCCACCTCCTGGTTGTCATCGCTCGATCACTTCCTTTTCCACTAAGTGAAAAATTCAGTCAAGATATACCACTGAAATTGAAGGTTTAAAGAAAATGTATCTTGATGAGAAGTTGAAGAATACTCAACTTCAAATTGAGGTGGATTTTCTAAAGAATATGGTGTCCACTGGAAACATTTGTGGAAAGTTAAAGAAAATCAAAGAGGAGGATAAGTACAAAGTTGTTCCTCCACCCTTTAATGATAATTACTCATTAAAAGTGGACAAGGAAAAGAGAAGTGCTTATTGATCAATTTAGAGATGTGTTTGAAGATAGAAAGGAGTTTGTTGAAAACTATAAAAGGGTTGAAGTTGATGAGGAATGTGAGTTTGAGATGAGAGTTGATGAAACAAAAGATAAAAACAGTTGAAAAAGCTGTTGGTATACAACTATCATTGGATGATCAAGACTATGATTGTTGAATGAAGAAGATTGAGTGATTTAAGTGGAGGATGTTCAAGCTGTGGAAGTTTAAAAGAAATGAAAAGGAGTAAACAAAGTTCAAAGAACAAGATAATACTCCAAAGATGAAGAAACACCATGAGAAAATGAGAAAAGAACATCAATCCTTTGATATCTGTGAATCAAATGGAAAGAGAAATGAAAGACAAACTGTTAAAAATTCTTCAAAGAGAAACAATGAAACTTCTACAAGAAAAGTGTTCAAAAAGGACAAGTGTCAAGAACAACAAGAAGAATGAAGAAACTATCAATAATGATGATCTTTTCCTACCAATCTATCTTGTTTTCTCTAATCAGGAACTGTTTGATGTTGGAGAGGTAGAAATCATGGAAGATTATATCAGAAGATGGTCAAGACCAAGGCATGATAAAGATGAAAGTCCAATCAAATTGGAGAAGATCATTTTTTTGAAAAGTACCGTTGAAAGAGAAGATACTAAGATTGAAGAATTCCTACCTTTTTCAATTAACTTTGATGGTCTCATTACTCATCAAAAGACCATTGGAGCTGATCCCCCAAGACCAAGTGAAAGATACAAGAGGGGTAACTCAAGTGAGAAGTTTAAAGGACAAGTTTGGTGCAAAATCTGTGATATCTATGGTCACCACACTGACTCATGTCAAGGAAGGTTCTCACCAGAACCTTTACATGTCCCTGATCATACAATTTTTGGACATAATTTTGCATTTTACAAGACAAAGTATAATGAATACTTTAGTAAGGGCAAAAAGAAGGATGATGGAGAAGTCATCAAGACTAAGGATGCAACAGATGAGAAAATGATTTGATAGAGAAGAAACAGGCTCATATGATCAAGAAATCTATCAGAAATAAATCTGATGTGTCTCAAAAATCTGTGAAGTCTGTTGATTATGAGAAATCAACCATTTGTGAAAGTGAGAGCAAGAGTAAAAGAAATGTATTCAATAGAAAGAAATCAAAAGAACTCAATTGAGATGAAAATTTTCTTTTGAAACATGGTTTTGAACCACATGGTTTCCTTTGGAAACCAAAATCTGAAACTCAAGTGACTATTATTAAAAGGGAGGCTGTGATTGAAGAGTTCACACGCATTATCCCCTATTTTGGAAGTCCATTTAAAACTGGCTATGAGATTGATGAGTCTTGTGAGCTAGTGTATGAAGATCCCAAACCAATTGCAGCTGATGAAGAAGTAGCTGATAATTTGTGATTCATCACTTATCTAATATTTTTTCTTTGATTTGTGCAGGAACAGTCCACAACAATAAATGATATATGGTACATGAACAGTGGATCTTCTAGGCATATGACTTGTGATAAAAGATTATTGGTCAACTATGAAGAGAAAATTTCTTTCTTGGATTGTAAGTATAACAATATCCTGAAGGAATATTTATCAATCAATCCAAGTATGTGAAATATGTCTTAACCAGGTTCAAATGCAACGATTTGAAGACTGTATGAACTCCAATGGACACACATGAAAAGATGATAGTAGATGAAAAGGGGGAGTCAGTAGATCAACATGAATACAAAGCCAAGATAGGATCATTGATGTACTTGACTGCATCCATACCTGACATCATGTTTGTTGTTTGTGCGTGTACATGATTCCCAGCCAATCCCAAAGTCTCTCATATAATGGTTGTCAAAAAAATATTCAGATATCTGAAAGGAAAGCCTGACTTAGGGATTTTGTACCCAAGGAATATATCTTTTGATCTACTTGCTTACACTGAAAGTGATTATGATGGGTACAACATGAGTATGAAATCTACTTCAGGTGGATGTCAATTTTTAGGAAACAGACCGGTGTCCGGGCAGTGCAAAAAGCAAACAACTGTGTCAATATCAACTGCAAAAGCTAAATACATTACTGCATCTGCTTGCTGTTCACAATTTCTTTGGATTCAGAATCAAATGCTGGACTACGGTTTGAATTTTCTATATACCTCTATTCTCATTGATAACACCGTCATTATATCTATAGTTAAAAAACATGTGCAACATTCTAAGAGTAAGCATATAGAAATTAGGCATCATTTCATTGTAGATTGCAATGAAAAGGGTTTAATAGAAATGAAAAGGGTTGAGACCACTGATAAGTTGGCTGACTTATTCACCAAGCCATTGGATAAAACCATATTCAACTTTCATTTAAAAGCCTTAGGAGTGATAAATTCTGATGAAGTCTGATTGATGATATGTGCTTATGTGTTAACTGACTATCTTTGCATGTTTTGTGTGTTTTTTGATGAGTAATCTACCTACTTGTGATTACCGATGGGATTGCATGTTGTGTGAGTGTGCTTTATACTATAGGTTATCATTATTTGAATGAATGTGGGATAGCTTATATGATTGCCTATATGTTTGAATATCTTGAAAAATGAATATGCTCTCATGTGTGTATCTTTATTGATTACATATGTGTTTGAATCTGTTTGATAATTGTTTTAAAAGTTTGAATGTGTTTAAAGCTTTTGTCTAAAATGAAAATCAAAAAGAAATTTTAAATAGAGTCAAAATGTTTTAACTTAAAAGCAAAGGCTTTTGGTGATTGCAAAGAGAGATATGATAAGATTATTTAGTTATGTATGTCTTATCTAAACAGATCATTAAGTTCAAGACATTGAAGAAATCAAGAAGTTTTACATTGGAAATGTGATCCAACATTAATTGGAATATGATAGTAGATTGAGTATTTAAACCTAACATATGGATTTATTAAGCTAAAAGTACTATTTGTGCAGTCATTAATATGCATGGTAGTTTTCCATGATGTGTAAAATCTGATATGATATAAACTAAATGTATTTCTAAATTTAATATGGATCAACATTTTGAAGAAGTATGCATGTTTCTAGATAATTCTCTTCAAATGATAGGCATAAAGGTAATTATCCAGTCATACACAAGTCTGAGGTTGTTTTGGTCAACAGATTAATGAAATATTTTATTTATGACAAATAACAAAAGGTTCTTTAATGAAAACTATCAACCAAAAATCGGTAACAATACAAACTTGAGGGATTACAACCAGAATTACAAAGGTGGGGCATTAATGTAAGTTTTACACATCTTGAATGTAAGACATGTAAGTCCGTAATGTGTGGCATGTATTTCCAACGTTCAACCTCAAAGTTTGAAATTTTACAGATAATTACTCAAAAATTTGAAAATATGTTCTGTCATTAAAACTATTTTAACCAAGAATCAGGGGGTTGAAGTCAATTCGGGGTGATCTATAATAACTTCGTGTGACATTCGTGACAAAACGAGCTATTACTACGTAGCGAGTAAACGATAAATCGGTTAATTCGTAGTGCTTAAACGAGTAACTGACTGATACAGATTATGACCCGTATATATACTGAGGGGTCATATACGAGCTATATATATATATATATATATATATATATATATATATATTATAGTGACTAACATATTGATATTTAGGCCTAGTACGTTTAAAACCATTTAAACGAAAAAGGTTTCGTTAATTGATACGCTATGAGTTTAAACGCAATCGTTAACATCAAAACGAGCATTGTAGCATCCGTTAAGCCAAAAAAAGATTTATATAACACTTATATGACATGTTCTAAGCAATCCGTGAAAATATTTTGGATTTTTACAACGAGTCAGTACGTTTTTCTTATTTTGTAAAAATGACTCGAAAAACGACCGTTTTCGCTCTATTTCTCGCACCCGAATTAATATTCTCGCGAAAAAAACGAACACAAACTAAATTTGAACTCAAAATTTCATGTTGGCATGCAAAATGAGACATACATTTCTAAAAAACCCCAAGGGAGGGGCCCTTGTTGGCGGCAGCAAGTGGGGATTTAACCCCCCCTTGTGATCCTTCAATTGTAAGCAACTTGTATAATAATATTTTACATCAAAATATCTGTAAGAAAACCCTGGATAGCTGACCTCAATCTTATTATATCAAAATGAAGGTAAAACTCTCAAAAATTCTATGAATTTAAACATGTTTAATCGTATTTAAATTTAAGTAATCATGTTTTGAGGTAAGAAAACCATGTTTAACCATCCAAAACCCTTAAAAATCACCTAAAAATATTCTTTGATCTTAAACATGTTTACAAATCAGAACCATATGGATTTTTGACCAAAAACATGGATTAGAACATAAATATGACGTTTTTACGGTTCGAAAGTTCGGTTTAAACCAAAACCAAAACCCTAATTAACAAGGCTGTTCTATGGATGATTTATGCTTGGTTTGATGTTATATGATATGTAGACACACTGAGTTTGCAAACAAGGACCCGGAGAGTCGTTTAAACTATCGAAAATCACCGAAAATCGACAAGGTAATACCGTATTACTCGTTTAGGGGCTGTTTGTGATTAGATTGTGACGTGTATGTTTTTAGGTTATGAAACTTTTCACGGATATTATGGATCACATAATTGAGTCCCTGTTAAAATTTGGTAATTTTTCGATAAACGGAGAATATTTGGCGAATTTATTACCGTTTATTGGCGTTTATTTGGGAAAAATAGGTAAACTTCATGAAAATTTATGAAATTTGGTTTGGAACCTAGAAATTTTATGTTAAGATCACTGGAAAAATTTGAGAACATTTGGAGATGGCTAAGTATTTTTTGTGCAATTGTGTTTTAATCGAGTTTTAATAGCCGAAAAACACGCAAAAAGGCGTTTTGGCTAAAGAGTTAGATTCTGGAGATTTTTCAGGGGCTATGTGATGATATTGAGACCACTTGTAAAAATTATCGGATTTTTTAGATGTCGTTTGGTATAAACGGGCTATTTATTACTTAATTATAACACATTAAATGAATTTTTATAAATAGATAATTAATCATAAAATTTCTGAAAATATTTTTATAAAATTCTCCAAATTTTAATTTCTTTTTATTAAATTTCCATAATTTATATATATGTACATAATTAGTTATGATTAATCAAAGATTTAAACTATACTTATTTTTACGAAACCGGCAGTTTTGTGTTTAACGGACTGACTGGTATGTCAAAATTTCAAAAGTGGTCAAATATCGTATTTTTGGATGAATTTAATAAAAATGATCTTTCTACGAGAATTCCAGACAATTCGGGTGGATTGTACGCGTTTTGTATAACCAAACTCGTGTGAAAACAGAAACAAACCCTGCGATCAATCCAAATACCGAAACTTCAAAATTCTTTCATAATCTAATCATTTATTCAATCAATATATTTACTTATGTTTGTGTGAACCTACCTAATCCCGAAACGCATAAACGATCAACTTGGCTAGATTCGGAAAACGGTGAAACTGAGCCAAGACTGATTTTGAACATTTCATAGTATACAATGTCACAATCTAACAGCTA
Organism: Bidens hawaiensis; assembly: GCF_021521415.1. NCBI lineage: Eukaryota > Viridiplantae > Streptophyta > Magnoliopsida > Asterales > Asteraceae > Bidens > Bidens hawaiensis. Next base: position 239,452 of record NW_027491723.1, on the reverse strand, counting down.
TACCCAGACTAGTTATACAGCCCAATTTAACTTAAACACTGTACTAGTATTAACAGCACGATACCTGATGTGTGTATAATGATGCTCTCACAACTAAGCTTTAAATTTATTAAACAAGACTCCTAAAGAAACCACACAAAACCGGCAAGTGTACCGATCACTAATAGTATAGACCTAAGGAAGTCCGAGTATCGAACACAAGGACACTTGAAAACGTTAATGATACTTAACCCTAACCACGACTCACCTAGGAATATTTAAATGATTTTTAATATAATTAATTACTTAACCTAACTTACTTTGACTAAATTAATTAACTTAACTTAACTTAACGAAACACTTAATGAAACTTAGAAACTTTACTGCAATCGGAGGAAACGACTACCTAGGTAAGAATCATATTGAAGGTATAATAAGATAATGGATTGAAGACTCTCACGACACCGGTTCCTAAGGATGACTCAACTAAGGTTCACTCAAGAGAGCTAGATCACCTCTCAGTCTCACTAACAAACTCTAACTTACGCTTAGTTGATTTTAAGAACAAACTGAGAAACGAAATGTTAAAGTGTTCTAGTGCCGACTCTCCTCTCGGACTCACCGACACACTACCCTAATGGAGACGAATACTACGCAACCAAGGATAGAGGAACAATTTAGTTTAACTTAAATTAGATCAACTAATCGCTTAAAAACCCAAACCCGACAAGAACCGAACCCGCTCTCGCGCGATCCTAATTCTAACTAGCAAAAGCTATGAGACGAGTTTACTTCCTATCACCTCTCGGTCTCTAAGAAGGTGTTCACCCGCTGAATCTAATCAATTAATATACCCACTTAAACCCTACGGTTGATCATCCCGCAAACAAACCCTAAACACAAAGTAAAGAATCAAACAAGTTACAATCAATCAAAACTAATTCAACCAATTAAAGCAAGAGGTTTATGAGTATAATTAATAAAATCACAGCCACTAAACACAACCAAATTCAATATTAAACCAAACTTTCAATAGCAATTCAAGTCATGATAATCAACAATCCATATTACTCATTAAAACCTAACAATATTCATCTAACCTAGGTAGAACTAACAAGTTTATCCAAACATGATTAATGAACAGTAGATAAAATAGATATAAATGATAAACATGTTCATATAAATTGATTACAAAAGGTTTGAATGCTTAAAAACCAAAAACGAACTCACAAACGTTAAAATAGTCAAAACCGACAACCGAAGGATAAAAGATAGAACCGTAAGCTTGTCCTTCTTGGTTTCTCCTCTAGATCAGGTATGGTGGCTGGAAAATATGAATAAATTCGTTCATAGGGTTTTAGGGTTTATATATATGTTTAAACACCTCCTTCCTAATATAAAATAGGTTAAAACAAACCCACTAGGCCCACTAGAAGACAAAATACACGTGGTAGCTGATTCTTGAACATTATTGGCAGCCTTGGTACATGTTGGAATCTAACACATGCTTCTTGAATGGTATGACCTGGTCGCGTAGCTCGAACATGACATTTTCTGACGTTTTTCGACTTTCAGCTCGTTTATCTTCGTTTTTGCGTACCGGTTTCATCCGAGCTCCGTTTTAGCTGATTCTTTTTCCATTTGACTTGTTTTCTCGCTCTCTTCAACATGGGTCCTATCACATACACAAACATGTAATTTAATGCAAGAATAACAAAATAATCGTTAACATTTAAGCACAAAATAACATAAAAACTATTAGGAAAACATGTGTGTTTTACATCACATCAAACATCCCCACACTTAAACTTTTTTCGTCCCTGAAAAAGAAATCTACACAGGATCATAACCAAGTGAAAAACAACAAACTCCCAGATTATTAATCATTATCAAAACATAAGAAATAGCTGGACATATTGACCGCGATTGCCGATATTGTTGTCCACTTAAACCCAGCCACCAGCCAATCAAGCCCCCCTTTTGCATTAAATGTTTTAAGCCCAAAAATTAAGGCTACACCTACACCATCTCAGACAAAGAGAGCTAGAAAAACTAGAGTCGAATCAAACTGGTTCGACAAATCACCATAAGCCAAGGACTCGTTGATAGTACTAATTAGATGCACTCGGTGAATTTTTTTATGGATGAATGGTCATGTGGAGGTCATACGAGATATTCCTAAATATTATTGGACTTTGTCCTATATATTCCCTAAAAAAAATATTTATTGACTAAAATCCTTCGAGCCCCAATAGTGTATCATCCTCAGAGTCACTATCCCCTTGGTAACACGTAAACTCTAAGTCTCGTCTAGTATGTGCAACTTTGGCCTCTTTTTCTAACTTTAAAGAATGCTCATTTGGCATTTTACAATACATAACTTTCTTCACAAGCATTTTGCTTTTCTTGAAAAACTTTTGAGAATACACAAACATAACTTTCAATACATACTTTTTTTTCTTTTCTTTTTCTTTCTTTTTTTTTCAATCTTTTATATCACCCTAAAATATATAACTATTTCTAAGCTCGTAGAAAGATGGACATGTGGTGTGTGCTGGTTTGAGTGCATCTAAGTATAACCATCTCAAAGTTTTCAGATTATGGTAATCCTCCCTAAGCATCGAAATTCAGTTTCACCGTTTTTCAAATTATTATATAAATAAAAACTGCTAAAGAGGACTATCAAAGCTAGTTGGGCATGCCGATACATCCCAAATCAGATATGTGAACCATCCCTTCTTTTATTATTTTATTATATATTTCAAAAGTTCCAAGAGTTCGTTAGCACATTGGTAGTAATATCATTTCCTGCTTAACGTAGAACAAAAACAATTTTCAAGGGACATTTTTCTTTAAAACTTTTTTTTTAAATATTAACTCCCAGGATTTTCCATATTCTTTTATTTTTCTAAAAAATGAAAACGTCAGTTCCCCATCCCCACACTTAAATTTCACATTGTCCTCAATATGAGACAAGGAAAAGGCAAAACTAAACATAAAGAAAAATAAAGTGGAACAAACTCCCCTGGTATATGTGATCATGCAAGTGTGCGGTGAATCATGTTCCTCGCCCTCCTATTCGAACGCAAGATTAAAACTCCATTGCTCTCTATCAAGCTATCACTAACGAACGAAAAGGACAATCCTTAAGCATATTGCATCCCCACACTTGTTTAAAACTCCAGCTCATCAACCGTCATCAACCAACCAAGGAATAACCTGCAAGTAAGAGAAGAAACACCTGGCAAAACTAGGAAATAAAAATAAAAATGAAAATAAAATAATAAGGAAAGATATTACTGGGTTGCCTCCCGGGAAGCGCTAAGTTTATTGAATATTCTTCAGCCGGACTCGCTCCCGAAACCAAAATCAGGAGGCTTCTCCTTTATCCTCTTCCCATTGATGCTCCTCAACACTCTCCTTTTACAATTGGTCGGGAAGAAACCAATTGCACAACTCTCATGGGCCCGACCATATGAATTAAACTCGGCCCACCAACTCTTGAATTCCCCCAAAAATGGTTTAATGAAGTGAAACGGGGAAGTCAATCTCTTCATCACACTACGATTTCTTCGCCCAGAAATCCTCCTTCTAGTTCCTTTAGCCAAACTTTTAAACCTTAACACGTCCCGAATAGAGATTGAGTAAGATTCGTGTTTAGGTTTTTCACAATCGAGGTGAGGTGTTGGAAGGACCAAATCACTAACTATCTCATGGCTCTCCTTACAAAGCTCCTTCTTGATCCCCAAACTTGGCTCGTTATATATTAAATCTTCAAGCAGCTTTAAATCACCAAGTGGGTCAAACTCGCCTTCATCCGTAATGGCAAAGTCCATCAACTCTTCACCAAACTCATCCTTAAATTCTTCCTCCCAAGAGGGAATATACTCCTCTACTCTCTGCTCTTCCATTCCGGTATCTTCAATCTCGCTCAGGGTTTCAAACAAAGGTGGATTCAAAGGAGGAACATATTCCAAATCATTTCTAATAGCAAACAACACATCATCCGTTATTTCCTCCAATTCTGGGGTGGGCTCTAATATATTCCCTGACAAATCTTTATACCCTAAGAAGTTCCCCATTTGATCATATGCAAATCAGTATGGAGGAGGCTTTGCCAAAAGTGATTCCCATGGAGCTTTCCGTGCTTCGACTTCTATATTTCTCCTCTCATAAGCATCATGCACCCAGTGATCTCCGCCACAAACTTTGCACCATGGTTCTCCAACTTTCAATCTAAACATTTTTCCTGTAAAAAAAACTCAAAAGAAACGGATCACGGGCACCAGATAAAAATAGAAAAAAATAAAACTAAACTTAAACTACACTAAACTAAAATAAATTAAACTAATTCAAATAACTAATCTAATCCAATATAAATATGAAATACAATAGGCAAGTCTCTAAATCGAGTCGTTCTCAATACGCCTCAACCGTGTCCTCGGCAACGATGCCAAAAACTTGATGTGTGTATAATGATGCTCTCACAACTAAGCTTTAAATTTATTAAACAAGACTCCTAAAGAAACCACTCAAAACCGGCAAGTGTACCGATCACTAATAGTATAGACCTAAGGAAGTCCGAGTATCGAACACAAGGACACTTGAAAACGTTAATGATACTTAACCCTAACCACGACTCACCTAGGAATATTTAAATTATTTTTAATATAATTAATTACTTAACCTAACTTACTTTGACTAAATTAATTAACTTAACTTAACTTAACGAAACACTTAATGAAACTTAGAAACTTTACTGCAATCGGAGGAAACGACTACCTAGGTAAGAATCATATTGAAGGTATAATAAGATAATGGATTGAAGACTCTCACGACACCGGTTCCTAAGGATGACTCAACTAAGGTTCACTCAAGAGAGCTAGATCACCTCTCAGTCTCACTAACAAACTCTAACTTACGCTTAGTTGATTTTAAGAACAAACCGAGAAACGAAATGTTAAAGTGTTCTAGTGCCGACTCTCCTCTCGGACTCACCGACACACTACCCTAATGGAGACGAATACTACGCAACCAAGGATAGAGTAACAATTTAGTTTAACTTAAATTAGATCAACTAATCGCTTAAAAACCCAAACCCGACAAGAACCGAACCCGCTCTCGCGCGATCCTAATTCTAACTAGCAAAAGCTATGAGACGAGTTTACTTCCTATCACCTCTCGGTCTCTAAGAAGGTGTTCACCCGCTGAATCTAATCAATTAATATACCCACTTAAACCCTACGGTTGATCACCCCGCAAACAAACCCAAAACACAAAGTAAAGAATCAAACAAGCTACAATCAATCAAAACGAATTCAACCAATCGAAGCAAGAGGTTTATGAGTATAATTAATAAAATCACAACCACTAAACACAACCTAATTCAATATTAAACCAAACTTTCAATAGCAATTCAAGTAATGATAATCAACAATCCATATTACTCATTAAAACCTAACAATATTCATCTAACCTAGGTAGAACTAACAAGTTTAGCCAAACATGATTAATGAACAGTAGATAAAATAGATATAAATGATAAACATGTTCATATAAATCTGATTACAAAAGGTTTGAATGCTTAAAAACCAAAAACGAACTCACAAACGTTAAAATAGTCAAAACCGACAACCGAGGGATAAAAGATAGAACAGTAAGCTTGTCCTCCTTGGTTTCTCATCTAGATCAGGTATGGTGGCTGGAAAATATGAATAAATTCGTTCATAGGGTTTTAGGGTTTATATATATATTTAAACACCTCCTTCCTAATATAAAATAGGTTAAAACAAGCCCACTAGAAGACAAAATAGACGTGGTAGCTGATTCTTGAACATTCTTGGCAGCCTTGGTACATGTTGGAATCTAACACATGCTTCTTGAATGGTATGACCTGGTCGCGTAGCTCGAACATGACATTTTCTGACGTTTTTCGACTTTCAGCTCGTTTATCTTCGTTTTTGCGTATCGGCTTCATCCGAGCTCCGTTTTAGCTGATTCTTTTTCCATTTGACTCGTTTTCTCGCTCTCTTCAACATGGGACCTATCACATACACAAAAATGTAATTTAATGCAAGAATAACAAAATAATCGTTAACGTTTAAGCACAAAATAACATAAAAACTATTAGGAAAACATGTGTGTTTTACATCACATCAATACCAGTTATAGGAGTCAAGCTATAATCAAGGAACATTAGTTACTGATACATATTACTAGCTTGAACTACGAAAAGGTGAGTTTCATGACCCCACTTTCTAAACTGCTTTACGAACTTTTGGGGTGGAAAGCGTGTTTACATATACGTTTATACTTGAAAACTTGTGATGATGTGAATTATCTAAGTACTAACACTTGAAAGTCCCCACAAACACAAGTGATTAACTTCGTGCCAATGACGTGTGGATAGTACTATCGGTTTGACAAACCCAACTGACAGGGCCGGAGGGGTATGCCGGAATGTGTTAACCCAGTTGCACATTGTCATTTATACTTATTACATTCTGCTATGTGGTGTTAGGCATAGTACATACTTGGGGCAAAGTGGCTGTTAAATGCCAATGGGAGTACATGGGCAAGGGTGGCCATGCGTTTTAGCTTGTTTCGGTTTCACTTGTGGCTTAGTATAATACATCATACACATACTTATATACATACGTACTGTGAACTTTACGAACTCGTATACTAATTTTGTTCGTACTCGTGAAACTTGAACATCACCAACTAGACGTAGTTGACCCGTTTTAACATGCTTTTTAGGTAAGCCGAAGTTGGAATGAATTGCTTATGTGCTTGGTGTTAGAAGCAAAGTTGAATAGCTGTGAATAGATGCAAATACATAGTAATGAATAAGAAGCCCGTGAATTGTTATGTGATTTTCACCTAGTTTGTAAACTTAGTACCAACCCATGTAATATGATGTAAATTAGTTTGTTGAATTTCTTTATAAACAATGTGGTTGATACCAGTGTTATCTGTTGCAATCCCGTATTACGCTTCCGCAACTACCTAGTCGGGGTGTGACACTTCGATAAGCTTTGAGAAGAGAAACAAGCACCATAAGTCCATAAGTGGGGTCTATTTATGTTTTATGCAAAAACTGAACCTAAATAATATCACTGAAGAAATGAAAATCATGCTAAGTTTTAGAAATACATGTTGTTAACCTGCCTGATATGTCATAATGATGCCGAGAATGAAATATTGTGAAGTTATGTAGTTGAAATGGTCCCAAGTTGAGATCTATTTAAAACGAAATTGTTTTTGTATGGATAAAACTAAAATTTGTTTTTTTTTTCACCATTATGTTTAAGCTTTGTGTCATTAAAGTGTCAATAAGTTTATGTTTTAAGAGATGAGATATTTTAATAATAAACTTCTTAGTGGCTTATGATGAACTTGTTATGCTTTTTCATGATATAAGTGTTTCGAGTATGCTTCGTCCTCTTCGATCAGATTTTGTGTATTCAAGTAAACCTTGTTCTTAATTGATTATCTTAATTGTTTCGGGTATACTTCCTGTTCTACGAGCATATTTTGCGTATTCAAGTATATGTTTTGTTCTTAGATGATTATCTAAGTGTTTTCGAGTACATTTGATATTTTGTGAGTAAACTTTGTTCTTAGAGCATACTAACTTTGTGTTCGAACAAAGTTCACTACTTACATGTTTGTTACACCTTTTTTCTATGTTCAAGTAGAGTTTAGGATTGGCGAGCAAACTTGATACTTTTTTGCGACATTTAGAAATTTTTCTAAGTTATCTTTATCGGGAACTTAGTTAACCTTGACTAAAGTAATGTGTTTCGTATTTTATACTAGGTTATCATGTGTGTGATTAGTTTCTCGAGTAAACCTTGTATTATTGAGTATACTATTTTCATTTTATTTCTTAGATTAATTTCTAAGACTTTAATATTATCGAGTATACCTGAACTCGAGTATACTTGTTCGAGCATACTTGATTTTGCCAGTTTGCTTCGGCAGACTTTGTGTTTGAAATTTGAAAGGTTTTTGGTTGTTTGCTTGAACAAAACGACAAAAGACAATTAAACCCCACTTTCAAACAAATGATATAATACAAAAGTGGGACTTAAAACTTTTCATTTACTTTTCCCATCTTTCCACTATTGTATTATGTTTTCTTGTGCCCTAAAATCGAACCGTTGCTCTTTCAATCTCATTGTTTGTGCCCTTATATTACAATTCCAACTTAGTAAGCTTCATATTAATGATTTCCTAAACCTATTAGCTGGGTTTAGGGTTTCAATTTTATCGATTACTTACCTGTGTGTTTTATGTGTATGTTTACCAATTGTCAAAGAATAGGTTCTTAAAGAAATCTATCTTTCTTTAATTTTACGTATATGCATGTTCAATCTTATATTCAAATAACTAATTTTTAGTTTATATGTGTTTATTTGTGAATGTTCATAATAGATGGTGCTCAAATTTGAACCTAAACAAAATATGTTTTCTTTACTGGAGGTCAATGATGAAAATGGCGAACCGGAGATATGATAAATTAGCTAAATCAGTCAAGCATTCGTTTTTCCTTGACTGAAAATCCAGTTATATATAAAAATCATATTCAAGATTTCTTGGATTCTGCAGAGTGTGTGGATGATGTAAATGGTGCGTGAATTGAAACCACTTTGCTTGGTAGAGAAATTGAAATAACAGAGCATTTAATCAGAGAAAGACTCTAGTTGAAAGATAACTTTGATCAGTTCCTATATTCTCAAAGAATATTGCTGAGAATGTTCAAGAAACAATGGGATATTAGGGAAACATAAATGAAGGGCAATTTCAGGAGGGAGTGTTTCCATTGATATGCAGATTCCTTATCCATCACATTAGCCAGAGTTTTTCTCTAAGGAGAGGGACATGGACACTGCTTAGTAGAGAATTTGCTTCTGCTACTGTTGTTGTGTTATACATACAACAATTTAATTTCTCAATGAGGATATTTGAAGGAATCGTGGTTAATGCAAGAAGAAGAGTGAGTGACAAGTATATGATCTATCCAATATTTTTTTGAAAATAATTATTGATGCAGAACTACCTGACATTGAAAGGATTGGTGCAACACTTAATCTGCATTATCCAAATGCTTATAGGAGGAATCAGAAGACCAGCTCCTACAAGTCAATTTAATTATGAAGTTGAATTTGACATTTTACTTTGGTTCTTGAATAACCAATTGTAGATCATGGAGGTTCCTGCTTCACCTGAACATGAGGTTGAAGAGTAAGATGAGGAGGATGACAGTGAAAGTAGTAATGATGATGATGCTAATGATGTTGCTGATGAGAATAATCATGATAATGTGAATGTTTATGATGAAATTGTTGTGGAAGATTTGGAGTCACCACATGATCCCTATTACACTCTTTTGTCAAGAAACTTTTCTTGTTATTGGGGAACTCCCATTTGAAAACAAGGAACAAAAAATTGGAAGAGGCACTTTAGAGATCCTTAAATGAAATTCAAACCCTAAAATCTTCAAGATCTGAGGTTGAGACGACCTCAGATGCACCAAAACAGGGGGAGAATTATGAACATGTTTTAAATATGATTGGTCATATTTATTCTGAAAGAGGAGATGTAACATCCCAAAATTTCTAAAAACAATAGTAAGTATATTATTTATTTACGGTAGGAAAGTTTACTTGGATTAGTAGATAAATAATTAAAGAGATATGGGTAATGGACTTGGATTTAGAAAGGAAAGAAGATACACCATGAGCTCAAGCCCATGACCCATAGTATATAAACCATAATCACCCATTAATCTATTCATTTTCACATATTCCATACACCACCCAAAACACACACTTAAGCTCTCTCTCTTATATCTTTCTTTTATCTAACTGAAACCAAGAAGAAAACCGAGCACCGACCCGAGGTAATGATAGTATGATATTGTATGAACCCAAACCCGCTAGATTTAGTCGCGAAACGACGAGCCGATACTCTTAAACCGTTGAAGTCACGAGATCCGGATGGAATCAGGTATAAACCGATCAAAAGATGAGCTTAGGGGTCACCCTAGCTCAGATCTGGATAGAAGGGGACGAAAAACGGTGAAAACGGGGTAAAATACGCTTTTCCGGCCACCGCCCGGTTTTTCGGCACGACGGTGCCGGAAAGGCGGCGTACGAGCAATAAGATGTTAGAGAATGTTTATGACATTCTCTGACCTAACCCTAGGAAGAATAACGAATTCGCTATGCTAACTCGTTAATGAAAGATTAACGAACAAGCCTTAACTCGTTATGCCATTCGTTAGGAAAGAATAACGAACGAGCTTCGTTCGTTAAGAAAATTCGTTAAGCGATTCGTATGCCCTTCGCTACAGAGAGATAACGAATGAACCCTCATTCGTTAAAATGTTCATTTGTTATAAAGGGTCATTCGTTATGATCATTCGTTAAAGTCCAGTTCGTTATAAAGGCCGGTTCGCAATAAAGACCAATTCATTATAAGGGTTAATTCATTACGAATTAACGAATGAGTCCATTCGTTATAAAGGGCAGAAGTAGCGAATGAACCCCCCATTCGTTAAAGAACGATATAACGAATTAAGATTAAAGAATGACTGAAAGGTCCCTGGACTTAGAATAAATGGTTTAATTATATAATAGCCCTTGTACTTTGTTAATTAACGAAAGATATCTTTAAAGGTTAACGAGTAACGATTAACTAACTTGGTAAAGATTCAATGAAGTAAAACCGGCTTAGACGCATAAGATTAATTAAGCAAACAGTTAGGCATGGCTCGAGCGGTATTTAATATTGTATTTATTAAATAGTTAGTCGCGCACAGCTAAAGAAAGAGATAGCCCCTAACAGTGAACGTAACAGAAATCAGCTGAGTTCTAGCCCCATTCCTTGTTATGTTTTTGGGGCTGTGTGCATACTCAATGTGATTAGTGAATACACTTACCTTAAGTGGTAAGAGTATGCCTTATATGATTTATGTATGAATGAATGCTTGACGGTGCGTGAACGATCTTCGGATATTGCATGTACCGCCAGGTGATAGTTTGAAGATATGATTGTTATATATGATGTGTAAATGATGCATGTATGTATGAAAGTTATAATTATGAATATATAGAAAATAATGGTATGGTTGTATGGAAGAAAGGGAGACCGAAACCTAATAATATCCGATGATGGAGGGTGACCGGACCCTAATAATATCCGAGGATGGAGGGTGACCGGACCCTAATAATATACGAGGATGAAGGGCGACCGGACCCTAGTAATATCCGAGGATGGATCGTGACCGGACCCTAATAATATCCAAGGATGGAGGGTGACCGGACCCTAATAATATCTGAGGATGGAGGGTACCGGACCCTAACAATATCCAAGGTATGTAGGGCGAAATGCTCTTTATAATGTAAGGTTAGTTACGTATGTATTGTGTATGTTAAAGAAAGAAAGTATGAAAGAATGAAAGTATGTGTATGGAAGAACGATGAACAGGTTAAGTATGTAATATGTATCTTCGGATACGTATATAAGTAAGTATGTGAATGTATTGTATGTTGCCTGATTAACTGGAACTCACTCAGCGTAGCTGACTTTTAGTATGCGCGCAGGTATATATGTTTATTGAGCTGGCATGAGGATGGCACATGACATGGATTGAACGGCTGGCATCTGAAGATGGAAGAAATGATGTTTTAAATACGACATTTTATGTTATGGTTTTAAGGAAAGGATTAAATGTTTTGTAACAAATGATTGAAGTTAACTTTTCCGCAAAAAGTTGTAATTAACTCTGATATTTAGAATTGTGTTTACAAGTAAATCCAATGCCAAAGTAGGGCACCGGGACCGGGGCCTTACAGAAGAAGAGAATGTAGAGACAAATTCCTTAAATTTGATTGAAAACTGGCATGACATTTCTACTGAAGAATAGGCATTTAATGAGGTTGAGGTTGTGAAGGATGCTATTGATGACGAATATGCAGTTGATGAAACTCTTAAATCTGTTAGGATTGAAACTATGAAGCAAGGGATGATGAATGAAGAATTGGAGGTTCTATTGAATGATGAGGCGCGGATCCTGATTTGGATATCGTATATAGTGACTTTGAAAAAATGTCACCATTGGTGTTTAATGTTACTGGTGATAATACAAATGAAAATATTGTCGAAGAATTGACGATATGCCACATCTTGTTATTAGATATACTGGACCCTCTCAACCAACTAATGATGATGATGAGGGAAGGAGAATTATAGGGAAAGCAGTGACTAAATATAAAAGTCAATTGTTCCCATTGAATGATCAATAAGCAACTTCGAAGATCACATTCTTGACAGTGATGAATCTGCAGCAAAAGCAAGAATTATGCATGATCAAAGATTAAGGGAAATGTTTAAAAGAGAATTCTTGAACTATATGTTGTTAGACAAAGAGATTGATAAACATAGAATAATCATGTAACAAATTGAGAATGAGAAAAAATTAAGGAAGGAAGCTGATCAAGAAAATGATGAGGAGATTCCTCAACAGATCCTTGAATCTCTATTGAAATTGAAAAATAATGAAGAATTAGAAAGGGCTGCAAAGAAAGATCTTGAAGATGTGCTTGAAATTTTAGTGAAAACCTTCCAGAAGGATCCAGAAACTGAATCACATGTTCTAGAAGAAGTAAAAGAAATAAATATAAAAAGGGTAACATAAAAGGTTGTTGAAAATGTCAAAGAAGAAACAAGAAAAGGGTCGGAAGAAACATTGAAATATAAAGAAAAAGAAAAGGAACCTTTTTCAAGACACCTGATGATGATTAGTTAGCTCATAACAAGCACGTTGATGCAGCGCCTTTAAGACAAGTTGTTGGGTCACGATTTGGTTAGACTGGTGCATATCAAAAGACCACGACATGATCAAGACGAAAGTGAAATAAACGAATACGAGTTGAAGAATTGCATTATGGTTGTGATGGTGTAATACCGAAATCCCTAGGGATTTCAATTGTCTAGTAACACTGAAATCCTTATGGATTTCGGTTCGGCTAGTTTGGGCTTGGTTAGGCTTGGCCTTTGAGCCTTTTGTATGGTGACCCTATATATAGTTAATGTTTAGTCATTAGTTAGGGTTAATCAGTAGTAGCCACCATCAAACTACCAGAGTGCTTAGAAGGGTTCAGGTTTATGTATCTGATGATTTATTGATAATTAATCGTATGCATTGAAACCGTATCATCTAATCTTGTTATTGTTTTTCGTATTATTGTTCTTGAATCACCACGGTATTTGGATTCCGCACAAATATTGTGTTCGAGTTAATATCATACTGTAATGATCCAGATTCGGGACTTACACAAGTGGGTCATGACCAGAAAACTGTTGATGAACATGGTCATGAAGAAGAAACTCCAAAGGCTAAACGACAAAAATCTAAGAATTTAAATGCCAAGAAGGAAAAAGAATCACCAAAGAAAATTAAAAAATTAATGAAATGGACAAAGGAAAAGATCCAGAAACCAGTGAAGAACCTTTGAATCCAACACCAATAAGGCATTTCATGACTCGTGATGAATTTATGTGTGTGTATATTATGATTGATGAATTAGATGAGAATGAGAAACAAAAAGTTTATATGTGTGATCAAAATGAACCACAAATTGGTGCATTGGATGATTTGTCAGGTGTTAATTAAGATGAGGTTGTGGCTGAGAAGAAAAGGAGGTTGACCACATTTCACCTTGAAAACACATGGCACGCTAACATTATGAAAACTTCAAAGCAATAATGAAAGAAATAGGAAAATAAGATCCAAGGATTGCAGTCTTAATGAAATTTGGTATGAAGTTTGAACAAATCAAATATCTTAATGACAATGATATTGAGTATCTGCTAAATAAGAAAAGTCAAGAACAGAAGGAGAAAATAGTTGAATTCAGCAGATTACTTGAGCATCAAATTGAGTTATTGTAAAATTATAACTATGATCCAGAACATGTGAAGAAAATGAATCCAAAAGATAGAACAAAGCTTGTGTTAGCTTTAAAAGTAAATGAAATAATAGACACTTCTAGAAGAGAGCATGAGAAGAAAAATGAAGAGAAGAAGATATTGGAAGAGAGAGAAAAAGCCATGAATAAATATGGTAGAAAATTTGGTTACCTTTTTTAACATGGTTATACATTTGAGTTTGTGGACTTAATGACAAATCAAGAAATTGAAGCCAAATTTCAATTGGTTAAGAGAAGTTTTGTAAATGAAAAAAGTTTGGTGGCTAAAGAAATGAAAGAAAGAAAATATAAAGGAAGAGCAGAGAAATAATGGATTGTGCTTTCAGCTAATCAAGAAAACTTGTTGAGAAGATTATTGTCTGCAATAGGTGTAAGTGAAGATGACTTCAATAAACATCAAAAGAAAGAACTGTATGTGAGTGAATTGAAGACATATTAGGAGGAAATTATGAAACAAAAGGAAAATTCTCAAGAGAAATCATACCCTTTATTTTCCAAACCAACAAGTGAAAAGAAAGACAAGGGGAAGATGTGAAGGAAACAATTGAAATTAAACCTGAGGAGGAATTCTTTAGTAATGAGCCAACTTTTGATAGAGAAACAATGAAAATGATCACTCATATGTCTAAAAGAGGAAGAAACTACGTTTCTTTAATCATGATGAAGGAAGAGGTGATAAAAGAAATGTCCCTGGCTTATCTAAGGGATGAAGAGAAAGTAAATAAAAAGATAGGAAGAACATATGATACACCTAAAGAAGTGAGTGAGTATGTAAGTGAGTATGTAAGACAAGCTAACTTGAAAAGTGGGCATGTAACCAAATTAATGGGATTCTCATCTTTCTAAAAAGGATACTCTTCAAGACCCTCTACTTCAAGGACACTGATTCCTACTACTAGACCTATGCATGAAAGAGAACAACTTCCAGCTAGTAATGTGAACTTACCTAAAGATTTGTACTATGATTCAAACACAAAGACATTGAAGGTGTTTACGAAAAGTGCTGCTTTAAAGACAATCATCTTCAAAGATGGCTTCAGATACTTTAATTTTGAACAATTAAATGAAATGGCAAATCTGAGGTTATTTGACTATTAACAAAGGAGCAAATTTGCTAGTGCTCAACAAACTGAATTGTAAAAATATTTGAGAGATCAACACAGAGCTGGATTTCCAATGCTCAACAAGAAAAGAAACTTTGAGTTCACTAAAGCTGAAAAGAAGAGAAGAGAAAAGAGATTGAGAGAAATCAGACTCTTAGGATACTCATTCATGTAGACAAAGGAACCAAGCAAACCCAAAGAAACAATGAAAGAATGTATAACTATGAAAAGGGTTATGCATAATCCAAGCTCTAAAGTGCAAAGAAATATAAGGATTGCTCAAATTATCTATGAAAACAAAACTAACAAGATTCTTCTAAGGAACTATGATGGAATGCTACTGGGAATGATTGAACATGGCACTGATTTGGAATATCTACACATGCATGATTTAACTGATATCAAAAAATGGGAACTACCAGAAGATCACTCATTTTATGTAGAAATCAATATCTTTCAACAAAGAGTTGCTACAGTAAGAAATCAGAAGAACAGCGAAGAAAGAAGAATCAGAAATGAAATTTAGGTGATCAAGATTTGAAGACTATCTTTGAATTAGTTGTAATTTTATTTTATGGTTTTGTGTAATATTGTTTTTGTATTATTATATGATATGCAATGCACTTATGGCATAATTATGCTATGCAATCATTTTCTTTTAAATAATGTAACTTACTGCTTTTAAGGATTTGATGTGCATTTTGAACCACGTGTAAGTAATTTGGATGTTTTTGGTGCATCTAAGTTTGTTCCAATCTAGGAGAGATTGTTGGGTCTATAGAATTGACAAGGAAAGATTGGAATATTCTCAACCTTCGCTGAAATTTCTAAGTATGGAACTTGAGCAACTTAGACACTCCGAGCAAGTTATATACAATCTCGGGCAAGATATCTTATGTGAATAAGGTTGTATTCATGAATTCTTATAAGTGTAAAGTTTCGAGCAAGCTACATTTCGTCGAGCAAATTTGTTCTTAAATCAAGTATGGTTTGTATCCGAGCAAACACTTGATCAATCTAAGCTTAAACCAGGTTCACAAGCAACCTGGTGGGTCGAGCAAGGATTTAATAATGAAGAATCTCAAGTATGCTTGTACGAAGCCTATGTAATTTATACCAAGTGTTACTCCGAGCATAGTTCAATCTCGAGCAAAGCTACAATACCCGAGTACGCTATGTTTGCTCCAGTACGACTAAGTCCAAGATGGAAGAGATTCGAGCAAGAACATGTTTGCTCGTGGGATATGTCCGAGCAAAGTTCAGATACATTATGAAGATTGAAGTTTGATTGGGAAGAATATTTTTTTAGGAAAAGTGTTCTAAG
The DNA here is from genome assembly GCF_021521415.1 of Bidens hawaiensis. Taxonomy (NCBI): domain Eukaryota; kingdom Viridiplantae; phylum Streptophyta; class Magnoliopsida; order Asterales; family Asteraceae; genus Bidens; species Bidens hawaiensis. Next base: position 223,046 of record NW_027491723.1, on the reverse strand, counting down.
TTAAGTCTACTCGAAGAATGCTCCGAGCACACTCGTGGATTACTAGGTCTACTCGACAAAGGAACAAGTTTACTCGATGACCTGTTTTGACACTTGTAATTATTTTCTGAATGTTATATAATGATTAGGGTTTCTAGAAGGAATGTCAGGATGCTTGTAAAATGAATGATACGTCTCATTGATGGGACACGCCTCTTACACACCTATTGAGAACTTTATTGATTATTTCTCTGACCTAGCAGTCGCACCTAACATTCCACACCTAAGACCCTAAGTTTTCGTTGTACCTTTATGACATTTATTACAAATGGAAATCTTTTGAGTATTTGTGTGTGATTGTTCTAGTGTTCTTTCTATTTCTAGATACCTTTTGAGTATTCGTGGTGATTGTCCAACTATTTCTAATCGCACCTCAATATCCAATCCTAACAACTATTCACCAAAGAAGTGGCTAGTCATCTTCTGATCGTTCAAGTCTATGTGGATGATATCATTTTTGGGTCAACAAATGATGATCTGTGTAAAGATTTTGAAGCTGTCATGAAATCTAAGTTTGAGATGAGTTCAATGGGTGAGATAAAGTTCTTTCTAGGGCTTCAGGTGGATTAGTTAATTGATGATATCTTTATTCACCAAATGAAGTATGTTAACGACATCCTAGAAAAGTTAAACATGGTTGACTGAACGAAAGTTAGTACATCGTTACCGTTGAATCATGGAATTGGTTCTGATCCCAACGGGGAGAAGGTTGATCAAACTTTATACCGATCCATGATTGGCTCTCGTATGTACCTTACTGCTTCAAGCCTGGATATTATGTGTCTGGTATCGGTCCAACCCGAAAGACTCGCACTTGGTCTATGGTATCCAAGGGATGACGAGTTCCGCTGAGAGCTTATTCGGATTCTGACTATAGAAGATGCAAGTTAGACGCCAAATCTACAACTGTTGGATGTCAATTGTTTGGTAGAAGAGTAGTCACGTGGCAATGAAAGAAACAAACAACCGTGTCGTTGTTAACTTGTGAGGCTAAGTACGTAGTTGCTTCTAGTTGATATTTTCAAGTCTCTGGATTCAACAATAGATGCGCGATTACGGTTTGAATTTTCTGACTACACCTATATTTGTAGTTAACAATCCTGCTATATCTGTCACTAAATATTCACTAAATCACTTTAAAACTAAACACATAGAAATACGGTATCACTTCATCCGTGAATGCTACGAGAAGAAGTTGATAATCGTTGAGAAAATTCACACCAATGAACAAAAAGCCGATCTTTTTACTAAAGCTATTGAAAAAAACAGATTTCAATATTTGCTAAAGCTTAACAGTATTAAGAAAGTGGGTGGTGGGAAAGAGAGTCATCCCGACGTTATGGATTCTGATCTCGCATAAACCAACATCAGAGTCTAAGGTATATTTGTAAATACTTTCTTTTCAAAAATTCAAAAATATGTTTTTAATTTTAGGGGGGGGGTATTGGTTGGGAAAATACGAAAACAACAAAAATTTTCAAAATTTTCGTTTAAAACTGTTGGACTTTGGATGCGTGATAGGGATATTCGACCTTATTGTTAAGATTTGTAGAGCCTAGTTTTGTTAGTCAATATTTTATTTAATTTCTGTTGTTATCACGATGTAATTTACTAGCTTTCGCTTATGATTGTATATTTGGGCCCGAGGCCATGTAACTTAGTGCCCAATGGACTATGAATGATGTTAGAATGGTGTATGGATCTTGCACTATAAATAGTGCAAGCCTCCATGCATAACATAACCTTTTGCCAAACTCTCATCTTATCCTCTCACCAACTCTCTCACTCATTCCAATTCTGGTATGAAACCGAATCAAACAAGATCCGAGATCTCGGTTCTCTTGTGAGTGACTTCCGCTGGCTCACAAGGAGAAGCTTATTGATAAGTGAAAATCCAAATTACATTGCAATTTAAAATGAGTCAGGTTTTCGGGTTTGAAAATTAAAGAATGTTACAGTGTTTGCAATGCGTACGGGATTCATAGTTGGGTCGATTAAAAGACCAATAGATTCAAATAATCAAGACAAAGTGCTCGAGACGAGGGGAAGTTTGTTAGTACACGTTTTGGTCGTCCCAGTTTTTGTTTATTAATGTATTTTGTCTTATTAATGTGAAGGGCATTTTGGGAAACGTAGTGGTGTACATTCGTTAATGTAAATGTGCCATTCGTTATGTGATGTATAATGAATGTGCACATACGTCTTTATTCATTCATTAAGTTTGTTTAACTATTGAGGACAGCAAATGAGTCATTGGTCTGTCTTAATGTATTAATTAGCGAATGACGATGAATGGTATCCATTCGTTATGAGATGTGTAAAGAATGACATCGTAATCTATAAATACCATGTAACTTATTGATTTACTAAGAAGTTGTTAAAATTTTTGAAATCCTCTAGTTATGTTGCCCAACTCTACACTCACACTCTAGCCTTAACGTAATTCAAGCTATACCTAATCAATTGATCATATCAAGCTACTAGATCCTTTATGTAATCGTATTGATTGTTAACGTAATAGTGTGGAAGTGGTTTATAAATTTTTAATTTCATAAAATCTTTTTCAATTCCAGTCACATTAGCTGTCCCACAACTATATACACTTTCTAGTAGTTCAGGTTTGATCAAACTTAAAGAAACAACTTCATCGTTAAGAATTTGATTCACATCTTTAAGTTTGTAAATCCTACGACTTTTTACTATCAATTCTAACCGGATTTATAAACGTCATTATATCCTAATATGTAATCACGGGCTTCTCATATGACAAACAAATGATTTTATAGAACCAGTTTTAACTTTCACAAAATCACATGGTTTACAAAGAATATGATTTGCGAGAGGAATGTTCTTGTCTTTGTGAAACATGTTTGGTTCAAAAGCATCTTCATCTAACATAGCACTATCAGTTTTAGAGAAAACCAAATTGTTATGAACGTGAGATTCTGGAGTTGACCTTTGTAACATCCAAATTTTCGTTAGATTTTTAATATATTTATATCTACAAATATTTACTCCGAAGTGGAATATTATCTAACGAATTAGTATAGTATAGTATAGTATAACATTTATTCGGTTTGAGAATTTTATCAGGGGTGTTTAGTTATATTGAGGACCAAACTTGTTTGTTTGTAAAGTTTAGTGTGAAGGAGGATTTTAAGGATTTTAATTAAATAAAAATAAAAGGATACCGGTTCACAGAAAAGACGCCCTGGTATTCTGAACAGAGGCTGGGACGAGGAAGGTCGCGAATCAAATTGATTCAATGTGATTCAGGGGGTGTTTGGGATTCCTTATTTTACCTCCTTATACCTTATTTAAGTTACAATGTTCTAACTTATACCTTATACACTCACAAAACCCATCTTTCCCAAACACCTTATAACTTATAACCCATAAGTTATAAGCTATAAGGAGCAAAAATAAGGAATCCCAAACAGCCCCTCCGTCTGCTATCCTACTCGATTTCTCTAATTCCCTGGTAAGTGATTTATGAGTTTAGACTATGAAATTATAGAGTTAGTGTTTCATATAGTTCTTATTATAGAGTATTGGGGATTTTTAGTGCTCGATTTTAATCAAGAAAAACTTTAAAGATGGTTATTTTTGGGGTTAATGAAGTAAGTAGACATCTTTGATGATTAAAAGGGTATGAGAGTTTATATGGATACGAAAATGGTGAATTATAGTTCATGCCCACATGGTGTTCGATGAAATGTCTAAACTAGAAAAATATGTATGAGTTGTGACGATTACTTGTGTGTCATCATTTGTTTTAAGAGTTAAACACTTAAACTAGTGAGCATGAGGTTATGATAAACCTAGTTGGAGTCAATCTATAATATGCGTTCTAATTGATTTAGAGGTTGACTTGTTGTCAAGATAGGTACGACATAGCTTGGAAGGCAATGAGTCAAGCGAGTAACAAACAACACTCCTCCTATGGGCAAAGGTGAGTGACTCAAATTGTGTTGGGTGAAACTAGTGGATAGTAGCTAGGTTTGTACCATGTGAATTATTATTACAATCTTATATATTTTATGCAATTTTTATGCATGACCGAATATTAGTTGAGGTATTCGTGTCGTGTCTATTAACTATATGTTATTACAAGGAGTAAATTATAATAATGATTGATTTTGAGTCGTATTGATTAAAAATTATTACAATTAAGGTGGTTTAATATAAATTGTTGAATATGGTAAAACATAACAATAACGTATTGTTTTGACGGGGTTTTTGGGGTTTAAACTCGTAAAGATGGAATGCAAACTTATAATGGGTCAAGTGCCCAAGTGCTGGAAATTCAGCTTACTTCCAGATTTTAACTGGTTTTAAAATATTCATAGTAAATTAATCGAACATCCGTTCGGAACGTATTGTATATCGAAGGAAAGATCTATGAGTCTACTTTTCTCAGATTTTTAGCTTAAAACAAAATACATACCATAAGTGGGCGAAAATATTGAAATACTACAGCTGTGCAGATCTGTTTTTCTTAAACATGAGACTTTAAAGTATTTGCAACATTATTAGGAAATAACCAAGAATGCGTGGAATATGATTGTATATGGTTGTAACCTTGAAGGAGTTCATATTAAATTACATGAGTTGAAGTGAGTGATATATTGGTTTGGGGTTAGTATGCAGAACTAAGGAGTCATATATGCCGTGAACCATATATGCAAATATGCGTGTTTTACTATTACATGCTTGTGAATGTGATTGTGTGAATTACAACTTAAAAACGGGGCGTGATGATGTTTTATTATATTGGTATTATTCTTTTTATGGTTTTTTTTATAGTGTATTGTTATTCTAAGTTACAATGGCTACTTAGAGGTGAAAAAGGCTTAGTGTCGAGCTTGAATGGAGGAAAACATAAGAAGATCAAATTCGGGCTTTAAACAACTAAATGGTAATTGTGCCTTGGGGATGAAATTTATATACTTTAATTATAATATATAAGTCTTATTTATAGTTGAACTAGTTGTTTGACCCGCCACGATGCGGCGGAGTATGGTGTATTTTTTTTATATTTCTTTTGAGTATTAAGGTTCGCAACACAAATTAAACCACCATAAACACTTGGGATATTGGAGACTGTAGACAAGAGCTTTTATTATTAAGCAGCCTACATCAATTCTAATTCGTTGTTTCTCCCCGTTCAATAAACTCAAACATCAATTCTAATTCGTTGTTTCTCCCCGTTCAATAAACTCAAACGTTTATCAGATTATATTAGTAAAAGAAATGCAATAGAATATTAAGATACAATTGAGCCATGAATCAAAGGGAGAAGAACTATATATCTCAAATAATGGCTAACTTTAGGACCATCAACCATGAAAGCTAACCATCCTCTCCAACTTATTTGAACCTTTGTTTTCTTAGTCTTTGCATTTCTTTGACCATTTGCCACTGTTCTTGTCCTAGCTCACCCCATTAGACTCCCCATAGCAAGACATCTACAAATCACAATCATATCATCACTTAAATATGCTAGACTGCTAGTACACCTATTAATTCATATATTAAATACAAACCAGTTTAAACCTAGTATACGTGTTCGTGTTCGTTAAAAGTTAAGTGAGTGAACAGGAACATGCCCTTGTTCATGTTACTCCAGCTCATTTATAGGAAAAAGGTCATGAATGATAGAGAAAGTAGTACCAATAAGTTATTTGTCAATCACTCTTCACTCTACATGTCAGGTAATAGAGATTTTTGCATTATTATGAATAATGGGTGTGGTTGGTTCATGTTTTGGGTACATCGGTCATAATAAGCCAACACATTTTGGGTATATCAGTCATAAAAATGCAAATGGTCCAATTTTATTATTGTTATTTATGGAATTAATAAAAGATTATTTGCAACAATTTTATTATTGTTATTTATGGAATTAATAAAAGGTTATTTGCAACAATAAATTCAAAAACTTTGTGACTCCTTTTAAAACAGCAAATGGGTCGTTTGGGTGTTTCGGTTTAGTTTTATTTCTGGACCGACAAAGCCCATTTTGACCCGGTAGAGAACAAAAAATTCGTATACGCTAAAACAAAAACGTTGATTCTTTCTGAAAACGCAGACGGTTTGATTCAGGTTCAGTTTTATTCCTGAACCGACTACATCCGTTTTGATCTAATAAAAACACGAAGTTATTCATCTAAACCAAAACCAAAACCATTTTCACCCATTACAAAAAACAGAACACGTCACTTTCGATTAAATTTATTACCCGACAAAAAACGCTTTGACCCATTATGAGATAACATATGGGTCAAAATGCATCAACCCGTTCGTAATATGCAAACAGATTGATTTGGGTTCAGTTTTACTCTTGAACCAACCACACCCATATCGACCTGATAGTTATTCAAGTATGTAAAGTGCCTAGCCCATAGCTAAAACAAATGTAAACATAAAAACAAATCTAGAATGCTATAGACCAAATAAAGCAATAAAGAACAGAAGGTATCTAACCTCAACATCAGCTCTTAGCAAATACAGTTGCCCTGGATGTCATGAAATAAAGAAGGCAAATATAAACAGTCAAATTAACAAAGCAGATAAAAACGTGCAGCAAAAAAATGAAGAATAATGTCTATCTAGTTGTATGTTTTCATAAGAAGGCTATTTTGAACTTCTTTTATGCTTCCAAGAAGTACTGTAGTCTAATGTAACGGATCATACGTCTATCGTAAATTAAAAAATCTTGTTTGTTTAAGGGTTTTCTTTTGATGCAAATTGAGTGAACAGTCAAGTTTTATTGAAGGCTACATGATTTATAATTTCAACATGGGGATTTTAAAATTCGTCAGGAGTATGCAGAGTTTATTAAATATAACTTTTTTTCAGTTTGGGAGTACGCATCTAAGAGAGCCCCATTCTTATCAGCAAAAGGCTATTGCAAAGCACGAAACAAAGTTGGAAATCACAAATTTTATAAGTCTACCTATCGAATTGTTTCAATGTCTAACATTTCTTCTTTAGATTCCTTCTCAGAGTACTCGAATCCATAATTGTCCATAGTTGAGTCAGAATGAGAAAAGGGAAAATCAGTGCTACATTAAATAACCAATGCAATTATCAAGAAGTAATCTTATGGTGTGGACGGGTGGTATAGAGCTGCTAACATTACATTACACTAAACATTTGGCAAACAGAAACCTAAAATATAGACCTAATTTCAAACTCAGACATTGACAGGTGGTGGCAGCTTACCACTCATTGGAGCTTTGTGAATTCGGAGGGAGGGTTGATGCATTACCCTGAGGAGACTGGATGAAGGTGTTATCTGGTTATAATAGAAACACCTCCACTCCACAAATCCCATGCTAACTCTGACCAAAAAAGGAGAAATATTAACAAATTCCATCATAATCACTTACATTAATAGCATCTCAATTACGAACATAACTCAAATAAACAAAAAAAAAATCAAAACCCTTGAATACAAAATTGACACAACAGAGTGTACGAACCTTACATAATTAGCACGTGAAACCTATTTTCAGCTGCTATGGTCTCCGTGGTGGTAGACAATAGGTGCGGCGTATCATGGTCGACTTTGATGTAGTCTTCCTGTCGTTTTACGGCATCGATGTCTTGGGTAGAATGACCATCCTTTGATCGATTGACCAAGGGGGAGAAATTGTAGATGAAGATGATGTGGCCATTGATGTTTTATAACGGTGGCTGGATGTGAAACCAGAAAAGAAAAAAATAAAGAAAACCCAATCTGGAGCACAGCATACGTGAAAGGCTAGAAAGATGTGTGTAAGAAAGCAATTGGAAGGTGAGGCGGTGAGTGGGTTACTATTCTAACTGCATAATGGACCTCTCATGATGCATAAAGTCATTTGAAATTGTAATATTATAAATATCGTATATACGGGGTATGGGCCCTCACTGAGTTTTGACTAATTATCCATTGTGGTGGTAACATGCAGGTAGGACAAGCTGACTATCTAATAAGTGGCCAAGACATATGGATTAATCGGATAGTCATGGATTGCACATCATATTGAAGAAATATTTGAGGGAACTGGGGAAATAACGTGGTGGCATAAGCTAATAACCCAAGCGATATTGTGAGTCATTAAAATTAGTTCAGTTGGGTAGTATATATATTTATACGTATAAAGATTTATATGGTGATAGGCGTGGGCGATCAAGTCTTGGTAGTGAGGCAACAAAAAGGAGATATGGCATTATCAAGTTCTTTTCCTGCTTAATTACGATAAATATGTAATGATTTTATGTCAGTCTTTTTGGAGTACAACTCCTGTGTCACTTTAAATAAGAGTTGATGTGCCCATGGATGTTCTGGTCACTTTTGAATTTGGTCTTTGATTTGATAAACAGGGGATATTTTTGTAAGGAAAGTTTGAAATGCGAATGGGTCATGTCGGATTTTCATAAAAACTCGTGTTTGTGACAAGTGTACGTTGAATTGTTTAATGACATTTGAAATATAGAAGTTACACTTTTTGATTAATAATGATTTTAAAGAATAACAATAACAAATGGGCCTTCCGCGAAAGTCTTTAGTAATGTAGTAACGAAATTTGGGTGTAACAACCTTTTATTAGAAAATTTAAGTGGTTCCAATGGTTTAGTTTTCTCATCTTTGATAACCTCATCCATAGTCAAAGGACTATCAATATCCACTTTTTGTAAGTTTCCTGGAATGATGTTATAATCATTATGGAAAGGAGGAGGGATCTCAACAAATCCTAAACCAGCTTTCCCACCTTTCTGGTGACTACTATTCACTTCAATAATTTTATTTAACAAAAAGGATGAGTTTCTAAATTTTCTCAATTTTTTTTCAACTCCATCAACTCATTTTCAAGCTCGTTGATTTTGGTTCTTAATCTCAAGATTTCTTTAAACTGATTTTCAATAATGCTTAGTTTAGTGGAAACCTTGGCTTTCAAATCATGGTTACTAAGGGACAAGGCATCAATCTTATCTTTAAATTTTTGGTCAATTTCAACCACTTACAGATAGTTATCACGAACAATAGTTAAATCACATACCATTTGCTCATTGTGGTGACGAACTGATTCATGTTTAGACTTGTATTCACCACAATGAGAACTAACTATATTTTCGAATTTCATCAACAACACATGAAATGACGTTCTCATATTTAACTAACACAGATTCAAAAGAATTAGAACTAACCTCTTCGATATTAGCTACGCAGGAAAATGTGTGTCTTGTTGAACAACACTTGAGTCATCTAAATTTGTCTCTGACTCATCACTTTCTTCCACTACCTTCTCATCCTTAGCATCTTCAAACTTTTCAACTCTAACAAACAAAGCCACATTAGCTCAATGACCTTCAGTTGAAGCTTCACCCAACAATCTACACGATCGACCAATTCCTTCTTGAGTTATCATTGCCTTTGACTCACCCGGCTTTGTAGGATCAGCTCCTTTGGTTTCTCCTTAGACTCAAAGTTGTTATACTTTCGGCTGTTAGAGTTTCCATCTTGTATCCTCTGACATGGAGAGTATTATTTTCTTGGTTTATTTTAATCTTTTGCAAAATGTCAAACTCTTAACAATTATAACTTTTAACCTTCTGCTTGTCAAACCCTATTCTCTTACTTTTGCTCATATATGTATTTTAGAGCTGGCGGTCTCTCTGGAAGCCACCTCTTTATCCCTTTGGATAGAGGTACGGTGTGCCTACATCCCATCCTCCCAGACCCTACCTATAGCTTTGCTGTTGGTGAGACTTCACTATGTATTATTGATAGATTGATTGATTGATATATTTCGAGAATAACAGTTTAATAATGATCTAGATCAAATTATTTATCTTCAGACCTTTATTCTAGCTTGATAGCTTTACACCTTAATTGAATATTTTATTGTTAATATATTATTTAGACCTTTAATATATAAACTCATGCCTTTTAATATTAATGTTTCTTCTTGCAGAAGAAATCATCTAAATTATATGTTTCTTCCACTAGAAGCAATCGTGTTCATAAAACTTTTATGATTCTTCCTTTAGAACAAATATTATTTATTCCAAACATTTCATGTAAAATTTTAGTTCTTCACTTCAAAGTTTGACTATACCCATTTCCCCCCAACCCCCGACTAGAATCTAAGCTACGTAATGAAACTAGGGTTTTACCCGGCGCGTTGTGCCATAAAGGTTGGTAAAACCTAAATGTTGTCGGTCTTGGCCCTTGAGGTGATAAGTCGACGCGAATTCGATCGGTTTCGGTCTCGTGCGTTATGATATTATAACTAAAAACCAAAAATAAAACAAAAAATATATAAAAGTTGAGGTGGACTAATAGGCGGCGTCGGTGAGTAAAACCCGGACTATGGGAAGACCCGAGCGTTGAGACATGAGTATACGCAAATTCAACTGGTTTTCGTCACGCTCGTTACAACACTGGAGCTAAAACAAAAAAAAAACATTGGCATTTGGTTGTTTTTCGTTACGTGTATTATGGTACCAAATTGAAAATAAAATACGGTATGCCTGCGTGAATTCGGTCGGTTTCCGTCACGTTCGTTAGGATTATGGAACTAAAAAAACAACATTGGCGTTCGGTCAGCTTTTGTTATGATATCGGAGCGAAAAAACTAATAATGTAAAAATTGAGGTGCACGAATGAAGGGGTGTCCGTCGGTAAACTCAGGTGTTGGTAAAACTCGAGCGTTGTCGGTCCCCGGCGTTGAGTTTGGGCGAAATCAGTCGGTTTCCATCACATTTGTTATGGTACCAGAAGTCAATTAAACAAAAATCCATAAAATTGACGTTTGGTCGGCTTCCATTATTAAGTTACGAGACTAAACCAAAACAAAAACAAAAATCAATTGACAAGTATGCTGCCGCCAAGTGGCCCAATACGGGCTTAGCGGCACCAAACTTATCAACTGTATTATATAATAATTACTTAAGCATAACTATTACCTTAACAAGTTTAATAACTAGCTAGGAAGTGATAGTTAAAACCTCCTACGCTTAAGTAGGAAACAATGGGATCAGCTTACCTGAATACGAAACAATGCTAGAAGAGGTTCGGGTTTATGTGATAGTGAATGGTTATTCAAGTTTGGATGAATGAGAATGAATTCTCAAGACTCCTATTTATAGTGCTAGGACACCATAATAAATAAGCATGTGGTGTTACTAAAATATGACATGTGTCGTTTTGTTACACTAATCCTGTCTTTAAGACTTATGTGTGTCTTCTGACTAAGCACTTGTAGTACATGAGGTGTCTAAATGTTACATAAGGTGATACTAAATTTTGACATGTGTAGGCTTCTTTTCATCACCGTTTTATAGCCTTACATGCGCACTATCCTAGAAAAAACTATTACAATCATTTATATACTTTTGAAATGATCCAATACCAGGGGATGGATCTTGCGAGAAGTGATATTACAGCGAGAAGTGCGAGAAAAGAAGGTATAACTCCATTAATCCCTAATTTAACTCCCTTTCATATGATGTTACATACATATATATCGGTTGATTGTATTTATTTCTTAATTACACATTCAAACCTACCTACACATATACAAACATACATACACATATACAAACATACGTACACATATACAAACATACTTATCTACACACATACATATGCACCTACATAACGCAGCTACACATAAGAAATGGAGTGAAATTAGGGATTAATGTAGTTACACCTTCACTTCTCGCACTTCTCGCTGTAAAAAAACTTCTGAAATGATCCAATACCTATATATATATATATATATATATATATATATATATATATATATATATATATATATATATGATCAGGATCATGAGAGAACTTTTTTGAAATTGAGAACTATGAGAACCATTTTGGACCACAAAAAACCAAAAAATAAAAAAAATCATAAAATAAAAAAAAAACACAAAAATCGAAAAAGTAAAAAAACCAAAATTCTTATTTTATCATCCCGGTTTCATAAAAAAAACTCGGTTTAGCTAAATTATATACACATATGTATAATATATACATATGCATAATATATACATATATGTACATTTACATGTTTTTTTGTACACATGTGTATAATTTAAGATAAATGATACTGTACATATGTGTATATTACGTAACTATAGATTATATAAAATTATGCATATGTGTATAATACGACGTTTTTTTGTATTTATTTATTTTTTTTTATTTTTTTAATGAAACCGGAATGAAATATAAGAATTTTGGTTTTTTTACTTTTTTAAAATTTTTATTATATTTTGTTTTATGATTTTTTTAAATATTTTTTAAAGGTGTGTTTAGTGGTCTAAAATGGTTCTCAATTTGCAAAGGGTTCTCTTAGGATCGTTACCCTATATATATATATATATATATATATATATATATATATATATATATATATATATATATATATTATCATTAATATTTAGATAACGATCTCAAACATTCGGTTAAATACCTATAAATTTGATCACTTATTTTACTTCCAAACGATCGTTTAATATAAACCGAATATTTTATATTTCAGAACGACCATATGGTATTTTTACACCTGCTTTCTTTGTTGGTATTTACACGTCGGCTCTTCAACTTTTAAAAGTTTTCAATTCGAAAAGACATTTTAGAAAGTGTTACACATGTGCCGTATTATCCGTTATCGGTTGAGGTTTACACAAACCACTAAAAAATAAAAATACATATGAGAGATGAACATTAAGGTAGCGTTTGGTATGCTGGAATGACAAGGGGAATGGATTGATTCATTACGTGGGAATGAAGAAAGTGGTGTTTGGTTACTCAATGGAATAGAATCATCCATTACACATGGAATCCCATTCCATCAACACAATTCCTTTCTAACCCCCTTCTTTTTTTTCATTCAATTCTTCCCTCACCCTACTTTCTCAACACCACCACCACTACCATCGCCACCACCACCTCCACCACTACCGCCGCCGCCACCACCACCACCACCTTACCACCAGCGCTACCACCACCACCTGACCATAACCGGCACCACCACTGTCGCTGCCTGACCACCATTACCGTTGCTGCTACCCTACCATCGCCATCACCACCAATGCTACCACCGCCACCCCCACCACCACAACCACCCGGCTAACCGCCGGTCCGCCACCACCACCATTTTCGTCGACGGAGCTATCACCACCACCGTCGCCATTTCAGTATTTTTATTTTTGTAAAAAATATATTTTGGGATATGACTATTTTTATTATTTATATTTCATTCCTACAATTATTTTTGGATACCAAACAACATAAAGTAATTATTCATTTTATTTCTATATGTTAACCAAATAAGACAAAAGAATGATAATGATCCATTTCATTCCCTTATTCATTCCATTTCTTCTCTCATTCCACTCTCATTTCATTTCATTACTTCCAACCGAACATAATAGAATAGGGTATGGGGATGCTGACTTCATTTTATGAGTGAAAATAAACAAATATCACATTTCTTTAATTTTGTTATTTTGCGTGTACGGTTTTTAAAGTCAAAATGAATCATTAAGAGCATGTAATTGATATTGATTATTTATTAATAGTTAATTTAATGTTATGTATTGTAGTGCATGGTAATTAAATTGCATTTTATTAGTTTATATTACAATAAATATATATATATATATATATATATATATATATAGAGGTTTGTTAACCGTAAAGATGTTTATATTACTAAACTAAGCTCGGTTTCTTCATCTCACACAATGCACAACTTCTTCACCCTTCTCATTTTATTGTCTTTGGCTATATCTGTACCTCCTTTTTGCCTTACTGTAAAATGGGATATTTTATTGTCTTTGGATATTTTTGTTTAGCCCTGCTTGCGGTGCGCACATATGATGTATATATGTGTGAACCCTCGGGTGGGCAAAAGTGAAATTGCACTAATTTTGACGTTATTTTACTAATCTCGTGAAAATAACGTTAAAAGTGACGGACGGTTAATCAGGCATCATGTAGTGGCGTTGATAGCCGAAAGACAAGGGTACATACACCGATCAGCCGGTGTCCCGATAATTGAGTGCTATGTGCCTTATGTCCAAGGCTTGATGCAAAACTACTATCGAGCCGGGGGTCTCACCGGAAGCAGCCTCTCTATCCTTATGGGGTAGAGGTAAGGCTGTCTACATCTTACCTTCCTCAGACCCTACTATAGCTTTGCTATTGGTGGGATATACTGAGTACGATGATGATGATGATGATGTATTGTTGTTCATGTCAAATCAGGAGACGATGATCTTGGTAATCATACAATTCCATTTAATGGGTACTATAGTTGGTCATTTTGTGACAACTTTTTTGGTCACACTCTTTTCTATAGCTACTTCTGGTGGGGTTTGAAATTTCATTCATTGGATTTGTTCGGCCCAGATCTTCAAAAACCATGTTATGTTCTTGATCGTGGTTTTTATCAACATTGTTATTGGTTAGTAAGACCAGATGGATTTTGGGTGTCTTCTGATAATGGTACTTTTCCATATAAGTGGTTGAAAAAACACAATTGGGATTAACATGTTTTGTATTCTCTGCTAGTTGATGAATTAATATTATACATCTTTTTCCTTGTCTAAGTTTATGAGATGTTTAACATTAAAACTTTTCATTTTCGTAAGGAACCAAAAATGTAGAATTACTACGACCGTAACTTTTTTCCTGTGTCATAACATGTTGCTATGAGAGATTTATTAAGAACATAATAAATTCTTTTTTTAACTAAAGGACAAGAGTCTACAATTTTGGAATTCAGTTAGGTAAACAATAGGTGCAATACTACTTCTATGCGTATGCACACATAGGGTCCTAGTTTTTATATACCTTTAGAGAGAAAGAAAAAAAACAATTACAAAGTAAATTGTTTAATTTTATGTATATTGAACTTTACAGAAAAAAAATATGTGTGTTTATTAGAATGGGGTGTATAAAAACAAAACCCGCATACATATTACCTCTGGCCGCCATCTATGTATACTTAAGTACACATTTTTAAACATCCATTTTGATGATGAGAAAATGCGGAGTTGACATGTCTACCTAGGTTAAAAGTTGAAGAAAAAAAGCTATTATTTTTTTTCTTCGTTTTCTTCTGTAAACAAGGCAGGAATTGTGGCGTTTTTTTTGTTTGATTCGGTTCAATTATGGCCAAAATAAAAGAGAACGGTTTAACTTTTAGATTTTGATAATGATCATTTATATGCGGATTGCTAGTTACATGCGGGCAGACTCAAAGTATTGTTAATAATTGATTAATTTATATTTTAGATCAAATAAAATATTAACAGTCGCTTCATTCATATAACTGACTTTCTAGCTAGTTACATGTGGGTATTTTTTTTATTTTTTTTAACGGTAAAATTTTAAAAAGAGCTAGCGGTGGAAACTAGCAAAAAAAATCCACAAAAAACCAACGAAACCAACAAGACAAACTAAACACCAAAATAAACCAATAAGAAACTAAACCTCAATCTAGGGATCTAAACCCTTCTTATTCTATAACCTTAGAAACAAGACTTTTTACGCCCTCGAGATTCATTCCAACTCACGAGCAAACCTAAGCGTAGCCCAGGGCCGTCTCTAGGTTTTTAGAGGCATAAAGCGAACTAAAACGATGGGGCCTTTCTCAAAAACCAAATATAAAATCTATGTATAAAAATTAGGAACAGTCAAAATTCACAAACTGCAAACAAAATTAAAATAAGAAGAATCAGTGTACCTTGAAGACTGCAAAATAGGTTCAGAAGAATTCAAGTCCCGGCTGCTCCGAAAAGCCGGCTGCTCGGTCCGGTGAGTCAATTTTTCCCTTCGCTTCTCAGAATGACAAAAATATAGGACGAAACCTTCAAAGAAGCGTTAATGAATTTCAGATTTAGGACTATAAGCCATTGAATTAATGAATTTCATATTTCACAATCAAGTTTCTCAAATTAAATCTTACAATCGATTTGGAGGTGGGTGAAATCAGATAATCTTCATCTTTATTACATCAAAAGAGAGAGCTGTTGAAACCTTCAGACTTAGAATCTGCGATGATCCATGGACCCTTCAGTTCTTGCGCTGCCTTGCCTAGTTGCCCCAGAAATAACCATCGTGTATAATATAATCATGCCTCTTTTTTTTATCTTTTTTTATTGCTAAACGCCATATATGCATGGACGGGAGATCAATGAGTGGAAATGGGCCTTCTACTTTTCAATATGATGGCCCAACTGTCTAATTATATAAATCCATATCATATTAAAAATGCTTTGGTTGGGGGCCAAAATAAGTTGGGGGCCCAAAGATCTGCCTTGTTTTAAATGGCCCATAGGCCGGCCCTGGCGTAGCCTCAACCTCCTTTGTGTTGTCACCTACCGTATGACAATCATTATCAACACCCTGAAAATCATCAAGCCCTTCCTCACTTAACACATAATCTCTGATATGTTCTTCAATCATACGATTATCAATAATCTCCTTCACTAACATAGGATCCAGCTAATAGTATGTTAGTAGGTGACTAGGTGTATTTGTTGTGTCTAGACTCTAGCCTAGCATCTTGCTATATAGCTTTGTTTTTAATTTAATTAAATTGGCCGTTCAAAAGGATAACTATAAAGGTGATTAAAAAAATCAATATATCATTTATAAGAAAACAATAAATGGTGACTAAATGAAACTTAATATATCATTTACAGAAAACAATAACTAAACTACATATAAAACATATCTATCTACTATATACAATGGATGAGATATCGTAAAATTAACACAATTTGTTTTTATGTAAAACACAAACTTTAATGCATAAGATACAACATTAAATTCAAGGGTAAGGACGACAAGTTTATCGTTTATGCTATAAGTTACACCTTCGTCCCTTAATCAAACCCCACACACACCATTTTACCTATATGTTTAATTTAATTTCATTTTTATAATAACTTTCCTTCACGTGTTTTAAACGTTCAAAATTTTTTCAAACATTAATATCTTTTTAAAAGTATTGCACCATGAAAATGAATATCCATTCTCTTTAGTTTGGGCTGTCCAAAATGCTCGACGTTCGTTCCTCGTCCGCTAGAAAATGCTCGTTCGATTTTGGCTCGGTTTTAAAATAAGTCATTCGGCTCGGTCCGGTTTGAAAACAAACCAAGCACGAGCAAAGTCTCACTCGGTTTGGTTCGTTTTTGCTTGAATTATTTATTTTATATATATATATATATAGAGGGGTGTGATCAAGAGACAACTAGAGAACTAGTAAAGAATTATTTTTAACTATTTTTAAAAAAAATATCTTGTGATTTTTTTCCTCCTTCTAATAAGATGATATTGTTACTAAAAAATATAATACCTGTCGGTGTAGTGCATATGTTCACTAATGCCAATTGCATATATACGATAATGTTTTATTGCATATAATACAACACAATTGCATTATACAATGCACACTATTAAATATATGTAAATACAACACTAATAATTGTATGCAATACACACTATCGCATATATGTAATACAACAATAATGCACATATGCACTATATCGATTTTTTTTATATAATATAACACTATTGCACATATACAATACAAACAAATGCATATATGATAATCAACACTATTTCACGTATAAAAATACACACTAGTGCACATATGCATTAAAAAAAGTCGATGTATTGCATATATGCATTACAATGAGTTTTTTTTTTGTTTTTATATTTTTTGTGGTGAAGAATAACAACATATAAGAATGATGAAATAAAAAAAATTAAAAATACTTTTTTAATTCAATTAAAAATACTTTATTATTTGTTCTCTAGTTCTCTCTCTAAAGAGGAGTTTTCTTTTGATCATTTCCATATATATATATATATATGTTAGAGCAGATAATTTCGATACTGAGGATATGTTATTCTTGACGACACTGCTAGATCAATTATCCTACTGAAGGGCTCCGGAGCTATGATAGGATCAAAGATCCTCAGCAATTGGTATTATTAACAATTGTCTCTTGTGTGTAGGTTGTTATTTAATGAATGCAACGGCTCTAAGACTCAGTCCACCACCAATTTCGCTACTGGACTTCTATAGTGTGACATCTGCCCCGATCCGACCCGACCCAGGTACCCGTTTCTCTGACCCGATCTCTTTCTGTTATAACTTTATATTTATTTATATATAATTTACTTAATAATAATAATATATTTTCCTTCCCGCCTCTTTCTCTCTATTTCTTTCCGCCGTCCCGTCCCTCTTCCTTCTTCCTCTTTTCTTTCCGCCTTCCTTTTCTCTTGTCGCCGTCCCGCCCTCCTGTTTAACCCCTCAGCCTTGTTTCCCTCTTTTTCTCCTAACTCTATGCCTGTCCTTTGTTTCTTCCCGCCTAAGGATGTCTGCGCAGTTCCACGCGCCAGACTCCTTATAAGGAAGCCGGCGTGAAGACCACCTGTTATTGCGATACGCGAGACGAACTGTCCCCGCAGCGCGCTAAGGATTGTAGTTCTTACCGCGGCGCGCTATGGATACAATTCTTCCCGCGACGCGCTAAGGAATATAGTTCTTCTCGCGACGCGCTTAGAATTGAAGTTCTTCCCGCGGCGCGCTTAGAATTGTAGTTCTTTCCGCGGCGCGCAAAGGTTGGTTTTGTCTGCCTTCGCGCTCGAGCTTTCTCGCGCTATGTCTTGAGTCTTTTCTTCTGTTTAATCCAGCCGTTTACTTTTGTGTTATCTTATCTTTTGAGCCGTTGACCTAATCTGCTTTATGTCTAAAAAGCCACTTTTGGCGCAGCATGCGCACCAACCCCATTGGTTGACAGAAAAAGTGACTGACATTATCTTTTGAGATCTGCTTTTCCATGCTTGACCAGTACCTTTATCTGACCCGCCCATGCCTGTTTACTGTTCCCTGTCAGCTTTCTCTTGTCCCCTGCAGCTGCCATATCTTTTGATATCTTTTGCTTTTGGAATCTTTTACTTTTTGGAGATCTTTTCCTCTTTTCTAGGGATTGTGTTCCCTAGGGTTTCTCTATAAATAATAATATTATTTTTCCTAACACATCACACACAAACACTTAATTTAACCTCCTCCTTGCTCTCTCTGCCGCCTCCCCTCTTTGCCTCCGTCTTCCTCCCTGTTCTGCCCTGCTTTTCCGGTAATATATATAATAATTTACTTATTAATTATGCTAACTTATAATCAAGACTTAAAACAAATCATTAAAACAATAATCTTCAAATATAGGTTAACTTTGCTTGCTAAGAGTTTGGTTCTTGCTTTGCCTTTCTTCACACCGATTATCAAGTGAGTAATCTCGTACCTAATCCCTTTTTGCTTTTAATGTTTTGGGATGTTCATGTGTTCATACAAACTTAGAGTCTTGAACTGTTTATGAACTTTAGTCGCGCAGTATCCCATGTGTTGAGGACGTAGACTTGGTTGTCTATTTGTATGTGTGGATCATTAACCGTCTTGTCAGTCTATTCCGCAGTTCTCATGGTACCATTAGATGAACACGGGAGAACTATCGTTTATGATTTTCTCTTTTGTTTACACTTGCACAGTCTTTCTTGTTTGTGAGCTCAATTGTGAGCACTGGCAGTCTATGAATCTTAGAGTTGGTCCATTTCGGATTACACCCTTGTTGAAAACCAGACATACACATGTTGCGCGCAGATTTATTGTTATCTATGTATTGTATTAAACTTGATTTCTCACCAACACGCAAGTGTTTGACGTTTATTTTAACACATGTTCAGGTTTGCAGTAGCTGCTTTGGAGCTCGAGGACACGTAGGAAGTTTTCTTTATTTTGGACCTAGATTAAAATGTATCAAGACAAGTTATTGCTGTTCGAATATTATGATTTATAATATATTGATTTATGATGATTTATGTCATCTTATGTCTACTTTGCGCATGCGCGAATGAATGTATTTATTAAATATTGACACCCAATAGTGTCACGAGTAATGAAACAATATGTGGCGCCCCGATGTATAATCCGCCTTTGGTCGGGGTGTTACAGATTGGTATCAGAGCTCGTTGACTTTAGGATAGGTGGTTAGACGTAACGGCCTAGAATACCTAAGAGTCCCTTCTCGCGCATGAGAGAAATCTCATGTTTGCGCGCTTATTGTTAATTACTCATTATTTATAAATATGCTTGCGCAGACGCAGTATATGATTTTATGTTTTATTCCGCGATATTTCGATTTTTGTTGAATTTCGATTTTTATTGAATTTACTTACATATTCGTTTGTTGGAATTGAAAATCCGAAAAGTCATGGTGATACATGAATAGTTGATTTTCAATTTCCATTTACGATTATGTTCTGAGGTTGGAGACTTGAAAAGTCATGGTGATACATGAATTGTCAACCTCCAATACTCATTTTCTTGTATATTTTATATTGAAGATTGAAAAGTTATGGTGATACATGAATCGTCAATCCCCAATACTCGTTTACTCGTATATTTTAAATTGGGAATTCGGAAAGTCATGGTGATACATGAATTGTCGATTCTTGATTCAAATTTGTTACCTTTATTAAGTCTGCATTTAGGGTCATTTATTTTACTTTAATTTTTGACAGTAACTGACTCCGCGAAACCAAGCTTTTCGAGGTTATACTTTGCGCTAAAACCAAGATATTAACTAAAATTAAAACTTTTATAGAATGCCTCCGCTATCAGCTCGCCATCTTAGGAGGAAAGAAGCAGCGCGCAGACGTTCGCTGCAACGTTCCCAGGAAATGGCCGCCGCAATAGCCCAAGCCTTAAACCAAAACAATGCTAACACCTCTGGTTACAACATTAAGTCCTTTAGCGCGGGTAACCCTCCAAAGTTCACAGGTCTTGAAGGAGCCACCGTGATGCTCCAGTGGCTTGAGAAAATAGAAAACACTTTCCTCCACACCCAATGCCCCTCAGACAGACGAACCCTATATGCCTCCAGTGTCCTGGAAGCAAGGGCGCTTACATGGTGGAATGGAGTAGCTCATGCGCGTGGCGCAGAAGCTGCTTCCAGCATGCTCTGGGAGGAATTTAAGGATCTCTTGACGCGAGAATTCTGCCCTCCCAACGAAGTTAAGCGCCTGGAGGAAGAATTTTGGAATCTTAAGCAATACAGCGGTGAAGCGCGCGAGTACGCGACGCGCTTCCATGAACTAAGCCTGCTTGTCCCTCACCTTGTTACCCCTTCCCGCCGAGCCATAGAGAAATTCCTTGGGGGTCTTCCCATGGAAATTCAAGATTCTGTATGGGCCAGAAACCCAGTTACCCTCTCTGACGCCATCGAGTTGGCCGCTGTGCTCAGCGACAACCATGTCAGAGCAGGAACTCTGTTCCTGCGGGGAGCTGAGAAGACCAAACCCACCAAAACTGTCCCTGAACCCGCAGAAACCAAACCAGAACCCTCAAACCATAACCAGAAACGTAGGCGCAGACAAGTCTACGCGCTTACCAGCCCGCCCATAGTCCAGCAACCCGCCTACCAACCTCTAGTATACGCCCCTCAACCCCTGTCAGCCTACCCAACTCCCCATATAGTCCACAACTATGCCCTAACCAATCCCGCACTCCCTGCCCCGCCAACTAAGAAACCCTACACAGGAAACCACCCTTTTTGCTCAACCTGTAGACTCCACCACCCACCTCAAGTTCCATGTCGACTTTGTAACCGATGTGGCCGCGCTGGTCACCTTGCAGAAAACTGTAGAGTCCTTCCCGCCAATCCAATCGCGCCAACACCACCAGTCTACCCGCAGAACCCACAACCAACCTACCAAAACCCACGACCCAGATCGTGCTTCAACTGCGGTGATCCCAGTCATTTCCGGAACGCATGCCCGAGGCTACAAGTTCAGATTACGCAAGCGAATCCGGTGAATCAGATTTCGAACCAAGTGACACGCGGACGAGCTTTTAACATAACCGTGCACCAAGCGCAAGCGAATAATGACGTAGTTAATGGTACATTTTTGCTTAACGGATTTTATGCTTCTGTACTTTTTGATACTGGCGCCGATCGAAGTTTTATTTCTCGCGCGTTTGAGCAGAAGCTTGCGCGACCGCGCATCGATTTAAAAGAAAATTTTTCAGTTGAATTGGCTAATGGCGAAACTGTTTTAATTAACTCAGTGATTAAAGATTGCACGCTTAACCTTAACGAAAACGATTTTCTGATCGACCTCATCCCCATGCCTCTTGGAAGCTTTGATGTTATCATTGGTATGGACTGGCTCTCGAAGAATCGCGCCGAAGTTATTTGCGCCAAGAAGATGATTCGCATACCTCGAGAAAATGGTGATCTTCATATCTACGGCGAGAAACCCTCCCGCGGTCTTAAACTTATGTCTTGCGCCGAAGCCCGAAGGCTCATGCGGAAAAGGTGTATTGCATTCTTAGCCCATGTGGTTAAACCTGCTGAAGAAAAGATGAAGCTTCGCGATATCCCTGTTGTGCGTGATTTCCCTAAATTTTTCCTGATGATCTTCCTGGTATCCCCCCCGCTCGTGAAGTCGAGTTCCGTATTGATCTTGTCCCTGGTGCTTCCCCCGTAGCTAAATCTCCTTACCGTCTTGCGCCCGCTGAGATGCAAGAATTGGCAAGCCAACTTCAAGAGTTGACTGCTAAAGGATTCATTCGCCCTAGCTCTTCGCCCTGGGGTGCTCCGGTGTTGTTCGTTAAAAAGAAAGATGGATCATTTCGCATGTGTATTGATTACCGCGAGTTGAACAAACTCACCATTAAAAACCGGTATCCCTTACCGCGTATTGACGACATCTTTGATCAACTCCAAGGTGCCTCTTGTTTCTCCAAGATTGATCTACGCTCTGGCTATCACCAGTTGCGCATCCGCGATGAAGATGTTCCGAAGACTGCTTTTCGAACTCGTTATGGCCATTTTGAATTCTTGGTCATGTCCTTCGGTTTAACCAATGCACCCGCCGTTTTCATGGATCTAATGAATCGGGTGTGTAGGCCTTTCTTGGATAAATTCGTGATTGTGTTTATCGATGACGTTCTGATTTATTCTAAGACCAAGGCCGAGCATGAGCAACATCTTCGATTGGTATTGCAAAAGCTTCGAACCGAGCAGCTCTTTGCCAAGCTCTCCAAGTGTGAATTCTGGTCTGATGAAGTACAGTTTCTTGGCCATGTTGTGAACAAGATGGGTATTCATGTCGACCCATCCAAAATTGAAGCAATCAAGAACTGGATTACGCCGACCACTCCTTCTGAGATCCGTTCCTTTCTGGGCTTAGCTGGTTATTACCGGCGCTTCATTTCGAACTTCCCGAAGATCGCTTTGCCTTTAACAGCTCTAACGCACAAAGGTAAACCGTATATTTGGGGCTCGAAGCAAGAAGAAGCCTTTCTAACGCTCAAGCGTTTGTTGTGTGAAGCTCCTGTCCTTGCGCTACCTGAGGGTAATGATGATTTTGTCGTGTATTGCGATGCATCCAACCAAGGTCTCGGTTGTGTTCTTATGCAACGAGGCAAGGTTATCGCTTATGCGTCAAGGCAACTTAAGATTCACGAAAAGAATTATACAACTCACGACCTCGAACTAGGCGCAGTTGTTTTTGCCTTGAAGATCTGGAGACACTACCTTTATGGTACTAAGTGTATCCTCTACACTGACCATAAAAGCCTTCAGCATATCTTTGATCAGAAGGAACTTAACATGAGGCAACGCCGATGGAACGAACTCATCAGCGATTACGATTGTGAGATCCGGTATCATCCTGGTAAGGCTAATGTGGTAGCCGATGTGCTCAGCCGAAAACCCTGCCAGCTTAACTGTATCTTGCCGCGCACGCAACTTCACTTCGCGCCGATTCAAAGCAACCTTGAATCGCGTATTCGCGACGCGCAGCGCGCATCCATCAGCACTGGTAACCTTCGCGCCGAGTTAGCGTGTGGCGCGGAAGCGCACTTTGCCCCTAATCTGAGTGGAATTCTCTGCTATCTTAATCGCATCTGGATTCCTTTTGATGAGAATCTTCGCGCTGATATCCTGAGTGAAGCGCACAATTCTCGGTATTCTATTCATCCTGGCGCTGATAAGATGTACAAGGATTTGCGCATTACTTATTGGTGGCCCGGTATGAAAAAGGATATTGCTGTGTTCGTAGCTAGATGCCTGACTTGTTCTAAGGTAAAAGCTGAACATCAACGCCCATCTGGTTTGCTCGAACAACCAGAAATTCCTACGTGGAAATGGGAATGCATAGCGATGGACTTTATTACCAAGTTACCTTTGACAGCAAGCAAACATGATAGCATTTGGGTAATAGTGGATCGATTGACTAAGTCTGCTCACTTTCTGCCCATTCGTGAAAACTACCGCGTTGAGCAACTCGCGCAGCTGTATGTCAAGGAAATTGTCTGCCGTCATGGTACTCCTTTGAGCATCATATCCGATCGCGATGGCCGTTTTATATCCCGCTTTTGGAAATCTCTCCAATCTGCGCTAGGAACTCGCTTGGACATGAGTACGGCATATCATCCTCAGACTGACGGTCAGTCTGAGCGAACTATTCAAACTCTTGAGGATATGCTCCGATCTTGTGTTCTTGATTTTGGAGGTAATTGGGATTCGCACCTGCCTTTGATCGAGTTCTCTTATAATAACAGCTATCATTCCAGTATCGGTATGGCCCCATTTGAAGCACTTTACGGTCGTAAGTGCCGCTCCCCGATTTGTTGGAGCAAAGTGGGAGAAGCCCAAATCACAGGACCCGAACTAGTTCAAGAGACAACCGATAAAATCGCCAAGATCCGTGATCATCTGCTGACTGCCAGAAGCCGACAGAAGAGTTACGCAGATCGCAGGCGAAAGCCTCTCGAATTTCAAGTTGGTGATCTTGTTCTCCTCAAAGTGTCGCCCTGGAAGGGTGTTGTCCGCTTTGGGAAGAAAGGTAAGCTTGCTCCTCGATATGTTGGACCATTTAAGATTCTCGCGCGTGTAGGAAAAGTTGCCTACAGACTTGACCTGCCGCCCGCGCTCAGTAATGTGCATCCAACGTTCCATGTATCCAATCTCAAGAAGTGTTTAGCTGACGAGAACCTTCACATTCCACTTGATGAAGTTCAAGTTGATGAAACTATGCATTTCGTTGAGAAGCCTGTTGAGATTATGGATCGCGAGGTTAAGCAAACCAAGCGCAGTCGCATCCCTATCGTGAAAGTTCGCTGGGAGTCCAAGCGCGGAGCCGAGTTTACATGGGAAAGAGAAGATCAGATGAAGATCAAGTACTCGCACCTGTTCTCTGCGCAACCTACTTCGAGATAAATTTCGGGACGAAATTTCTTAAAGTAGGGGAGACTGTGACATCTGCCCCGATCCAACCCGACCCAGGTACCCGTTTCTCTGACCCGATCTCTTTCTGTTATAACTTTATATTTATTTATATATAATTTACTTAATAATAATAATATATTTTCCTTCCCGCCTCTTTCTCTCTCTTTCTTTCCGCCGTCCCGTCCCTCTTCCTTCTTCCTCTTTTCTTTCCGCCTTCCTTTTCTCTTGTCGCCGTCCCGCCCTCCTGTTTAACCCCTCAGCCTTGTTTCCCTCTTTTTCTCCTAACTCTATGCCTGTCCTTTGTTTCTTCCCGCCTAAGGATGTCTGCGCAGTTCCACGCGCCAGACTCCTTATAAGGAAGCCGGCGTGAAGACCACCTGTTATTGCGATACGCGAGACGAACTGTCCCCGCAGCGCGCTAAGGATTGTAGTTCTTACCGCGGCGCGCTATGGATACAATTCTTCCCGCGACGCGCTAAGGAATATAGTTCTTCTCGCGACGCGCTTAGAATTGAAGTTCTTCCCGCGGCGCGCTTAGAATTGTAGTTCTTTCCGCGGCGCGCAAAGGTTGGTTTTGTCTGCCTTCACGCACGAGCTTTCTCGCGCTATGTCTTGAGTCTTTTCTTCTGTTTAATCCAGCCGTTTACTTTTGTGTTATCTTATCTTTTGAGCCGTTGACCTAATCTGCTTTATGTCTAAAAAGCCACTTTTGGCGCAGCATGCGCACCAACCCCATTGGTTGACAGAAAAAGTGACTGACATTATCTTTTGAGATCTGCTTTTCCATGCTTGACCAGTACCTTTATCTGACCCGCCCATGCCTGTTTACTGTTCCCTGTCAGCTTTCTCTTGTCCCCTGCAGCTGCCATATCTTTTGATATCTTTTGCTTTTGGAATCTTTTACTTTTTGGAGATCTTTTCCTCTTTTCTAGGGATTGTGTTCCCTAGGGTTTCTCTATAAATAATAATATTATTTTTCCTAACACATCACACACAAACACTTAATTTAACCTCCTCCTTGCTCTCTCTGCCGCCTCCCCTCTTTGCCTCCGTCTTCCTCCCTGTTCTGCCCTGCTTTTCCGGTAATATATATAATAATTTACTTATTAATTATGCTAACTTATAATCAAGACTTAAAACAAATCATTAAAACAATAATCTTCAAATATAGGTTAACTTTGCTTCCTAAGAGTTTGGTTCTTGCTTTGCCTTTCTTCACACCGATTATCAAGTGAGTAATCTCGTACCTAATCCCTTTTTGCTTTTAATGTTTTGGGATGTTCATGTGTTCATACAAACTTAGAGTCTTGAACTGTTTATGAACTTTAGTCGCGCAGTATCCCATGTGTTGAGGACGTAGACTTGGCTGTCTATTTGTATGTGTGGATCATTAACCGTCTTGTCGGTCTATTCCGCAATTCTCATGGTACCATTAGATGAACACGGGAGAACTATCGTTTATGATTTTCTCTTTTGTTTACACTTGCACAGTCTTTCTTGTTTGTGAGCTCAATTGTGAGCACTGACAGTCTATGAATCTTAGAGTTGGTCCCGATCGGATTACACCCTTGTTGAAAACCAGACATACACATGTTGCGCGCAGATTTATTGTTATCTATGTATTGTATTAAACTTGATTTCTCACCAACACGCAAGTGTTTGACGTTTATTTTAACACATGTTCAGGTTTGCAGTAGCTGTTTTGGAGCTCGAGGACACGTAGGAAGTTTTCTTTATTTTGGACCTAGATTAAAATGTATCAAGACAAGTTATTGCTGTTCGAATATTATGATTTATAATATATTGATTTATGATGATTTATGTCATCTTATGTCTACTTTGCGCGTGCGCGAATGAATGTATTTATTAAATATTGACACCCAATAGTGTCACGAGTAATGAAACAATATGTGGCGCCCCGATGTATAATCCGCCTTTGGTCGGGGTGTTACATATAGCACGTGGTCAAAAGGCACGAAGGAAGAGAGTGGAGAAATGGCAGATTAGTAGGAGTTAGTTGTTAATTGTATTTTTCTTTTTTTTATATATCGAGTTTGTGATAATGCTAGGTCAGTTAGTTACACTCGCACATAATCTAGCTACTAAGTTCTCTGTAATCACACACATAGCATTATTGTATTCGTTGATCATAAACTCCACCCATTGTAACCCTTTTTGTGATTAATAAAGTGGTGATAGACGATTTGTCGTCACCCGGGGTTTTTTTTCCTTTGATCTGAACAAGATCAAGGGGTTTTTCCTCGCAACAAATCTCGGTGTTCTTCATTATTTCGTTAATACAATCGTTGTTAATATCATAGCACCATACCTCACATTTACGGATTTGGATACATTATCCTTAGCATATTTTTATCCAAAACAATTTGGCGCCCACCGTGGGGCAATTAGTGCTATAATCCAGATTATTTCCTATCAATTTTCAACCTTTCATACCCATATCACTTTCAATGGTCTCTCAATCAACCTCTACTTCATCAACCATGCCGTCTTCGGTTCCTCTCTCATCAAGAACTTTGCCGCCGATGCCTCCTCCAATCACGGGAGCACCACGGGCTGCTGCTACTGGAAACAAGACGCAACTACCAGTCTTCCAGAGCTCGAAAACCGCTGCTGCCACTTCGGTGATTATTACTAACAATGATGTTTCCTCTATGTTCGCAGATTAAGGCTTACATGGAGCAGCAGAACAAGACCAACCAGAGGATCCTTCGTGAGATAGAAGATCTCAAAAGGACTAAGAGGCCATCGGAGGAT
Source organism: Bidens hawaiensis (assembly GCF_021521415.1). Lineage (NCBI taxonomy): Eukaryota > Viridiplantae > Streptophyta > Magnoliopsida > Asterales > Asteraceae > Bidens > Bidens hawaiensis. The sequence continues at coordinate 194,921 of NW_027491723.1, read as the reverse complement.
CAAACTCCCCTGATGCCCAGGATGTTGGATTTTAACACTCCGATATCCTTGGCTCAACCTACTCAAGGATCATCCATTCTTCAACCAGGATCCATGGGTCTACAAACTCAAGGATCCCCGATCTTTCACCCAGGATCATCCATCCTTAACCAGGGATCCATGGGTCAACATGTTCAAGGATCCTCAACATTTCAGCAAGGATCATCTATCCTTCACTAGGGGTCCATGGGTCAACCAGCTCAAGGATCCTCAAACTTTCATCAAGGACCATTGATCCTTCAACCAGGATCCTCCGGATCATACCTTCAAGGATCCTTCAACTCCCAACCACTAGGATCCTTCGTCCATAGTTAAGGATCCTTCTTTCAGGATCAAGGATTCTCAGGGGTTCAACATCATCGGTCCTCTGAGGTCCATGAAGAAGATATAATCCCCAAGCAGCCCATAGCTTCCAGTGGACCAACTCTTGTAGCAGACGCTTCTTATCTCAGCCATTCCTCTGGAATGCTGACCTTTGCACAACAAAGTGGTAACATGTATGAACCTATATCCTTAAATGCTAATCGTGGTTCCATGCAGGAAGCAGGTATCAACCAAGCCATGGCTAAAGAACTGCAGAAACTTAATGATATGATATCCAGCGTACCAGGGGTGATTCGTCCAATTACTGAAATACCGGAAGGGAGCCACAAGTTATCTAGATTTGCTCCACCTGTCTGTGATGCTGAAATCCCGAAGCGATTCCAGACCCCTAACATGAAGACTTACGATAGGACCACTGATCATGAAGAGCATGTTGCTCAATATAGGGAGAGGATGGAGATCAATCCAATCCCTGAGAGACTCAAGGAGGCTTGTCTTTGCAAGGGCTTCAGATCCACACTGACAAGATCTGCATTAAAATGGCTGCTAAGTCTTCCTCCCTTTTCTGTTAGTTCTTTCTCACATTTAGTTAACTTTTTCAACAGCCAATTCTCCTGTAGTAGGAAATTTTAGAAGTTAACTAGTGATCTGTACCGAGTTATCCAACCTAGCAATGAATCCCTAAGGGATTTTGTTACGAGGTTTGGCAAGGAAGCTCTGGAAATCCCCAATCTTGACATGGCTACTGCTGTTGAAGCATTCAAGATGGGACTTCAAAGGGGCTCCCCCTTTTATGATGATCTTGTGATGACTCTTTGCAGGTCTTTAGATGAAGTAAGGCACAGAGCACTAAGATTCATACGGCTGGAAGACGACAAAAGGATCCAAGAATGATTGCGGGCTCAGACGAAGCAAGAATCCCCTGACAAGAATAAAGAATCCTCATACAGAAACAACAAATCGAAGCCGTACTCCAAATTCAACAATCAAAACATTCGAGCAGTTGAAGAAGGAGATGATGATGAAGATTACCCCAGCATCTCAGAATATTGCTTCTCTGTAGATACCCATGGCTTGATTTGTGCCATAAAGGATCCAGGGGAGAAGGCAAGGTGGCCCCGAAAGAAGGAGAAGTCAACCACCTTCAGAGACACATCCAAATGGTGTGCTTTCCATGAGGAATTTGGCCACATGACGGATGATTGCATCAGTTTATGGAGGGAAATTGGATACCTTCTGAGTGAGGGCCATTTTAAAGAACTGTTGGGAAGAAAAAAGTCCAGGATCCAGGATCCTGAAGAGGTTCCTCAAAAAGCAACTCCGCCCCCACCAGATACTCAAGTGATCAACTTCATCTCCGGAGGCTCAGACATATGCGACACTTCCTTCTTTGCAGCTAAGAGGCTTGCCAAGGAGACCAAGTTGGATAACGGGGAACGACCGATTATATCCACCACTTTGACGACTGACAAAAGGATCTTCTTCGATGAAGAAGACAAATCAAACATCCAGGGTCCACACCATGATGCTTTGATTGTTACTTTGTTTATTGTTAACCATTATGTACGCAGGATCCTGGTCGACGGTGGAAGCTCGGTCAATATCATCCAACATGATGTGCTTCAGAAGACAAATATACCAGACTCGGAGATTATCCCAAGGACGTCGATATTAGTCGGTTTCAGTGGAGAGACAAAGAAAACATTGGGGGACATTAACCTCCCAATATATATCGAAGGGTTAAATTCGTATCAAAGATTCTGTGTTATCGATAACCTTTCTTGTTGCAATGTTATTTTAGGCAGGTCTTGGCTACATGGGATGAAGGCGGTGGCTTCTACTTACCATCAATGCATTAAACTTCCTACCCCTTGGGGAGTAGTAAGGATAGACGGTGATCAGGTGGAAGCCAAGAACTACTATTCTTTATCCATGAAGCCAATAACCAAACAAACTATAGCATAGCAACCACAACAACATCCTAGGGTCGTGCTAGAAGCTCGGAAGAAAGACATTAAAGAAGTATCCTTGGATCCCGAGGATCCAGATGTAAAGGTGTGCCTAGGATCCGGTATCACTAGTGAGTCGAGGAGGATATGATATCCTTCTTAAAGCGAATAATGTCTACGTTTGCCTTCAAACATTCAGAGATGACAGGTATTTCTAAGGAGGTAATTACTCATAAGTTAGGCCTTGACAGAAGCGAAGTAAATTCACTCCTGAGAGGAACACGATCATATAAGAAGAAGTTGAAAAACTTCTTAAGGCCTGTATGATCAGAGAGGTTAAATATCCTTGATGGTTAGCTAATGTGGTTGTTGTTTTTAAAAAGAATGGAAAGTGGAGGGTGTGTGTCAATTTTACTGATTTAAACAAGGCATGCTCCAAAGATCCTTTCCCGTTACCACATATAGACTCCATGGTGGATGTAACGGCAGGACATGAGATGCTTACCTTTATGGATGCTTCTTTTGGATTTCAACAAATTCAGATGGAACCATCTTATCAAGAGGATACAGCATTCATGACTCTTACTGGCATATACTGTTATATTGCTATGCCTTTTGGACTAAGAAATGCAGGGGAAACATATCAAAGATTGGTGAATATTATGTTCAAGGATCATTTAGGCAAGATTATGGAGGTCTACATAGATGACATGGTGGTGAAGTCAAAGAGAGCTGAGGATCACCTCAGAGATCTTGCAGAAGCATTCAATATCCTCGACCAGTATAACATGAAACTGAACTCGTCAAAATGCCATTTTGGTGTTAAGGCTGGAAAGTTTCTAGGATATATGGTGACCAAAAGAGGGATAGAAGCAAGACCCGAGCAAATAGACGCCATCATCAATCTGAAGTCTCCTGCAAATGATAAAGATGTCCAAAGACTGACAGGGAGAATAGCTGCTCTCAACCGGTTCATTTCCAGATACTCAGAAAAGTGCAAAGATTTCTACGACATTCTTAGGAAAAATAAGAAGTTCGAATGGACGGAGAAGCATGAGGCTGCACTCAAAGCCTTGAAGGATTACTTATCCTCAGCTCCAGCTCTAATGAAGCCTGTGGATGGAGAATCCTTATACCTGTACCTAGCTGTCTCAGGAACGCTGTAAGTGCTGTCCTTGTGAAGGATCATAAAGGTGAACAACATCCCGTTTATTATGTAAGTAAAAGTCTTTTAGATGCAGAAGCCAAGTATTCTCATTTAGAAAAATTAATTCTTGCACTTATTATGGCTTCTACTAAATAAAGACATTACTTTGAAACACATACTATTATTTTGAGAACTAGCTATCCTGTTAAGAATGTTCTTAGAAAGACCGAATTGTCAGGAATGATGGCCAAGTGGACTGTGAAACTGAGTGCATATGATATTTAGTATAAGCCCATAACAACCATCAAATCACAAGCACTCGTAGACTTTGTGGCTGATTTCAGTAGCGACATGCAGAAAGAAGCTGACTTGGAGGTTCAACAACTAGAAGAGACCAATGATCCTTGGATACTCTTCACTGATGGAGATTCCAACGTAAGAGGAACAGGATTGGGTATCCTACTGAAATCGCCACAGGGGGACATGTTACCCCAGTCTATAGCCTGTGAGTTCCAAGAAACAAACAATGAGGCAGAGTATGAAACTCTGATCGCAGGTTTGCAATTAGCTAAATGCATGAGGATCAGGTATCTTCAAGTATATAGATTCATTATTGATAGCTAACCACTTTAATGGCTCATATGCTGTTAAAGGTGAAAAACTAACCAAATATCTAGATGTTGTGAAGGAATTAGCAAAATCCTTCGAATTGTTTAGTATTATATAGGTACCAAGGGAAGAGAATGCTGGGGCAGATGCTTTGGCAAATTTAGCCTCATCTTTGAAGATTCCAGAAGACACGAAGATCCCAATCATTGATATACTCTCGCTAGCAATAGGAGAACAAGAAGTTGGGAAGATAACAAGTGACAAACAAATCGTACTTTGGGATCCATCATCCTCAAACAAACAAGAATCCTGGATCCTCCCAATCAAAAAATACATTCAAACTGGAGAGATTCCAGCCACGGAGAATCCTAAATATTTCAAACTCAATGTATCACAATACATTTTATTATATGATATGCTATACAGGGAATCTCTTGCAGGTCCATACTTGAGGTGTATCGAGGATCCTGAAATTCAAGAGGTGCTCAAAGACTTTCATGAAGGAGATTGTGGTAATCATACTGGAGGTAGAGCTCTGTTTTCTAGAATTCTAAGAACAGGATACTTCTGGCCAACAATGAAGAGAGACGCTATGGAATACTCAAAGAAATGTGATGCTTGTCAAAGGCATGTAAATATCCTACATCAACCAGCAGAACCTATGTATCCTATATCCTTATCATGGCCTTTTATGAAGTGGGGCATGGATATTGTGGGTAAACTACCTAAGGCACCAGGAGGAAAAGTATTCATGCTTGAATGACTGATTATGTTTCAAAGTGGATAGAAGCAGAAGCTTTTGTTCAAGTATGCGAAAAAGAGGTGATATCTTTCATTAAAAGAAATATTATTACTAGATTTGGTATCCCTTCAGAAATTATTTGTGACATTGGTTCCCAGTTTATCGGGAAAAGAACCACTAACTTTTGTGACAGCTGGGGTATCAAGATGATTACCTCTACTCTAGTACATCCTCATGCTAATGGTCAAGCGAAGTCTAGCAACAAGATAATCATCAACAATTTAAAAAAGAAGCTAGGGTCCAAGAAAGGAAAGTGGGCCGAAGAGCTACCTTATGTTCTTTGGGCCGATAGGACAATGCCCAAGAATGGAACAGGCCAGACACCCTTCTCATTGGTGTTTGGATCAGAAGCAGTAGTCCCTACGGAAATGGTGGTCCCTATAGCCAGAACAAGCATCCGTGATCCTGAGGTCAATGAAGAAATCCTTCTTGAAGACTTGGATACTTTTGAAGAACTCAGAGACCTAGCCAAGATTAGAATGGCAGCATATCAACAAAGGGTAGCTGGGGCATACAACAAAAATATAAGGATATAAAAGATTTCAAGAATGAGATTTAGTTTTGAGGAAAGCCTACCAAAACACAACCAATCCGGCTGATGGGAAGTTAGCATCCAAGTAGGAAGACCCTTATCTGATCGAGTCGGAAGCAGGGAAGGGGGCATATCCTTTGCTCACTATGGAAGGCAACAGGTTACCAAGAGCGTGGAATGTTATCCACCTCAAGAAGTACTTTTTCTGATCAGGATCAAATGTCCTCTGAGGATTCGATATCCTTAAAGGATCAAGGATCCTAAAATTGGTAATATCTATCTGATCACTTATTCTTTTCAATTTCTTATTATTAATTCAAGGATAATATATTCTTAACGTTTTATTTTTTCCAAGTTTTAAGTAACAATGCAAGGTTCTAGTAATATGTTTGATGATCAAGAGGTTGGCCACCTCTCCTTTACATTTAAGGTACTTTACTATTTCCCTTGGCCTTGCCCACGATTAGGTATGACCCCCGATGGTCATATCCTCCAAGGTTTAAAGGTTTTCACCTTTCTTATAAATTAGAGTTTCTACACTCTCGCCTGGAGCGCACGCTATCCAACGTATAGTCCGGGGCAGCGGGGCCAGTACACGTTTAGTAGCTGACAATTTCGTTGTCTTCGCCTATATGAAGGATCCTACGATTTTTGGTAGACGTACCATACCACCGGTTTACAACATTTTCATGTTGTCTCACGTTTGGGCTAAATCCCGGTTTGGGCAAGTTCCCAGTTGACATCCGTATCCTTGGGCCAGTCCCCCCAGTTTGGGCTTGTCCCTAGTTTAACACCAGTTTGGGCTTGTCCCTAGTTTAACACCGGTTTCGGGCTTGTCCCTAGTTTCGGGCTTGTCCCTAGTTCACGGGCTTGTCCCCAGTTCATGGGCTTGTCCCCAGTTTATTTATGGGCTTGTCCCCAGCTTAATGGGTCTAACCCCAGTTAATATTATAAGTTGTTTGCAATAGATTTTTTAAGTTTATTATGAAGATCAAGACTTATGTATTCAAAATCCTTATATTGCTTCTACGAGGATCACAGAGTGATCATTACTTATGGCAGCCTAGGTCTAATTAGAGCTTATGGTATAATTTCTACTTGTCAATTTACATTTATTAGGCTAAGATTTTTGTAAACCCTTTTGCTTAAGGATTTAAAATCTTTATATTATTTTTACATGGATATTCTATCCTAAAATTTTACCTAAGATTATTTCTTGGAAATTTCAGTAAGGCTAAGGCTATGTAAGACAAATTTTCAAAATAACAAACAATAAACAGATCGTCAAAAGATTTCATTCATTAAGAAAAACTTGCTTGAAATTACCAAAAGATTAACCCGGACTTCACCATGTAAAACATGGACCATCCATCCGGGTTAAAGCAAGTTTTACTAATTATTAAACTAAATGCAGGAAAATAAAAGTCAGAGGCACCAAAGGCTTCATCCCCACAAACAGAGGATCCATCCACCTTCGGTACCCCTGAAGATTGTCTTGAGGATCACTGATCCTTAAATCCTAATTACTATTGTTTGTTACAACCAAATTGTCCATAAAAACATCAACATAACCCCGCTAGTCCTGGCTTCCGTTCCCCTCTGTCATCTTCATTATCCTTCATTTCTCATTCAAGCAGCCTCCTCGCCTATGCTGCACCAACTCCTTCTTCAGCCTCCACCGCATCCTTAACCCCGCTAGTCCCGGCTTCATTCCCCTCTGTCATCTCCACATCCTCTTCGCCACCAAGAGCCACTAGAGTAGTCTTCCGCTTTTTCACATCCCAGGTCACCTTGTCAAAAGCAGGATCACCGGATTCCGTCGCCATCTTGATTCTTGCCTACAGCACTGACCTGGCAGCCCACATCTTAGCCTCTTCTGTAACCTGCTTCACCTTTTCTTGGTGCTGGGCTTCCGCTGAGGATAGTTGATCCTCCAACTGCTTCTTGTCCTTTGAAAGCTGGATTAAGGCTTTATCCTTGGTAACCACAGCATTCCCCGTCCTGGACAGCTTCTCACTCATCTGGTTCACAATCTTTTCGTAGTGGTCTTTGAAAGCGTTCACAGCCTGTAACCAACAGTTAAGTGAAGATTAGAAGGATGATGGATACTTAAATTCAGAACAACAGGATACAGGATTCTTACAGAGAGAATCACATCAAAGTGGGTTTCGGGCTCGGAAGATCTCTTTCTCTTGGAAGCGGCTGACTTGGCTCTGGTAGTCGCAGTTTTTGGCTCAGAACTGGTTGTTGCCTTCAAAGCCTCCTTCTTGATGTCTTGAGGAGTAATCATGCTGTCGATGTCCTCCAAGGAGAATTTGCTAGTAGACTTCTGAGATTTCTTAGCACCTACAAGAATAAATTAACAGATAAGTATTCTATCTACCATTATTTATTTCAAATTACTATATTAATCTTACTTGACATGTTGGAGTCTAAGGAGATCTCACAAAAAGCTTCGACAAATCGGGCTTGAAAAGTTCTAACCTCGGAATCCAGTGCAAGGAATCGTTTTGTTTTTTCTTCTGTTCCAGGTAGCTTGGCCAGGGAAGCAAAGTTCTTAACTGCAATAATAAAAAAAAAGATTCAGAGTTAGATCAGTCATCACGGATCATGTCTTTTGATGTGGTATAAAATATATATATTTTTGTATAAATATTCCTTACACTTTTGAGTTGTTTTGAGTTAGTTTTGTGCAATAATATTTCTTATTGGTTCATAATCAATGTTTAAAGGTTTCATGAAACAATGAGCTAATATGTAGTATTTTTATCGTGAGATCAACGAACGAAGAGTCGAACATAATTTATCTAATAATGATACTAATAATAATAATTATATAAATTAAAGAATAATAAAAAAATAGAAAGAAAAGAAACGTGAGAAAAAAATCAAAATTTGAAAGTTCCATACTTTTTATTAGTTTATTAAAATAAGAAGAAACGGAAAATAAAAGAAAAGATAAATCGTATATAAAATATTAATATTTTCCTTGTGTTATTCGCGAATTGTTTCTTGACAACATTATTAGTAGCATATGGGCTACAATGTGGGCTCTACTGGATCAAGAATTTGGTAAAAGTTCTATATTACAATACATATTTATTGAGGGTTACGCAAAGAAAAGAGGGTGACAGAACCCTACGGACGGAAGATTTGGAAACAACCCTACGCACGAAAAAGAAAACATCGGCAGGGGGGTTTTGACACCAAAAGGGCAGCCACAAAAGAGAAAGCCTTTGGTTCGAGTGGAGATCGTTTGGGTTCAACACCTACTCAACCAAGCATCATCATCATTCGGTTTGAATTTATTATTTTAATTATGAGCTTGGTTGTTCAACTTCATTATTTTAGTTTCTTTGATTTTAAGATGTTAGGCTAAACTTTATTAGACTGGCTAGGCTTGTGATGAACCATTGTTTGGAGTTTTATTTTATTTGGAATTTGTTTTTCGTTATGGTTTTATGATTCAGTAAATTGTTTGGTTTATTTGATTGATGCGTATGTGTACTTGGTTTTGGTTGTTCTAGTTTTATTATTCCACAAAATTCTTGGTGATTGTTTCATATGATAGGATTTTGTTAGGTTATCTACTGTGTGTTTTTACTAGTTTATGATTGAATTCGAATAAGATCATAGGAATAATATTATTAGTCAAACGAATAAAGTGTGTTGCTAACCTAAAAAGCTGTAAGGTGACAGGTTATTGCTAGATCTTTGTTTATTGGGATTGCTAGATTTAGTTCTTCGTAAGGAGTCCGTCTAGTTTTGATTAATTAATATTGTCTAGCGAGTCAATTAAGTCTGTCAAATTACATATGATTTACGCGCTGTAAGGTAGGATTTCACTATAAAAGTACTTTATCATAATTAATTAGATAACCGTAAAGAAGTTTAATTCATAAAACTGGTGAATCTTAAAACTTGTTAGATATCCATATGCGTCTTCTCGAAGTGTCAAGGGTCATGTTCGGGTTTTCTTTTAAGTGTCTATTTTACGATCCCAGTTCCATAACTATTATTTTCCAACTATTTGATAACTGAAACTTTGGGGATTCTAGCCTAGGTGGTTTTTCATCATCATCTTATTTAAATCAATTAAAAGTGTCATTTGTTTATTTTATTTTATTTTTATTAATATTAGTTTAATTTTAGTATTTAGTAAAACCCCCCATAATAATAATAAATAAATAGTCGTGTCTGTAGTAGAGTCTAGTCTAGTTAATTTACATAATTTAAAGAGTCTCGTGGGTTCGATATCCGGACTTACTTAGCTGTACTAGAGTCGACCGGTTCACTTGCCGGTTAGTAGTTTTAGTTAAGTTAAGGGTCTAGAATTATTACTTAGTGTCTAGATTAGCTTATTTTTAGTTAATAAATATATAACTACTTTTAGCACATCATCTTTGTTAAGGATCCAGGATCCTACCCTTTCTGACCCATTTTAAAGGTAAATCAATCCCCACCAGGTATGGAGTTGCGATTCACAAAGAAGAACTGATTCCTCCAAAAGGAATCGTTTAAAGTTACTTTTGAGATCGGATGGGGTTGTCGAGGTTTGGACTTCAGAACGAACCGAATTGGGTAGTGATTGGTTAGGGTATAAAGGTGAGACAATTCAGGGATGCTGAAGTCAATATTCTCTTCCTCGATAATTCTCTCAATGGTACCCAGAACCCTCCAAATCATGGGCATAGCTTGGATATAAGATATGCCGGTGGTTTCAAAGAAACTCTGTGCGAAAGGGAGAAAAGGATAAGTGTAGCCAATGATAAAACGACAAGCTGGAAAGCACACCCAGGTTTGAGAATAAACGTCACATCGAACGCCGGAATCATAAGGTCGGAAAACAGTTTCTGGTGGAAACAGCGGTCGGAACTCATTGATTTTGGGGTCAGTGAACTTGCATATCTCCATTGAAGGATTGGCTATAAGGTTTTGGGAGTGCGTCTCCGTCATCCCGGAGTCGTCGGAGGACTGGTCGGACGATTTAGAGGGAGGAGAAGAAGAAGAAGAAGAAGAAGAAGAAGAAGAAGCGACAAACATATTTATCAGAAAATTAAGAGAATAAAGAGAGAAGGAATAATACATGATGATCTGCCTGGATATGTGGTTATAAAAGGATGATAGGGATCACATATATAGGCGGTTATGATTAATATCAAGGGTTAGATAATAAATATCTCTGGCAACTGTCTAATCATCTACTTTTTGTAGAGATTTAAATTTCAAAATGCTAGCTGTAAAGCTTAAACACCCGCCATTTTGGGGGCAATTGTTAGAGCAGATAATTTTGATACTGAAGATATGTTATTCATGACGACAATTCTGGATCAATTATCCTACTGAAGGGCTCCGGATCTGTGATAAGATCAAGGATCCTCAGCAATTGGTATTATTAACAATTGTTTCTTGTGTGTAGGTTGTTATTTAATGAATGCAACGGCTCTAAGACTCAGCCCACCACCAATTTCTCTACTGGACTTCTATAGCACATGGTCAAAAGGCACGAAGGAAGAGAGTGGAGAAAAGGCAGATTAGTAGGAGTTAGTTGTTAATTGTATTTTGCTTTTCTTTATATATCGAGTTTGTGATCAATGCTAGGCCAGTTAGTTACACTCGCACATACTCTAGCTACTAAGTTCTCTGTAATCACACACACATAGCATTATTTTATTCATTGATCATAAACTCCACCCATTGTAACCCTTTTTTGTGATTAATAAAGTGGTGATAGACGATTTGCCATCACTCGGGGTTTGTTTCCTTTGATCTGAACAAGATCAAGGGGTTTTTTCTCACAACAAATCTCGGTGTTTTCGTTAATACAATCGTTGTTAATATCATAGCACTATACCTCACATTTACGGATTTGGATACATTATCCTTAGCAGATTTTTATCCAAGACAACATATAAAGTATTTTTAAATTTTTTTGAAATTTTCCTTTTTTTTTGACGTTATAGTTCAATTTTAAACGTTAGTTGCTCGTTTTATATATGTTTTCTTGTTAACTTTGAGTTTTAGACATTTTAAGGTTAAAAGTCTAGACATTTTGGAGTTGAAAGTCTTAAATTAATTTTACTTTTTTACTTTTAGAAATTTAAAATTAAAAACTTTGTACGAAACCAAGCTAAACCAAGCCGCTCGGTTTCAAACCAAATCAAGTTCAAGCATAAAAATACCGCTCGTTTCTTAAAATTCAATCCGCTCGGTGCGGTTCACTTTCAAACCAAACCAAGTATGAGCAAACCTGCGTTCAGTTCGGTTCGGTTTGTGAACAACCATATCTTTAGTTAGAGTATGTTGTTGCACCATAAATTTTATAAACTACCGAATTTATTACCTTATATGTTTTACTTTTGTTAATTTTTTATAAGGTTTTAGGAATGAGTGGCATAATTTATGTATAATTTTTATATAATTTATTTCTTTGTATGCTATTATTATATATAGATATTAAAATTCAGGGTTTAATCTGAACGAGCCAACGAGCCGATCTAACAAGTCAAGCCAAGACCAAGCCACGAGCCGAGATGACCCTGGCTCGAGCTCGGCTCGTTTAAATATCAAGCCGAGCCCTTTTCTAGCTATTTTTAAGCGAGATTTGAGCAAGCCACTGATCATAGACTTTTTTAAACAACCCTAGTAGTGAGTTAATTAATCTCCTCTTTGAATTCAATCATGTTAGCTAACTTTCTTTTTAGCCTTCTAAGATAAAAAGAACATACTTGAATACTTGTAAAAACGATTTTTGTGTATTCTTTTCTATACACAATAAATGAAAATTGGTTTACTCGTTCATTTGTTTGTAACTTGAAAATATATCTTGAATATTGGAAATATCCAATAAATTCTGTTTGGGTGCCATTTTTTATTTATTCGGAAAACTTTTTTTTTCATTGTGAATTGTATGTAAAACTAAACCGGACTAAATCGTTATTAACGTTTCGGTTTGGTTCAGTTTTAATTTCTAACTGTTTGATTTTGGTTTTCGATAAAAAAAAATGTTAGTACTTAACGTTTATAACTTGAGTCTTGTATGTATTAGAAAACAGTCGGAATGTATGTTTGTAGCACATAAGTATGTAAAGGATAAGAATTACATGGTGTATATCTTATACACCGGATAAGACTTTTGCGCCACATAAGGGTTTGTCAAGTCTGTAAGTTCACAGATTTGGAGATTGACAACATTCGTCCTTTATTTCCGACCAACACCATTTTCAGACCTTTTGACTCCACAACTGGCAGCGACTGTGTGTCGAAAAACTGGGTTTGTTTTCCAGCCCAACCATTTTTAATAGGCTTCAAATGCCCATTTGCCGATTTTACCCAAAGCTTTTTCACCTTGACTGGAATTAGTTACATCTAAACCAAGCCCATGTTATGGAGGGTTCTTCGTGTTGTCGAAAGGATAATAGAAGAAGAAGGCGTCGACTTAGGCTTGTCAGAACTAGCATATCTGTACACCTTGGTTACTCACGGTTCTAAACGCTTTTTTTAATCCAAACCTCGTCAAGTCATCCCCATCTCCAAGGTTACCCAGAATGATACACTCTGGAAGAATCATTTTTTCTTCGTAAAAAGGGATTCCATTCCGGGTGGACTTGGTCTACCCAAAAGGTGGATACAGAAGGGTAGGATCTAGGATCCTTAGGTAATAGCAATACGATACTTGATTCTTCCACTAACACTTTATTTTTCTTGTACAATTGACAACTTTGCCTTGTTGGCTGAGCTTCCTGGAGTTGAAGAGAGAGTCAATAAAATCTTGGCACTGGATCCTAAAATCGAAACCTTTCAAGCCAAGTTTGTTGAAGCTTTTCAAAAATCAAACTCAGAGTCAAGCATGTCAAGTAAGTATCTTTTCAATTGAGTTTAGTATGAACTAAAAAATGATTAAAAACTTATCTGTTAATCCTTGTTTATAGGTGCCCAGAAGTCTGGAAAATCTGCATCCAAGTTCTCCCTCGAAGACATTGACTGCATGTTCATGAAGAAAGAGACTCCAAAGTCCACTCCAATGCACGAGCCACGCCCTGTTACGACCCGAGCTAAGTCAGGAGCCAAGAGGAAGAAAAGTTCAGAGCCTGAGAATCCTTTTGACGCGAGAAACAACTTCTCGAGTTGCTCTCTACTGTAAGCACCCTATATTATGATAATCTTGATTCGTGAATCAAACATTTTTCTAATATCTTCCTGTTTCCTCATGTAGGCCGTTAACTCTGCCCGAAGCTACCATGAAAATATTGTTGAAGAGTACGAGGAAACTCTGACTGGGATGCGATCCATAGCTGCTGCAAAGGACAAAGCACTCTATAAAATGACCAAGGAGAAAAAACAAGCTGAGCATCACGCATCCACACTAGCAGTTCAGATGCGGGACAAGATCAACCTGGCTACCAATGAGGCGAAGATCTGGGTAGCCAAATCAGTTCTGTAGGCCAGAATCAAGCTTGTATCTGAAGCCAATGATCCTGCTTTTGATAGATCCTCATGGGACATAGTGCAGTGGAAACAATCTTTGGCAGATATGGGCGGAGGCGAGGATGAAGAGGAAGGTGAGATGGCTTATGCGAGTGGAGCAGGTGCAAGTGGAGCGAAGGAAGCAGGTGAAACTGACGAAGGAAAAGGAGCAGCAGCGGAGGGTGAAGAAGCTGCTTGAACGAGCGATGAAGGATATTGAAGACAAGGCGAGAGCCAGTTCTTTATTTTGTTTAGTTATGTTTTTATGGATATTGGATGGTTTGTAACAGACAATTGTAACTAGGATGAAGGATCCATGATCCTTAAGACATATATCAGGGGTAGCAAAGGTGGAGGGATCCTCTGTTTGTGGGGATGAAGCCTTTGATGCCCCTGTCTTTATTTTCCCTGCATCTTTTGAACAATTAGTAGTAACTTACTTTAACCTGGATGGACGGTCCATGTTTAAATGGTGAAGTCCAGGTTAGCTTTTGGTAGTTTTATGTAAGTTTAAATAGTAATATCTTTTGACTATTTTTGTGTTGTTATCTGTTATTCTCAAAATAAGTTTAATATAATTTTAGCTTTATTGAAAATTTTAAGAAATATTCTTGAATAAAAAGTTTAAAGAACAGAATATCCTTGTAAGAACGTATTAAGGATCTTGGATCCTTTCACAAAAAGAACTTATAAAGTTCTAAACTAAATAAATGGAAATCAATAAGTAGAATTCATACCATAAGATCTAATTAGATCCAAGTTACCATAAGTATTGATCCTTTTGCGACCCTTGTAGAAATAAATTAAGGATCTTGAATCCATAAGTGTTAATACCTCTGTGATCCTCGCAACTGAACTTGGGATACCTGATGCAAATAACTTATGACATTAACTGGGATTAAACCCAATAAACTGGGGACAAGCCCAAATAAACTGGGGACAAGCCTAAAAACTAGGGACAAGCCCAAATTGGGGACTGGCCCAAAGATACGGATGTTAACTGGCGACTCGCCCAAACGTAAGTAACGTAAAAATGCCAAAACCTTAGCTAACATGAAAATGTTAGGAACCTTTGTCTTGATATAACATGAAAATGTAATAAACCGGTGGTATGGTATGTCTACCATAAATCGTAGGATCCTCCACATAGCCTGATGTGCGAAACGGTCTATTAAAAAAACCTAACCTAACTTAGACATTCTAATTTTAAATTTATAAATCTAGACTCTCCTAATGCTAGACCACTAGACAGGAAAGTGTACTTATCGACTGTAGTAAAGTCTAATGAAGTCCGGATATCGAATCCAAAGGACACTAGCGATACCTAAATTAGACTCTGACTAATAACTTAAATAAATAGATTTAATTGATTTTTGTCTTTTTAATTATTAACTATAAAACTATAAAGATACTTAAACTAAACTAAACACGGAAAAATTGGTTTAAAACTCAAATAGGGGAAACAACTACCTAGGTAAGGAATCCTACTACTCAACTCGTAAACTCTTGGAATTGGATTTATGATTTGTAACCGAATTCTAAAAATATGAAACTTAAGGAATAACTAAATTATGCTAGATTACCACCCGGTCTCACCAACAATACCTAAGAACCCTAAATATCATGTAAGCTCAAGGGTTTAATGGTTCGGATCACCTCCCGGTCTCACTTTACCTAACTATGCTAAGGTACACAAAGATTAAATCACCTCCCGGTCTCTCTAATCACTAATCACCCTAAGGCATAAAGAGGTATTTTTATTGAATTCGTTCTAATTCGGATCTGTAAGAATCTAAAGGAATCTAGGGTAACTCACTCCCATGCAATCACTACCCAAACCCACAAAAGACCAAAACATGTGACACTTAATTACCTCTCGGTCTCTCAAGTGACAGAATATAAGGAATCTCTAAACTCTCAATTACCGTTCCTATGGGATACGCTAACTATAAACCATAAACTAGTTACAAACACACAGTAAGTAACCTAATATGCATCTATACATGAAAGATTTTCACAAAGACGTATATGGAACAATAAACTGATAATAAATTAATACCAAATACGCATATGCATCACAACCAAATAAAATAAAAACTTTACCAAAGCATCAACCAATTATAAATAATCCAAAACCAAAAGTAAAACGAGTCTAACAAGTATTCATCCAAACCCAAGCAGTATAAAAGTTTAGTCAATCATAATTACGAATGAAACAAAGATAAAATATATAGTGCAGTTCATCCTAAAAAGAAATAAAACTAATTGAGCTACTAGCCTGTGAGCTTAAATTATTGAGCTGTGTGCCTGGCAGCTTAAATTAATTCACGTGTGTGCTTGCTTGCTTTTTAATTCTTGCGTGAGACTTTGTTGACCAGCTATGGAGCTTCAATATTTTCTTTTGTTTCCTGTTTCCGAACAGTGGCCTCAAAAGAGGCGGCCCACCTTTCTAACCACACCCTTTTCACAATCTAAGGGTTTTTTTTATATATATTTTCAAAACCTTTAAGTTAACTTATGGCCCACTAAAATAATCCTTAGCCCAGCTGACTTCCATACCGGTAACTTCTTCATTGCAACCAATAGTGAAACTACTTCATGCCAAGCCCACTTTGCATCTCATCTCATGGACTTCTTTCTATTGAACTGGACTCGAGCCTATGCATATAATGGATTCTAGTTAATAAATCATCTTAAGCATATATTGACATAATAATTGATTACGTTGAACTCCAGTAGACACAAATTGCTATTGACATTTATAAGATGCTTTTTGTATATTAATATACACTGAAAGCTTTGTCACAATTAATTAATTTTATAATCCATTTAATTCATAACTTTTAGTATCCAAAATTTGTGTACAAAATAGGAGGATCGATCAAATATGAACACACAAAATAAGCATACCAATAGTTATGATTGTAGAGTCTATTTACTCATTTTTGGCTCGTTTGCTCTTAAACTTTTAATTTTTAAAAATGAACACAGAGCTAGTACAATTTGATATAAAAACAACTTCAAATCAACTCAAAGTGTAGGGAATATATATAATATTTATATATAATTTAGCCTATATCATAGCCGAAGACAATGAAATTGTCAGCCACTAAGAGTGTACTGGTCCCGCTGCCCCGAAATATACGTTGGATAACGTGCACTCCAGGAGAGAGTGTAAAAACTCTAATTTATAAGAAAGGTGAAAACCTTTAAACCCTGGAAGATATGACCATCGGGGATCACATATTAATCGTGGGCTAAGCCAAAAGAAACAGTAGTGCACATTTGGTGTGATGGAGATGTGGCCAACCTCTTAGTCATTGAACCTCTTGTAGACATCTGCATTGTTACTTAAAACTTGGAAAAGATAAACGTTAAGAATATGTTATTCTTAAATTAATAAAAATCTGAAAGGAATAAGTGATCAGATAGATATTACCAATTTTATGATCCTTGATCCTTAAATGATACTTGATCATCTAAGGATACTTGATCCTGATCAGAAAAAGTAATTATTGAGATGGATAATATTCCATGCTTTTTGTAGCTTTTTGCCTTCCATAGTCAGCAGGTCAAATGCCCCCTTTCCTGCCTCTGATTCGATCAACTAGGGGCCTTCCCACTTAGGTGCTAATTTTCCATCTGCCGGATTGGTAGTATTTTGGAAGGCTTTCCTCAGGACCAGATCTCCCTCTTGAAATCTTCTTATCCTTATACTCTTGTTGTATGCCCCATCTACCCTTTGTTGATATGCTGTCATTCTGATCTTGGCTAGGTCTCTGAGCTGTTCAACAGTATCCAGGTCTTCAAGAAGGATTTCATTATTAGCTTCAGGATCACGGATGTTTGTTCTGGATGTAGGAACCAACATCTCTGTAGGGATACAGCCTCTGATCCAAACACTAATGAGAAGGGTGTCTAGCCCGTTGCATTCTTTGGTGTTGTTCTATCAGCCCAAAGAACATAAGGGAGTTCCTCAGCCCATTTGCCTTTCTTGGATTCTAGTTTCTTCTTCAAGTTGTTGATGATAATCTTGTTTCTTGATTTTGCTTGACCATTGGCTTGAGGTGAACTGGTGTAGAAGTGATCATAATGATGCCCCAAATGTCACAAAAGTTAGTGGTCCTTTTCCTGATAAACTGGGAACCATTGTCATAAATAATTTCTGAAGGGATACCAAATCTAGTAATAATATTTGTTAGTGCACGGTTTTGCGTCTTGAGTCTTTGTATTTATCGTTAACGTATTTGTCGTTTTGTTTAATGTAATAAACAATTAATTTATCTTGTTAGTTCGTTATTGTAATGTCTAGTTCGCTAAGGATGTTTAGCGAACTAAGACTTAAGTTATTATCCCTCCTGATTCGTTAAGGATGTTTAACGAATCAGGGGGTGATTCGTTAAGTTTATTACTTCGGAATGTATGTAACGAAGTGGGCTCTAGTTCTTTAGGGGATGTTAACGAACTAAGCCCATCTTCTATTTATATGTGAACACTGTTCACGTTTAATTTAAAGCTTTGAGATAATTATCAAACCTCTGCCCCGAATACTCTCTCTCAATCTTCATATTAATATTATTAACATATACATACACATACTACTATTGATAATAGATATACATATCATATACAATCAAACGTAACAATGAGCTAGATCCGCATTTAGGATTAATCGTATTCATACAGATCTGAGATCTGTTTAAGGATTCATCTAGGTTCCAACAAGTGGTATCAGAGCTTTCGGGGCTCAATTACGCTTGATTTGGTTGTTTATTTGGATTATTGGACTGTTAATTAGTATTATGTATTGTAAAGGTTCTGTTTGATTGAATTAGGATCAAATTGAGGTTAATTGATTGAATTATGGAAGGATTGGGATGGATTTGAGGTGGTTAAGGTATAGGTAAGGTTTGGATAATCGGAATTGGTGATTGGTTTGGTTTTGGATTGAATTGGTATTGGTTCTGGTTTGTGACCGAAACAGAGATTAGTTTTGGGGCAATTGGGTTTGGCATAAGTGGTAATTGTTTACGAGAATTGTTGATTTGTTTTCGTGATTGGTTTGCGAGTATTTTGATAGTTGATTTGTGCGATTTGGTTGAGAATTGGTTGTGTATTACAAATCTGGGTCTTTGGGTTTGTGTTCTTCATTTCCAGATTTCTGGAAATCTTCGTTGAAGATTTGAAGATTTGAATATGAGATTGATTCGTTACCATATTTTCATTGATTCGTTAACATATTTCACCCAGTTCGCTATGAGTTCTAGTTGATTCATTATCCATTCTCTATGAACTATAGTTGATTCGTGTTATCAGTTCGTTAATCTATCTAATTCGTGTGACACGTGGTCATCTTGGAATTGTGTTATAACAACCTTTGCCACGTGGCATTAGGTGTCAGAGTTTGTTACAAACGGTTGTAACAACCTGATTCGCTATAGTTTGATTGTTTATAAACTGTAGCTGGTTCATCATTTTATTTCGCTAAGCTTATCTTTGTGATTCGTTATAGAAAACTCTTCAATTCGCTAAGCTTGTACTTAGTGATTCGCTTAGTCAATTCGCTTACTCATTCGTTGACCATCAGATTCGTTAATCATTAAAAAATTCTGATTCGTTACCTGATAAACCTTAACTTTGTTAAGATTTGATTCGTTGATCACTGTTCACAGTTCGCTAAAACTGTTTACATTTCGTTACAATTCACTGTTCACCATTCGTTAACCTTATTCTTCACAAGTTATCCTTGAATTTTTGAAATTTGTCAAAAATGGCTGGTATGTATGCACTAGCTTCTCAAAACATGTTGATGCAACAAATGTTACAACTTGATACCGAGATAGGTTCACATTCGAAATGTCCAAGGTTGATGAAGTTTAGTGACTTTACCAAGTGGGAACCACGGTTTCGTGCCCATCTAGGATCAGTTCATCCTGACTTCTCATATTGTTTAGATGAAGTTTATACCGTTCCTATGATTGGAGATGAGACTATCGGTTTCAGACCTAAAGCTATATCTCAATACTCACAGGAAGAGAAGAAAGCATTAGAGATAGAAACAAAAGCTTACTCTACTCTAACTATGGCTTTACCTGAGAATATCTTTCACCAAGTGGGTAGTATAAAAGTCTGTGCCTCTTTGTTTCAACATATCCGAATGAGAAGTATGGGAAACACTACTGAAAGCAAAAAGGTTATGCTTAAGTTTCAATTCAGAACCTTTAATTTACTCAAAGGTGAGACGGTTGAAGAAATGACAACGAGATTCAATCACTTGATTGCAGAGATGGATAAAATGAAGTTGGAAATATATGAGATTGACAAGATTGATACTATTAAGAGTGCACTACCAAGTTCGTACTCTACTTTTCTAATGGTATTAAAAGAAAACAGTTATTTCAATGAAAACTTGACTGCAAGTGAGTTTTTACAAAATATTGAAGCTCGTGAATATGATCTCAAGTGTCAAAAATCATCCAAGGAAAGTCAAGATCCTGCTTTCTATGGTGGTAGCATGCCTTTAAGTTCAACCATTTCACCGATTACTGCTTTTCTTACACAGAATGCTAAAGAAAATGAAACAACCATCTATAGTGATCCTAGAGCATGTTTTTATACTGCTGGTAATTCTGGATCACCAAATGTTTCTACTGGTTCAGGAAGTTCATCTACTACAAATCAATATTCATCACCTCCAAATGTCAACATGAAAGTAGTTGAACAAAATTTTGCCTTTTTATCAGCTTTCATGACTTCTTATGAAAATTTGGTTAGTAGCAAGATTGCCTCTAGTGATCTGACTGATGAAGACTATGATCAGATTGATCCAGATGACATAGAAATCATCGATTTAAAGTGGAACATGGCAATGATTATTCGTAAGGTGAAAAGGTTTATGCAAAGAACTGGAAAAGATCTTCCTGCCTTGAACAAGAAATTGGGATTTGACAAATTAAAGGTGAAATGTTACAATTGTCAAGAATTAGGACATTTTGCAAAAGAATGTGACAAACCGAAAAAGGAGTATACTGGTCCTCGTGGTCAAAATCAAAATTCTTCAACACCACGAGGTAATGATGCTGAGAAGAAACCATCAAGTTCTGGGTCATAAGTAATGTTAGCTAATGGAGATGATTGGTCACAACGACTACTGTGTAACGATACTCAAGCTACTTTGGCTTTGTTTGGGTTGACTCAAGACTTTCAAGATACAAGTGGTAGTGAGTTGTCTTCTGATAATGATTCTGGATCTGATTCTGATGACTCCTGTGATAAGCCTACAACTGTCTTTGCTTGCATGGCTAAGATCAATGAGGTTAGTCATTCTATTTCTGCTACATCATCGGTTAAAGTAAATTGTGTTGACTGTGAATCTAATAAACCTAAGTTAGAATCTTTAAAGAATCACAATGATAATTTAGTCAGAGAAATTTCTTCGTTGAAAGATACTTATCGACAATCTCTCGAATCTCAAATGAGATCTCGTGAAAAGATTGAAGCATTGTCGACAAGTAATCATGATCTCAAAGCTGAGTTATCTGTGAAAATGACAATTAATGACCAAAAGTTTCAAGAAATCTTGAAACATCGTTAAAAAATAACCGAACTTGAGAATGAGGTTCTTGAGTTGAAGAACAAATTGGGTAAATTTCGAAATTCTTCTTTTCTGTTGAATGAAATTATTGAAGTTTCCGGAAAACAAAAAGATTCAAAGAAAGGTATAGGTTTTGTTGAAATTCCTCCACCATTTCACAATGATTATAAAATTAACCCTTTTGCTCCAACTGAGGAAGATGTCATTCTTAAAGAACCTGTGATTTCAGAAAAAGCAAAACCGGTTACTACTAAAAATGTTAAAATCCAACCTTCAATTCAGAAACCTCATTTTCAAAGTAACAAAGTTTTTGTTGAAAATGTTGACAAAGTTATCATTGAGGATGTGTTCGAACCTGAAATCATACACAAAACAAGAACATTCCAAGTTCAAATCACATACTTTGTGAACCTCATGAATTTGGGGAGGTTGTATATGGTTCACACACAACCAAGGTGAAACATGATGCTCATGTTAATGTCAAACCAGTGAGGGCTAAGAAACCATAAAAACCCAAAATTTCTGATGAGGATTTGTTGCGTTTCATAAATCCTAATGTCTCTAAGCCATCATCTGCTCGTGTGTTTAAGTTAAAGGGGATGGACACGATGTTCACTGAGAAAGACATTCCAATAAGTATCATTAAACCTGAACTGATTGAGAGTGTGTTTCACAATGAAACCTCCAAGATTCGTGAACTTGAACGATTGTATGCTCAAGAGAAAACATCAGCTCCCTCTGATCCATTGACTAAAGCAAAGCAAGTTTTAAAACATGCTAAGAAAATTCAATTTGTGAAGTCAACTGGGACAGATACGTTGAAAAGTTTTTCAAACTGTTTTAATTTAGATTTCTACTTGAAAAAGAAATCTGAGTTATCTGATGATTTTGCTAAAAGCATGACCAAAAATGTGAGTCATCATTCATCATCCGTGTCACATGTTCCAAATAATTCTCAACATCATCATGTTGACATGCGAAGTTGTTTCCTTTGCGGTCAACAAGGTCATGTAGTGAGAAATTGAGGCCAAAAGACCAATCAGAATCTTCACCCTTTTATCAAGGATCATTCTAAACCGGTTCCTTTGGTAAAAGAGATTCTGAAACGACCTGTGTTGTATGCTGATGATACTCATATTATGTTCTCTACTGTACATCCTCGAAAAGTTGTTCATGTGAATGAAACTCATGGTTCCGTTTAACCTAAGTTTATTCCAGCTGAACCGTTATGCAAAAATGTTAATTCAAATGTAGTTCAAGCTGCGTATCTTAGACGGAAGTCTAAGAACCCTGTAACTTATTCTCAAGTTGCTGAACAACAATTGAATGGAACTAAGTTTAACTTTTCTCAAGAAAACCAAAAGGTGCCCAAGACTGAGGCCTGGGCTGCCTTTTTGAACTAATCATTTTCATTTATGTGTAGGGTACATCCAAGACCATTTCTGGTGAAAACTGGATCATGGATAGTGGATGTTCTCGTCATATTACTGGGAATCTCGACCTCTTAACAAATGTAAGAAATATTCAAGGGGGTTATGTGGCGTTTGCTGGGAATTCTGGGGGTATGATTACACAAGAAGGTGATGTTTCGAATGGGCATATTACTTTTGAGAAGGTTAATTAGTGTGATAAAGTGGACCATAATTTATTGAGTTTGTCGCAAATCTGTGATAAGCAATACACTACAATATTTACAGATAAAGAGTGTCTGATTTTAAAACCGGGTATGTGATTCCCGAGGACATGGTTGTCATGCGATCACCTTGATCTAATGATATTTATGTCTTGAATATAATTTCTAAAGTATCTACATCGATCGAAATGTGTTTTGTCTAGAAAGCAACCGAGAAAGATTCTATTCTATGGCATCGTAGAATGGGTCATATACACGTTCGAAAGATGAACTACCTGATGGCAAATGACCTGGTAGAGGGAGTGTCGTTGAAGAATTTTAAATTATCCGATCACTGTGTTGCTTGCAAGAAGGGCAAACAGAAGAAGAAACCGCACCCATCTAAGTTATTAAATTCCATTAATACTCCGCTTGAACGACTTCATATGGATTTAGTTGGTCCAGTGAATCGTGCGAGTATTTCTGGAGACTGGTATTGTCTAGTAGTTACAGATAATTATTCACGATATTCATGGGTCTTGTTTATGAGCTCAAAAGATCAAACACCGGGTCTTGTTCAAAACTTAATCACTAAGATCGAATCACTATACAAACAGAAAGTGAGGAGAATTCGAAGTGACAATGGTGTGAATTTAAAAATACTGTCTTGGATTTCTTTTGTGTACAAAAAGGAATTCATCGAGAATACAGTGCCCCATATGTACCACAACAGAACAGTGTAGCTGAAAGAAAGAATAGAACGTTGATTGAAGCTGCTAGAACGATGCTTGCTGATTCAAAGCTTCCCGTCCAGTTTTGGAATGAGGCGGTGAATACTGCTTGTTATACACTCAATCGAGTTATAACGGTTAAGAGACTCAAGAAGACCAGTTATGAATTATTGAATAATCGTAAACCTAATTTAAAGTACTTGGAACCATTTGGGTATCCGTGTATGATGTTGAAAAAGGATGTGGGAAAGTTTGATGAAAAAGCCATTGAAGGTTATTTCTTGGGGTATGCGTCACCTAAGAAATGGGTATTTAATTTTACATCTGGTTGTGTTGAAGAATGGTACCATGTGGACTGTCAAAAGTACACTACTTCTTCTCAAGGAAAAGGTCCCGACTGGATGTTTGACTATGATGGCTTATTTAATTCATTTACTCCAACAACCGATCATCCAGATGAAGATTTAGTTTGTGCTTACTTTGAAGAACATTTGGAAATTCCAAGGTTTGCAAGTTCAAATGACGTTGAAGCTCCAATTGTTGCTCCAACTGAAGAACCTGATAATGAGTCTCCTGTTCATTATGGTAATGCTTCTACTTCATCTGTTGATAATGCAGTTGTGGATCAAGTTATTGAACTTGATTGTGATGTTTCATCTTCTGAATTGGGTGAACATTACACTAATTTATTTGAAAATGTTGCTGTTTCTAAGAATCCTACTCTTAGGATTCATAATTACCATCCACAAGAAAACAATATTGGAGAATTTGATGTGGGAGTTCAAACACGTCATCAAGTTGCTTCATCAAGTGAAAATAATGTCTTATGTGCTTATGCTAACTTACATTCATCTGGGATTGTAAATCTTGCTAAATTCACTTGGTTTCTATATCAAGTTGAGCCAACGACTCCTCGTGTGGCACTTCAAGATCCTTCTTGGGTAGAAGCCATGCAAGAAGAATTAGAACAATTTGCACGTTTAGGTGTTTGGAATCTTATCGACAAACCAGCTAGAGTCAAGAAGGCGATTCCGACTAAGTGGGTATATAAGTGTAAGAAAGACGATCGTGGGGTAATTGTTAGAAACAAGGCACGATTAGTTGTGCAAGGTTTTCATCAGCAAGAGAGTATTGACTACACTGAAGTATATGCTCCAGTTGCAAGATTAGAGTCGATTCGAATCTTTCTGGCATATGCTGCTTACAAGAATATTAAAGTTTATCAAATGGATGTCAAGAGTGGTTTTCTCAATGGTGAACTTCATGAGGAAGTGTTCGTTTTACAGCCTCCAGGTTTTGAAGATCCTGATTATCCTGACCGTGTTTACCGATTAAACAAGGCATTATATGGTCTACATCAAGCCCCGAGAGCTTGGTATGGCACGCTCGCCGACCATCTGATGGATAATGGGTTCAAACGTGGAACTGTTGACTGCACTTTGTTTTATAAGAATATTGGTGATGGTCTTCTCCTTGTTCAGATTTATGTTGATGACATAATCTTTGGGTCAACAAACGACAAGTTTTGTAAGGAGTTCGAGAAATCAATGCAAACCAAGTTCGAGATGAGTTCGATGGGAGAGATGAATTTCTTTTTAGGTTTGCAGGTTCATCGGTCTGACAAAGGAATTTTCATTCATCAGACAAAATATGTGAACGATGTCTTGAGCCAATTCAAGATTACTGCCAGAAAAATCCCTTCTACTCCTCTTCCCGTGGGTTACAATTTATCACCGGTTGAATTGGAGGATACCGTTGATCCGACCCTCTATCGTGCTATGATTGGTTCTTTAATGTATCTAACTGCTTCTCGACCCGACATAATGTTTGCTGTTTGTTTATGTGCTAGGTACCAAGCTAGTCCCCAAGTAACTCACCTGGCAGCGGTCAAGGGTATTCTGCAATATCTAAGGGGAAATCCTGACATCGGGTTATGGTACCCCAAAGACGATACTTTCGATCTTACCGCTTACTCAGACTCAGACTTTGGAGGATGCAAGATTAATTTCAAGTCTACCACAGCGGGTTGTCAATTCTTAGGAAACCGGCTTGTTTCCTGGCAGTGTAAGAAGCAGACAATGGTCTCCACTTCAACCGCCGAAGCAGAGTATGTTGCAGCCTCGAGTTGCTGTTCCCAGGTTTTGTGGATACAACAACATCTTCGCGACTACGGTTTGAAGTTTCTTACTACTCCCATTTTAATTGATAATTCTGCTGCTATTAGTATCACCAAGATTCCCGTACAACATTCTAAAATGAAACATATCGAAATTCGATATCATTTCATACGGGATTGTTATGAAAAGAAATTAATTGACCTTGAGAAAGTACATACTGATTTTCAGAAAGCCGATCTATTTACCAAAGCCTTTGATAAAACACGTTTTCAATTTTTGCTTGGTTTAAATGGATTGAAGACCCTCGCTGATATCCTGAAACAAGGATGATTATCTGTCTTTTCTGTTAATTTTGGTTTATTACTTTATTTTGTTTTTAGGTTTTAGGGGTTGAAAATACATTAGAAAATACAAAAATATTGTGCTTTTTGTTTGTATAGATAAAACCCAAAAACATTAGAAAATTCTTAAAAATCAAAAACATCTTAAAATTTGAAAAATCAAAAAGATTGTGTTTTCAGTTTGTACAGAAAACTTTGAAAAAGTCAAAAAGAATGTGAATTTCCTGTTTATGAAGAAAAAACCGAAAAGACAAAAAGATTTTTGCTTACGTTCACTGAAAATTATGTCATTTACTTCTATTTGAAAGACATATACTTGTATATGTTTGGTCCTGATAATTTCTTGAAAATCTTCGGGATAGCCATTTACCTGATAATGGAAAGTACTTGGGGTGTTCGTTAAGCTTTCTATTTTATTTTTAGCTGAAAATTATGTCAGTTATTTAAGTTTGTGAAGCATGCTTGCATGTATTGATCTTGTTATCTACTTGTAGATGGATAGGATAGCCATTAATTTATGAACTTAAATTAACTGGGGCAATTAAATTCATTTTTATTATGCTCCTCAAAATTTTGAGTTTTTGAAGCAAAAAGAGAAAATGATAGTACATTGATTATCTGACCCCAAATCCAGTAAGAAATAAGCTTAAAAGGTTGTGTGCTTAATCATTGGTGCATTGATAGGTCTTAAACAAGCTGTTAGAGTAAAGTAAGTGATATAAACCTAAAAAAAGCCAAATTGAAAGAGATGTTAGTCTCTAGCAAAAGTCTCGGTGAGGATGGCAGAAATGTAATAACCAGTCATACTCAAGCCTTATAGCTGTTGATCTCCCAAAAATATAATAAAGCAAATAACAAGCGTTATGTTTCTGGACACTGTGAGTCTTTATGCGGCTTAATCATCTGGGTATTCATATGCATGAATATTTCACTCGCTTTTAGAGCAAACCCAAAGTCATTAAACTTGATCATTGCTGTACTTCGTACAATCCAAATTACTGACTTGATCAAAATCCGTTGTTAGTCATACAATTGTTCTTCCCTTGCGTGCATCTCAATACCAATAAGAAACGGACCCCAGGGGATACAATGTATGTAAGCCGACAGATGGACTCGTGCATACTCAATCACAGTAAAGGAAATTTAATGCATTGCTCAAAATTTCACAATTGGTATTCAAAAATTTTGATCAACACTATAATGGTTTAAGTCAAGTTGGGGGTGATTTGGCAAAAATCAAATTAAGCTTGAACCGAGATTAGGGGCTGATAGTTTCTGATATTCTTTGCGCTAATTGAACCATAAATCATATCACAAAAATGCTCGAAGGTTTGTCATAATATTTAAGTGGACAACAATATCAATGACCGACTTAACGTTAGTCAAAATACCGCTGAAATATAAAACTGTGATGGAAGGGCATTTTGGTTAATATGATTCTCTGCTAAAACTCAACAAAAACACAAAAATATGTACTGCTTTTGAAAATCTTTGAAAAAATAAACACAAAAAGATTGTCTACTTTTCTAGTTCGGATAGTTCTGTACATACATTCTTTAATTTGTTTCACAAAATACCAAAAATATTTTATATTTCTTCTTTTACATATTATTTAAGAGATTTTTTAATGAACGTAAAAACGTTTTAATTTAATTGGTTAATCAATTTAATTCTTATTTAATTCATTTATTTATTTAATTATTTAAGTTAAAATTAAATAAAGTATGATTCGTTAATTATGGATAACGAATTAAGTGTTGTTTTAACGAACTACAATCTAGTTCGTTCACCTAATTCGCTTCCGCACTCTGTAACGAAACGCATCTTGTTCGTTATACATTCTTAACGAATCAAGACACGATTCATGTCTTATTCGTTACTCTGCAATAACGAATTGAAATAACGAATTGCCCGATTCGTTAGTTTAAATTTTCAAACGAATCTCTTAATTCATACATAAAGTACATTGGGTAGCGTGTAGAGTATAAAAGACAAGTGAAACGAATCGTCCTTCACTATTCACCCGTCTTCCTTATACCTAAAGAAACCCTGTTAAAATTTTCTCTGATTTTTCGAACTTCGAAATTCAAGCTTTTGAATATACCATTGTGTTGCTAAGGTATAGATGGTCACTTCTATGTGACTTTCATCAAAAATGTCACTGTATAGATAGGTTAATTAGACAATTTGGTTATAAGGGTTTTACAAGCTTTAAACTCTGTGCAATCGATGCTATACAATATTAATCTAGCTTATTTTGTTATCATTTTGATCGGAATGTGATTCCGAGACCCTTGGTGGACTTTAATCAAGGTTTGATTCTTGTTTGCCGGGTCGATTGAATATTTATGTTTTCGAGGGTTTATGCTCTGTTAAAACTCCGAGTACACTTAAATTATTTCATGGTGTTGAGCCTCAATTTCAACACCGTGTGCTTCGTATTGTATTTCCGAGATCACTACGCCTGTTGATTCGGTTATTCAACAAGGATTATGGATTAATCGATACTGGTTTCATATTGTGACTTTCAGTGTTCTTAATCGAATTTTGACTTTGACTATGAGTGTCAAAGATCAAGTCTTTATTGACCATTCGTTATTCTTAGCGAATTGGAAATTCTTCATGTCCAATTCGTTAAGGAAGCACACGAATTAGCTCAGCGAATCACTTTCTCAACGAATCAAGTGTGGATTCGTCAAATTTGGAACGAACTGGAATTTAGTTCGTTAATATTTATAGTTAATTCGCTGTTTCTATTTCGTTAATATATTTACCTGATAGCGAATCAATTGATTCGTTACATGTTTGTAACGAATCAGATTGATAATCAGACGAATGACATTTCATTTTAAATTATTTAATTAAATTTACAACTTATTGTAATTAGTAAATTATTCCAAACATCTAAACGCGTCGATATATCGATTACACACGACATATAGAATTAAATACACCATCTACTGATAAATATATATAATTGTTAACTATATAGTATATCTCCACATCACTTATATTTTTTTAAATTTTATTCAGTTTAAATGGCCGAGCAAATGGATCAAGATCCACCCGTTGTCCCTCAAGAACAAGCACAACTTCAGGATCAAGAACAACCTCAGGAACAAGCAGAGGTTCAATTGCTATCATATTATAAGAAGCACAACATATGTGCTTATGTTGATTCGGATGTTGCTGGCGTAGCTACGTTTGGGGATATGTTGGCATTTTTACGACGTTCAGTGATACATTATGCTATAACTGCAAGACCTACGGTTTATCGAAGTATTATTAGGCAGTTTTGTGATACTGCTGAGTTTGTTGAAGCCGAGAATCAAATTCGAGCAACAATCAATCAAATTCCTATCACTGTGGATGTTGATGTGATTAGGAGAGTGCTTAGGTTTGTGGACAACGATAATAACCCAAGTGAGTTTGAAAAGAGATTGATCAAGGGTTTATTTATGCGTGTTGGTTATGCTAGAGATGTCGAAGAGTCCATGCTTAACCAGAATGGCATGTGCCCGCCTTACAAGTATCTTTTACACATACTGATTCATTGCATGGGTGGTCATAAAGGTGAATTTGATGAATGCTGCAGTAGTCTACAATCGGCATTTGTTGCACTCATTCTCAACAAACCATTCAACTTCTCGGAAATGGTCTTTGATCATTTGAAAGAGTAAGTCCAGCAAACGACTCAGACGAAGAAGTTTTTAATGTATCCTCGATTCTTGCAGTTGATAATTCAATATTTGATACCAAACTTGGTTATTGATCAAACTTCGGTGGACAATGTGCTACCTTTGGAACACATGATGGCTGACACTGTACGTCGAATGAATATTTACCGTAAGTAGAGGCAACGAGATAAACGTATGATTGGTCATATTACTAATCCTAATTATGTCTGTCCTCCCAATGAATGTTGGATCCACGATGACTCGGATTCCGAGCGTGAGGGAGGAGAAGGTGGGAACGATGATAATGATGATGGTAATGATGGTGGTGATGGTGGACATGGTGGTGTTGGTGATGCAGCTCTTCGAAAGCAACAAGCTGCAGTTGATGCCGCTTTAGCTGCCACTATTGCAGCTCAACGTGAACGAAAACGGAAAGGCAAAGCACCAGCTTCTGAAGTTCCAGCTAAGAGACGAGTATCAGCTGGAGCTGGTGTGATTATTGGTGTGCCACCGCCTCGTTAAACAATGCCTCAACGCCCGGTAGTGCCGTCTACTACTAGCACTCCGGCGCTTACTTTAACAACAACGATGGTCCATCATGAGCAGCTGGGTATGATTCCACAGATGGCATTAGCCGAAATACCAATGCCTTCTGCTACACCTTCCACTGCTCCTCCAACAACGTCAATGAGGCCTCCAACACCTAGTGATGTCTCATTTATGAGAATTACAAGGCCTTAGGGACCAATCCAACCTGTCCATCCATCCTTGTACAACATGCCACAGAATCGTCAGACAGACATGTTATTAAACTTGTTACACTTGTATGAGAATCATATGTCTGCTGACCGACTGAATCAGGAACGTCTCATGGAGAACCAAAAGAGACTAATGGGATATGTCTCCTTCTGCCAAAAAGAAACGAAAGTCCTGCGTGAGATTGTTATGTCTCAGGGGGTGAAATTAAAAGAGCAGGAGGAACTTATTCTACAACTGACTTGTAAGGATGATGCACTGAAAAGACTCAAGAATGACGATGAAGATCCTGATGAGTCTGGTGCTGGTGGTGGGACGAAACAAGCTCACGATTCATCTACAGGTGCAAGTGCAGGTACTAGTGGTGGCGGTGACTCGGATAAGCAGATTGTTGTTCATAAAGACTATACAGCTGCCAAACCTATTGAGATGATTAAAGCTGATACAGTCATATTTGTTGATGGATCGGGAATGGTTAGGAGTGTGGTGAATAGGGATGAAATCGAGGTTGGTGAGTTTGTTGAAAGGTCTCTAACACGAGAGCAGATTTCCTTACTGCTAGGGTTGAATGATGAACAATTAACCGTGTTAGAGACAGTGCCTGACGTTGAGGTGGTGAATGAGGAAGGTATAACAGATGATCCGTCTATTCAAATGAATACGGATTATATTTATGAAGACGAGGAAGTTGAGATGGAAGACGTCACTGCTGAGGAGTATCCTGACTTGTTTCAACACACAAATGTTGATCAAGGTGCTCCAGTGTTCAATGAGCAAACAGTTAAACCAGCTGAGGATGATTTGAAAATGATGTCCAAGGGTAATAAGGTTGTGGACACTCGTTTCAACTCGATTGAGAACCCAACCGATGCCGATATTTCTAAGTGGTTTAGCTATAAAAAGGTGAGTAAGATTATCAAGGCATATCGGTATGTTGATCAAGAGCGAAAAGACGTAGCTGCAGCTTGGGTCAAAGCAAACCAAGTGACTTCTTTCAAGACTGTATCCAAGGTTCATGGTGATATCGTCTCTTGGCTATATGATTCCGAGCTTAAGGCATGTATAGTTAAATGGGAGAAGGGAATCCAGTACTATGAAACGATAATGGACGTTCTTACACTACCACGGTGGGATGTTCGTACCCTCGCGTGTCGTCCATTTATCAATCGTGGTGGTGATCGGACAGCTGAGTGGTTTCATCAACACTTGTTGTTCGAAGTCAATCATGGTTTCAAGTTTTTCAAGCCCCAGGTCCCGAGATGTAAACGTATTGACGAAATTGATCCAAGGACTGGCTGGAGGAAACTTGTTCTTAAGGTAAAGCCGCCGAAGACGATGAAGCGGGTGCCAGTGAAGACGATGGACCAACACATGCATCTTACGTTTGACCGCTGGTACTACGAAAATCGTACTAACGAGGCCGTCATTGTGCTTGGTAAAGGACTGAAGACTGAGCTTATCAAGATTATCGACCCGATGTGGTTGGTTAATTTATCCGAGACAGATAATGATGTGCTTCACAAGAACAAGATTCTGATCGAGCACAATGAAGACTACGATCTGGCTACAATTCCAACGTGTCGTGCGTGTTTGTTATAAAAAAGGAATTCATAGTTGCAGAGACTAGCAGTCCAAGCGTTTCAAGTGAATACCAAAGGAAAAGAGCTCAAGACGAGGGGGTGTTTGTTAGTGCACGGTTTTGCGTCTTGAGTCTTTGTATTTATCGTTAACGTATTTGTCGTTTTGTTTAATGTAATAAACAATTAATTTATCTTGTTAGTTCATTATTGTGATGTCTAGTTCGCTAAGGATGTTTAGCGAACTAAGACTTAAGTTTTTATCCCTCCTGATTCGTTAAGGATGTTTAACGAATCAGGGGTGATTCGTTAAGTTTATTACTTCAGAATGTATGTAACGAAGTGGGCTCTAGTTCGTTAGGAGATGTTAACGAACTAAGCCGATCTTCTATTTATATGTGAGCATTGTTACGTTTAATTTAAAGCTTTGAGATAATTATCGAACCTCTACTCGAATACTCTCTCTCAATCTTCATATTAATATTATTAACATATACATACACATACTACTATTGATAATAGATATACATATCATATACAATCAAACGTAACAGTGAGCTAGATCCGTATTTAGGATTAATCGTATTCATACTGATCTGAGATCTGTTTAAGGATTGATCTAGGTTCCAAAAATATTTCTTTTAATGAAAGATATCACCTATTTTTCGAGGACTTGAACAAAAGCTTCTGCTTCTATCCACATTAAAAAGTAATCAGTCATTGCAAGCATGAATACTCTTCCTTCTAGCGCTTTGGGTAGCTTACCCACGATATCCATGCCCCACTTCATAAAAGGCCATGATGAGGATATAGGATACATAGGTTCTACTGGTTAGTGTAGGTTGTTTCCATGCCTTTGGCAAGTGTCACACTTTTTTGAACACTCCATTGCATCCTTCTTCATTGTTGACCAGAAATATCCAGTCCTGAGTATCCTGGAGAATAGTGTTCCCCCCCCTGTGTGGTTGCCGCAATCGCCTTCGTTGAAGTCTTGGAGTACCTCTTGTATTTCATGATCCTCGATGCATCTCAAATAGGGACCTGAAAGAGATTTTCTATATGCAATATCTTGTAAAATAATGAATTGTGATACCTTCAATCTGAAAGCTTTGGGGTTTTCCCCCATAGAGGCTTCTCCATCTTGGAGGAATTTCTTGATTGGAAGGATCCAAGATCCTGCTTTTGGGGAGGATGAATGATCTTTAAGTTCTTCTGTGCAATCCACTGTTACCTCTCCAGCTTTCTGTTCTCCAATTGCCGGAGACAATATATGAATGATAGGTATCTTAACATCATCTGGGATCTTTAATGATGATGCTAAGTTTGCTAAGGCATCTGGCCCAGCTTTTTCCTCTCTTGGTACCTGTATGATACAAAACAATTCGAAGGATTTTGCTAATTCTTCACAATTTCTAAATATTTGATCATATTCTCACCTTTTACGGTATAAGAACCGTTAAAGAGGTTAGTTATAAGTAAAGAGTCAATGTAAACTTGAAGATACCTGATCCTCATCTGTTTGGCTAAAAGTAAACTTGCGATAAGTGCTTCGTATTCTGCCTCATTGTTGGTGGCTTGGAATGCACATGCAATGGACTGGGGTATTATATCCCCTGCAGCGATTTCAGTAGGATACCTAATCCGGTTCCTCTTACATTGGATGCTCCATCAGTAAAGAGGATCCAAGGATCCTTGGTTTTACCTAGTTGTTGAATTTCCAAATCAGCTTCCACTTGCATGTCACTACTGAAATCAGCCACAAAGTCTGCTAGCGCTTGTGACTTGATGGTTGTTCTGGGATCATACTGAATATCGTATGCACTCAGTTTCACAGCCCATTTGACCATCCTTCCTGACAGGTCTGGTTTTCTATGAACATTCTTAACAGGATAATTAGTACTTAAAATAATAGTATGTGTTTCAAAATAGTGTCTCAACTTGGTTGAGGCCGTAATCAAAGCAAGAATAAATTTTTCAAGGTGAGAATACCTGACCTCTGCATCTAAGAGGCTTTTACTAGCATAATATACTGGATGTTTTTGTCCTTCATGATCATTGGCTAGAACAGCACTGACTACATTACCTGATACAACTAGGTATAGGGACAGTGGCTCACCATCTATTGGCTTCATCAAAGCGGGTGCTGAGGATAAATAATCCTTAAGAGACTTAGTGTGTCTTCATGCTTTCGAGTCCATTCAAAATTTTTATTTTTCCTCAGGATATCATAGAAGTTTTTGCACTTCTCTGAGTATCTGGAAATGAATCTATTGAGAGCAGCTATTCTTCCCGTCAACCTTTGAACATCTTTAGCATTGACATGAGACTTTAAGTTGATTATGGCTTCTTATGGCTCGGGACTCGCTTCTATCCCCCTCTTGGTCACCATGTACCCTAGAAACTTTCCAGCCTTAACACCAAAATGACATTTTGACAGATTCGATGTTGAATGCTTCTTCAAGATCTTTGAGGTGATCCTCAGCTCTCTTTGACTTCACTACCATGTCATCTATGTGACTTCCATGGTTTAGCCTAACTGATCCTTGAACATCATGTTGACCAATCTTTGATATGTTGCACCTGCATTTCTTAATCCGAAAGGCATAGCAATATAACAGTATATGCCAGTAGGAGTCATGAATGTTGTATCCTCCTGATCAGATGGTTCCATCTAAATTTGTTGAAATCTAGAGGAAGCATCCATAAAGGTAAGCATTTCATGTCCTCTCGTTGCATCCACCATGGAGTCTATATGTGGTAACGGAAAAGGATCCTTGGGGCATGCCTTGTTTAAATCAGTAAAATCGACACACACACCCTCAACTTTCCATTCTTTTTAGAAACAACAACCACATTAGTGTAGGTTCCTAGCCGGATCTACACAGGAGTATCTCATAATACGTAGGTGCGGAATCCCTATGTAACACGATACGAGCGTAAGACGTACAATACGTTAAAAAAACACGAACACACGTTACAATACTAATAAGACACGTTGTATTGCAACTCTTCAACACGTGATATTCAATCACAAAACCACGTTATGGAAATCACCCATTGAAACAAGCCGTAAGCTGAGGTTAAATACACCTCGACAACTTCGCCTAACATGTTAGGGGAAGTTGTCCTAACTTCGCTTGTCCACAAGTTCGCCTACATCCCAGGCGAACTTGTGTGACACAGTATCTAAAACCACATCAAACAATCTAACTCGATTACAGACACATACAAAACACTAGATACTGAACTACTGACATCATGCACCAACAGACTCCCCCTTGGCAGTAGCTTCATATCTCTATCTTCAATCACATGTCTTGTAATCCCAAAAATCTCGTGTCACACGTCTTCAAGCATGAACTCCTTCTCTGACACAAACAGAAACAACTCTCTGATATTTCTTGGCTTCATCTTTCCATGCAGGAATATAGGATATCTTTTTCTCGTTTAGCACCTGCAAGTCAGCTTGAGACAAATTTACCAAGTGCATGGGATCATACACTCTCAGAAATTCTTGTTCATCTTCATCCTTCATAACCGCTTCAGCTGTTTGACTATCAACATACCACCATTTAAGATTCTTTAAGACATCCTTGGGCATTGGTTTCATCGGCACTTCTTTCAAACACCGGATCGGCTTATACTTCATTACCATCCAAGGTTTGCCATCAGCTCACATTCCTCTGTCTTTATCTTCAACAAGCTTCCCTTTCTGCGGCTTTAACAACTCGAACTTTTTCTCTTTATACTTTCTTTCCACACAATCTTCCCAATGATTCTAGCCATATTATCATCACTTCTGTTTATCAACCCCAACTTGGCCAAATCCTTCACCTCACATTCAGGCAAGGTATTCAACGATCTCAACAACCTCTTAAAGTACTGAATCCCATCAAAGCGTTTAATCACAAATAGCCTCAACTGCTCATCATACAACCAGCATATAATACCCTTTTTCGATTCATCATACCCTTTGATATTGTAACATTTCTTGAACATGGTCGGAACCGCTGGCTTCTTTGTCTTTACGAACCACTGAGCGTATCCTTCTTTCCATCTCGGCTGCTCTTCCCATTCAGACTCATCAATTTCCATATCTTGACCCACACTTGCCTTATCAACGTCTGGGATATCGTGTTCAACACTGTCATCCACAATCTCTCCCTCTTCAATCTCACTGTCAATCACAATCTCGGCTCCTATCTTTTCAATCTCCTCAACCGGTAACACATCGTCGTCACCCACAACATCATCATCCACCATTTCCTCATCATCTACTACCACCATATCATCACCACCTGATCCACCTGTTGTACCAGTTGACTCCCCCTGAGATGTGGAAGTCCCAAGAGTTTGTTCAGTTCTTGGCAACTCACCACCTGCACCTTTTGATGCACTGGGATCATCGTCTCTATCATGACTTTTCTTCGTTCTCAACTCATCGCCCTTGCAGCTCGTCTCCCCCTGAGATGCTAAGAACTATTTTAAAGCATCAAAAAGTTTACCGTGCTCAACCAGGAGGGACGATTGGATCTGATTTTCTGCAACAAGGCGCTGGATAGCTTGAGTCTGGATAAGATTAATTCTTGATGTTCTGCCACCACCCTCTCAAGAGCTGCTATCCTTTCAGAATTAGATAATGT
The DNA here is from genome assembly GCF_021521415.1 of Bidens hawaiensis. Lineage (NCBI taxonomy): Eukaryota > Viridiplantae > Streptophyta > Magnoliopsida > Asterales > Asteraceae > Bidens > Bidens hawaiensis. The sequence continues at coordinate 158,005 of NW_027491723.1, read as the reverse complement.
AGCATCAAAATCAAACCTCATATGAGAAACGTCTTGAGCATAAGGTGGTGGGATTCCCAAGCTAGCCGGAATATCTGAATCAGGCTGAAAAGTAACCGCTGGTGGAGAGAAACGAACCACAATTGAGCTTTCACCAGCCCCCGAGCCCTCACCCGTTCTGACCCTTTTCGATCGACGAATCAAATGATCTAACTCCTACTCAAAGTCAGAGTCACTATCATCCGAGTCTTTCTTCCTTTTTCCATGAATTCTTTCCTGGGTGACCAGAATCTATCGTGCTTCAGCAATATCATCAGCTGAGGAGTCAGAGTCGGTTCTCTCAGAATCAGCTACAGACGTAGCTACCATCGACACATTTAAGCCAGAAACCTCAGCTACTGAGACTTGAACCTCTGCAGCAGGATCAACTCTCTCCATATCAAAGAACCCTTGGCCACCAAAAGCAGCTTCAATATCCATCTGTTCCTCTGGAGCCACAACAGGATCAGCAGGCAATGCTTGCTGTACCACAGGTGGTGGTTGAGGAACATCAGCCTGTTGCGGTGCCTGGTCCTGAAATTCGTCTCCACGAGGAGCAACATACGCAGGGTTTATCAAATAACCAAATAATGGAGTATGTCGTAGACGAAGCTCCGGTTTACTGCGAGCACTCAACGACCTGCATTGCGCAAAGATCCTCTTGCTTACACTCTCTACATATCGAATGGGACGGCGTTGTGGTAGAGTAGGAGCTACATGGTTCAAGATCATCTGCAAGAATCTTGGATACATCAAAAATCTTTCACGAGCGACCGCGCGCCTCTGACGGTCGATGTCATAGAACACTATCTGACTGAAGCTGTAGGGCTTGTTGTAAGTCAGTGCTGTCATTGCTGATTGTATCGTTGCACCCATACCGTCCGTACCAGCCTTACGACCCGACATGCACACAATCATCACGTGCATCAGAAAACGCCATTGATCTAATAAAAATCCCTTTCGCCTCTGAGTGTCACCCAATGGACCTGAATAGCCCATTCGTAAAAATGCACCATCTCTGAATAGAGCAAAAAAGTCGGTTGGATCATCTCTAGTTTCAGTCCCGAACTGCAAGGCGATCCTGATCTGTTCTGATGAGAACTGGACCTCCTGATTGTTTACTGTGGCGCGCATGACCGGAGGCTCAACTCTATAGTCATATTCTACTGTCCTCCAGAAATCTTCAATGTTCGGTAGAGATATGGGTAGAGTTGTGGTAATAGCGTGGAAAATAACCGAGCGAACAAGGAAAGAGATGATCTCGTGAAAATCATCTACACCACTAGCATCCGGATCCAGTGTAATGTACATATTGTGCCCCGGAAAGAATTGACGGTTGTTATCACCACCTTCGTCACCACCGGCACCACTAGCTCCTGCTACAGCAGCCATCTCTGCACAACAAACGGTCTAAGTTAGAACATCGACAAAGTGGATCATAACTTCGCCTGTTACCATGAGCGAAGTTATGATAACTTCTTAAATGTAAGCGAAGTTAGACATATGGTGAAGTTGAGTACAACTTCGCCTTAAACATAACTTCGCCGGATAACAGATAAGAATTTTTAAATAATATAAAGCAGTAGGCGAAGTTAAACCTTAGGCGAAGTTGACAATAACTTCGCCTAACCCTAACTTCGCCTGAGAATAATCAGATAACATAATTAATTTAAAATTGATCAGGCGAAGTTATGCCTTAGGCGAAGTTGAGAATAACTTCGCCTAAACTTAACTTCGCCTGAATCTGAAACGGCGAATTACAGAAGTCCGATCTTGTTTTGATTGGTGAATTTGTGATAGATAATATAAAAGGAAGTTACTATGGATATCAAGACGATCACATTAGTTAAAAACACATATGAAATAGATTGGTTATCGGGTGTTTAAAGGTTTGCATGAACGAAGTCACAAATCAGACCAAAACGACATCAGATTAACATCATTGACACGAATTATAAGTTATCCCGAGCCTACACACCTTTAACATGGATTGAAAACGAAAATAACAAGGTTCGGTTCGATACGAGGATTAAGTTCGCCGAGGTTTATAGGAGCTTAAGTTCGCTGTGTTATTGGAAGGAATAATGAATTTGACTTGATTGACCCTTATATATGTTTGAATATTCACAGGCGAAGTTAAGGTTAACTTCGCTTACCCTTAACTTCGCCTCTTAACAACTTCGCCCCTGCACAACTTCGCTTAGTATTAAACTTACAAAACAGGCCCTTATACATTAGATCAAATTTCAACATTCTTTTAAAATTCTTCGTTAAACATTTAAACTTTACAATCAAAGAACCAAGTAACCAAGCTTTGAACTAATAAAACGAAAGATGTAATGAAAATTGTAGAAGTTAAGTAAACGGGATCAAATTTCAGTCTTGACGGGGACCAGCATGTTTTAGAAAAGATCCGAACAGGAATCATACTAATTAAGTGGCTGTCACATAGATCCATGTTCAGCGGTATTATGACATAAAGAAAACAGTTGTAAGCAGGTATACAACTTAGTATGGTTTTCATAGCTTCTGTGATACGGTTTAGGTTCAATTAAGCTCAAAATTTAGATGGACATCACATCAGAGATTGTGATGCCTCCTATCTATTCTCAAAGCGTATTTGGCTTTCTCCAAGTCATCCCGAGTTGACCTCGACCCGTAGTGTCTGATTAAATAGTAAGTACATATCAATCTTTAGAGGTTACTTCCCGTTCTCTTTCTTGCCTCTTGATTGATAAGTATAGCAACAAACGTTCAGAAGGCTTAACAACATTTTTTTTTAATAAAGATTAACACAGCTTCAAATAGTAGACGACTTCAAGTCCCGAATCTGGATCACTGCAGGTACTTGACACACTATTTTCTCGGGAATCATAACAATCACAGGCTCGTGTATGACTGGGTAATCACTTTTTCGCCTATCATTCGGAAAGATGTATATGGATACATGCACAACTCTGAATGATTCTCCACTTTAAATCGAGGAGATTTAGTTAGTATCACTTCTACTTTTACGCACCATAAAAAGCTACCATAACATACAATGGCTGTTCCAGAGTCTTTTAGGCTTAATAACTTCACCAGTTAAGCACACAGAAATAGTATTTCTATCACTTTCCAAGGTTGGATCAATTTTCTTTTAAACATTGTATTGAAACTTCTTACGAAGTTATAGACTTGAAAAATTATATCATCTCCCTAAAAAAAAATTTTAAATTCTATCGCCCCGATCAAGTCAAAGTCTTCAGGTAAACGGCTATCCTGAAGATCCAATGGATCAGCAGGACCGACCACATACGAGTATGTGTCATTCTAACTAAGTATGAATGACTATTTTTCAGCAAAAGAATAAAAACACATCTTAAACCGCCCCGGTCACTTTCAGTCATCTGGTTAATGGCTATCCTCATAATCTACTAGTAGAAGTAAGGACCAAACGTATCTGAGGATATGTCCTTCAAACTGAAGCAACCGACATAATTCTAAGCGATAAAGATGTTTTTTTTTTAAATTAAAAACCAGGTTACTCGGGATTGATCATCCCATTAAGTTCAACAGGATTTTGAAAACGAGTTCGGTCAAACGCTTTAGTAAAAAGATCGGCGAAATTATCCAATGAATCAACCTTTTCTAGCATTATTAATTTCTTCTGAGCACAATCCCGAATAAAATGATGACGATTGTCAATGTGTTTAGTTTTGCTGTGTTAGGACATGAAATGTCACATGTATGTCCCCAGTTCTATCAGGTTGGTTCAACATGAAACCAACGATCGTGAAACCAAGTTAACGTACTGAAAATGTCAAACGAAGCTGATTCGATCGAATCAGTGACTGATTCGATCGAACCAGATCTCATTCGATCGAACCAGATCTCATTCGATCTAACCAGGTCTCATTCGATCGAACCATATCTCATTCGATCGAATGAGTATCTCATTCGACCGAATGAGTCTTCGGTATATAAACGTTACTTGGGAAATTTCACAGGTAGAGAACAGAATACACACTCACGAACCAGCAGCCTACAGAAACTCTCTCGACTGTTCTTCGTGTTCTTGGTCGTTTCCTCCAATCCTAGGCGTCAAACCCCTTTAGGAATCGTACCTACGTGTCCGTTGATCACCACCGAATCGCCGTGTTAGAGGATTCCGCACTCTAACACGTTGCCCTGTGAATCGTTGGGAAACCGAGTCCCGAATCGGTCCTACAAAGTGGCATCAGAGCTTAAGGTTCTTGATTCACGAAAGATTCGTGGTGATATTCGTGTTTTTCTCGTGAAAATCATATATTTTGCTTGAAAAATTTTCGAAATCATGTGTTTTTGTTCTTGGTGTTCATTGTGTTCTTATCAAAAACTCATAAAAGTCATATATTTTGGTTTTTGATCTAAAGATTTGGTGTTAAAATTCCGGGTTTTAACAAGAACATTCATCGTGTTCTTCGTTTTTTTTAAACGTTTGATCCATTTTTGTTTGGTTGGTTATTTGTTTAAGTGTTAATACACTTAAAAGAGTCATTTTTTGCTTCCAAATCAACTAGGATTCGTGTTATTGAATTTACAACCGAAAATCTGGTCAAATCTTCTAAGTTTGGAAATTCCATAAATCCCGATCGAACAAGTCGTATGTTTGGAACTCATTCGATCGAATAAGCCCCTTATTCGATCGAACCAGTTTGAATTTTGACCGAATCAGTTTTTCCCGCCGTGATCTGCGCCAAGTCCATTCGATCGAATCAGTTCATCCTTTCGATCGAACCTGTTCCAGTCGATCGAACAAGTCTCAGATTAGATCCACCCATTCGATCTCTTTCTTAGTCGACTGCCAGAACCCTTTCGATCGAACCGGACATCCATTCGATCGAACCTGTCACCTCATTCGATCGAACTAGATTTTATTCGATCGGATAAGCTTCAGAAGACCAGAACAGTGAATCAGTCAGTCATTCGATTGAATCAGAACACATTCGATCGAATAAAGAACACACTCGATCGAATCAGTCACTCACTCGATCGAATCAGTCACTCACTCGATCGAATCAGTCACTTTCGATTAAAAGATCAAAGATTGAAGCAAAGAAGCAAACATGGCTGCCAGTTCAAGTACAAACAAAAGGATCCAATCGATCCTTGAGAGTGATTCAGAATCTGGAAGCTTCAACAAGCCTCCAAAGTTGATGGCACTCAATGAGTTTACTACCTGGAAGACAAGATTCCAGATTCATATCACAGGTGTGAATCCTGGACTATGGGAAGCGGTTCAGACAATGTGGGTGCATCCTACAAACGATGATGGTGAAAGCCTGAGCTACTTTAGGCTGTCAGAAGAACAAAAGATAGCCTTTGATGCTGAAAAGAAAGCCTTCTCCTTACTGTCTCAAGCTCTCTCCAGCGATCTCTTCCATCAGTTTAACCAGTTCACAACAGCATCAACACTTTGGAACGCATTGGTTGAACGATGTGAAGGATCTGAGTCACTTAAAGAAATTCACGCACGGGAGCTAAAGCGTGAATTTGATTTGTTTGGTCCAGAATCCGGAGAAGACATTGAATCGTTGCTGTCAAGGTTCTATCATCTTATGTCAGAGCTAAAGTCCTATAATGTCAAAACAACAGGGACTGAAAAGGTTAGATGTCTCGCTCAAGGACTCCCAACAAGCTGGAACACCTTCCTGACTGTGATGAGAAGAAGTCATCAATTGGAGACGATTCTTCTTTCTGACTTTATTAAAGAAATCAGACAGGAAGACGCTGAATTAAGAGCATCCTCCAGGAAACCCAGAGCAACATCTGACAAGTCGCTGTACATGTCAAAATCACCAATGTCAGATTCAAATGACCATGCTCCAATGAAGACTGCGTTTGTCTCCTCAATGTCAAATCAATCTAAGGAGACCGAAATGAGATCTTCTGCACCACCAACATCAAATTCCGGAAATTCAAGTTCTAACTCCGGACCCAAGTCAACTGAAAAGGCAACGTTAAACACTGAAGGCTTGGGAAAGGTAACGGTGGAAGTTGCCAAAGAACATATGGCAACGTTAGGCACAATAATTGAATCATACAGTTTAATGGTGGCTGGTAAACTTGGCAACAGTCATCTGGACAGCGATGACTATGAACAGCTAGATGAAGACGATATGGAACGCATCGACATAATGTGGGCACTTGGCAGCGCGTTCCGTAGGGCTAGAAAGTGGGCTAAGAAAACAGGCCAAGCTCTTTCAATCAACAATAAATCCAAGTTTGGATTTGATAAAACAAAAGTTAAATGCTACAACTGTGGCGAACTTGGTCATTTTGCCAAGGAGTGCTCTAAACCAAAGAGGGAAGGTCACCAATATCCCTTCCGAACTACTTCAACTTCATCTACTCCTGCCGCAGCCGCTGCAAATGTCAACAATGAGAGACAACTGGTCCCTCAGAATCAAACAACAGCGAACAACGCCAACATCAACAATGAAGCTGCTCTTGCTGTTCAAGGTGATGAAGGCGAGTCCTGGAACTTCAGCATTAACATGGCTGACATAAACATTGTGAATCAAGACTCAGAATCTGGGTCTGATGATTCCTCAACTGATGAAGAATACATTGTCGAGGAGCTAGCTACTGAAGAAAATGAAGGAGAGCATGAAGCTGAGGTGTCATCAGTGGAGATTATGGAGGATCAAGAAAAAGAGTCAAATGTTCCTCAATCATCTCCAAGTTCAACAATTCCTGCAGAAGCTGCTACTGTTGAAGAAGTCAACAAGGTACTGTCAAAAGCAAAGTCTGCATCTTTTCTGGAAAGAGCAGGGAATCTTTACTTCGCGTTCATGGCAGAGACGTCAAATGATGCCAAGGTAAGTTCTAACCCTACTACTCCCAAACCAGAAAATACCAAATGTTTAAAATGTGAAATGTCTGAACAAGAAATTCATTCTCTGAAAGAGAGAATTGAAGATCTCGAGGCTTATAAACAAGCAGCCTCAAGATCTTTAATTGAACTGACTGACGCTCTTGCACAAAACAAGGCTTGGAAGCAGAAAGAGTCTGCTTTTAAAGAAAAAGTTGATAGCCTTAAGCGTCAGAACAAGGAATTGGAGATATGTGTTCTAAATCAACAAGATTCTATAAATTTTCATATCAATAAAAATAATGTCTTGAAAAAGGAAATGGAAAACACAAAAGCTGATCTTGAATCATTGACTTTCAAATTAAAAAGTTACTCCAATTCCTCTTATTTGCTAGAACACATTATCCCCGAGTTCCGGTGCAAAAAGGAAAGAGGTGTGGGATATCACAATGTCCCACCCCCTGTGCTGAACCAATTTGTGAGCACACCAGGAGCTGTGCCAGATGATGACTCAAATGTTAAAACACCCGAGGACACAAACCAAATTTCAAAGTCCAAGGGTAAAGAAGTCATTGACCCGGCTCCTGAGACCAAACCAAATGTTGTTGCCACAGACTTAGGTTCCACAACTAAGTCAGGCCCATCCACATCTAAATCAAAGGCAACAACAAGTAATTCTCAGAAGAACAAGTTTAATCATAAATCTGAGAAAGTGCATGTGGAACATGGTACCCAGTTTGTCAGAGAGGATAACTTTAATGAAAAACATAATTTTCCAAAACCCCCTCCCAGACAGACTTCACCCCAAAATGTCAAATCAAAGGGGTACTATGGTAACAAACAACAACAAAGTTATTACTCTCCACCACGTCAAAGGGGGAGAAACTACTGTTTCTCATGTGGAGAGGTTGGCCATATAGCAAGATTCTGTTACAAGTACACGGATCCTAGATATGTCAAGTCAACTCTTATGAGGCGACCGACCGTTGACATTCAAAGTCAACCTCGGTCTCACACACCGCGGTCGGTTTCTCCTAGGAAACCTCAGTCAACCTCACCACACAGATCACCGAATCCCTCTAGCCCAAGTGTTTCCACTTCAACAAGTGAAAGTCAGTCTTCAACCAGTTATGTCAAACATGTTGAGAAGAAGACTGACAGTTGGAAACAAAAGAAAAACAATACTGTTGATAACAATGTCAAACCAGAAAACGGTGTTAATGAGGGTAAATGGATTGAATTGTTAATTCATGATGATAATGGAAAACCCAAGACCATAAAGGCTTGGGTTTCCAATGATATTTAAACCTTTTATTTTTTGTGTGCAGGTTGCTCTGTATGATCCAAGATTCAACATGTGGATCATCGACTCAGGAGCTTCCAGGCACATGACTGGAAACATGAATCTCCTATCCAGTGTCAGACAGATAAAAGGAGGTGTAGTTTCCTTTGCAGGAAATCAAGGTGGTTACATCACGGCCCAAGGAATTGTTTCTAATGGGCGAATTTCGTTTGATAAGGTTAATTTCATCAAGGAGTTGGAGAACAACCTGTTGTCGATAAGTCAAATCTGCGACAAGGGTTTCAAAGTTATGTTTGATGATCGAGACTGCAACATCTTGGCTAAGGATTTCACCATTTCTGAAGACAAGGTTTTAATGTCAGCCGCACGCCAGAGTGATCTCTACATTCTGGATATGGCTAAGGCAGGGTCATCGTCTCCAACGGCGACATGTTTTGTGTCCAAGGCATCCGAACGTGATACTGTCATATGGCATAAACGGATGGGACACATTAATGTCAGGAACATGAACAAGCTTGTGCACAACAGGCTAGTTGAGGGAGTTAATCTGAGAAGTTTCCGTCTCCCTGATTCGTGTGTGCAGTGCAAAGCGGGAAAGCAAGTAAAAAGGTCTCACAAGTCTAAGAGTTTCCACTCGATTGATATTCCATTGGAACTCCTTCATATGGATCTTTTTGGCCCAATCAGCGTCAAAAGTATCTCTGGGCACTCATACTGTCTAGTGGTTACTGATGAATATTCGAGATTCTCTTGGGTGTTTTTCTTGAAAGCAAAGTCCGAGACATTTGGGTGTATAAATCTGCTAGTTACAACTCTTGAGTCACAGTACAATCTGAAGGTTCGGAGAATGCGTACAGATAACGGGACAGAGTTTAAGAATGCGAATGTTGAAAACTTCTGCAAAGAAAGAGGTATTGTTCAGGAGTTCAGTGCCCCGTATGTTCCACAAATGAATGGGGTTGCTGAAAGGAAAAATCGAACGTTAATCGAGACAGCTAGAACAATGTTAGCAGACTCAGTGTTGCCTGTCACGTTTTGGAGTGAGGCAATTGCCAACGCCTGTTTCACATTGAATCGGGTAGGCATTGTCAAGCGCCACGGCAAGACAAGCTTCGAGCTTCTTCAACGACGGAGACCTAATTTAGAGCACCTGGAACCATTTGGAGCTCTTTGCACGTTACTTAAAAGGCAAGTCGGTAATAAGTTCGAGGAGAAGATCATCAACGGCTATTTTCTGGGTTACAGTGTACCTCTCAAACGTGTCTTCAACAGATCAACAAAATTAGTTGAAGAATGGTACCATGTCGACGTTCAACGCTATACAGAACCAGCCAAGGGGTCAGGAGAAGACTGGTTGTTTGATTTTGACAAATTGTTCAAGTCATTCAATTTGTATGAGGTTGCTATTCAGATGATGTATGAGGCGCAAAATGCACCTCCTGATGAATCACAGCAATCTTCACCTCATCCTGGTCCATCATCGTCTTCCTCCACAGAGTCTAGCGAGCAAGTTCAAGAGTCATCCGAATCTGAATCTGAAGATGAATCACCAGCAGATGATGTACAAACGGCACCGACACAGGTTACTCCACAACCTTCATCGTCAAATCAAGAAGCGCCAAATGCAGATCAGCCTCTAACGTCTACTTCAGAGGCACCAAACGCTCCAGTTCCTGAGCCGAACTTAACTAACTTGGAACAAAATGTTGTCGTTCCTGACAATCCGGTGGTCAGGACTGAACGTGATCATCCACAAGACAACATTATAGGGGACATTCAACAGGGTGTCAAAACACGTCGACAACTGAATTTTGGCCTCTACACTGAAATGATGGAGTCAGGATCAGTTGCGCTAAATGCCCATGAATGCTTCTTAGCACAAGAAGAACCACGCAGCATCACCGATGCGCTGAAAGACGCTAACTGGGTTTCAGCCATGCAAGAAGAATTATTTCAGTTCAAGAGACTTGGTGTGTGGAAGCTGGTGGATCTCCCCAAAGGACAGAAGAAAATTGGCACTAAGTGGGTACTCAAATGTAAACGCGACGATCGTGGAGTGATTGTTCGCAACAAAGCCCGCCTGGTGGTCCAAGGGTTTAGGCAAATCGAGGGCCTAGACTACAATGAGGTGTATGCTCCGGTTGCGCGTTTGGAAGCAATCCGGATGTTCTTGGCGTATGCGTCTTTCAAAAGATTCAAAGTATATCAGATGGACGTCAAGAGTGCCTTTTTGTACGGTCACATCGAAGAGACCGTATATGTGGCACAACCTCCAGGTTTTGAAGACCCAAATCACAAGGACAAAGCCTACCTGCTCAACAAGGCTTTGTACGGTCTTCACCAAGCCCCGAGAGCTTGGTACAAGGAACTATCCAAACACCTTCTGAACAACGGGTTTAGAAGAGGAACGATCGACTGCACGTTATTTACAAAGGAGAAAGAAGGAGATCTCATTATGGTACAAGTGTACGTGGACGACATCATTTTCGGATCCACGAATAAAACACTATGCAAGGAGTTTGAACAAGTGATGCAAGAAAAATTTGAAATGAGCTCCATGGGTGAGATGAAGTTCTTCTTAGGACTTCAGGTTGATCAAACAGACTCCGGTGTCTTCATTCATCAGACAAAATACGTCAATGACATCTTGAAACGGTTCGAGATGTTGAGTTCCTCTTCACAGGGAACTCCGTTAGAGGTTAATCACGGGATTAATCCTGACGAGAAGGGTGAATTGATCAATCCAACTCACTATAGAGGGATCATCGGATCTCTAATGTACCTGACTGCTTCTCGGCCGGACATAATGTTTGCTACGTGTCTCTGTGCACGTTACCAGTCAAAGCCGAAGGTCTCCCATCTTATTGCAGTCAAAAGAATTTTGCGTTATCTGAAGGGTACTCCAGATTGGGGTCTTTGGTATCCTCATGATGATAACTTTGATCTACATGCGTATAGTGATTCGGACTATGGTGGTTGTAAACTCGATTACAAATCAACAACAGCAGGATGTCAGTTCTTTGGAAGTCGTTTAGTAACGTGGCAATGCAAAAAGCAGACGTCAGTCTCCACTTCAACAGCTGAGGCGGAATATATTGCGGCTGCCAGTTGCTGTTCTCAAGTTATTTGGATTCAGCAACAGATGCGTGACTACGGTATTGAATGTTCTACTACTCCCATATATATTGATAATTCTGCTGCAATTTCAAATTACCAAAAATCCTGTCCATTTTAGCAAAACGAAGCACATCGAAATTCGATATCACTTCCTTCGTGACTGTTACGAAAAGAAGTTAATCGATGTGGTAAAAATCCCCACTCAGGAACAACGCGCTGATCTCTTCACTAAATCATTTGACAAACCACGGTTTTTATATTTGCTAGAGATCAACGGCGTTAAACGTCAATCAGATGATGTTCCTGAAGATATCATTTAAATTGTTTTTCATTTTTTCTTTTCTTAAAAATTTGAAAAATCCAAAAAGATTTTGTTTTTATAATTTTTAGGGGGAGAAAGGTTTCAAGAAACCCAAAAACATCAAAAAAATTTTAAAATTTTGAGAAGTTGATCTTGTTACAAGAAAGATGATAGTACACAGACGCTATCATACTGAGACATCAAAAAGATTTTTATTTCTGTATAGCTTATTCTCATTTTCCTCATATTAAAAAAAAAAAAAAAAAAAAAAAAAAAAACGTCACTATCTCTTAGAATTATGTCGGTTGCTTCAGTTTGAAGGACATATCTTCAGATATGTTTGGTCCTTACTTCTACTAGTAGATTATGAGGTTAACCATTAACCAGATGACTGAAAGTGACCGGGGCGGTTTATGATGTGTTTTTATTCTTTCGCTGAAAAATAGTCGTTCATACTTAGTTAGAAGGACACATACTCGTATGTGGTCGGTCCAGCTGATCCTTTGGATCGTCAGGATAGCCGTTTACCTGAAGACTTTGACTTGATCGGGGCGAAATAATTTAAATTTTTTTTTATCCAAAAACATTCATATATTCAGAAAATGAGAAATTGTATCCAACCTTTGGGAAGTGATGGCACACTGACAGTAGCATGATGTTAAAAAGATATAAAGTGAAAAATTGGTCATGCATAGTACTAATGTGATATATTGGTAGGCTTATCTTACTGAATTGAGTCTGGATTTGACCTATCTAAATCATTTAGATTGTCAGCTGTGGGTGTACATCTAAGATAAATTGACGAGACGTCACTGTCTAAAGATCAATATCAATTGAGGATATGTCTTATCACGCGTACACGAATTACCATCGGCCCAAATTGGTTCCCCCAAAAGCTAAATTCTTAAAAAAAATGTTAGATCTTCGTGTTGCAGGTCTGCTTTCATCGAAAGTCCCTTCTAAATCAAATGCTTTAAACATTGATTAAGGAGGAGTATTAAATATTTTATACTTCACCGGCTTTGGAATGATCTCCCTCTGTGATACGTAAGTATCGACCTGGACAGCGCTCTTCCATGCTGTGATATCTAAAGTTATTATCTCCCTCTGTGATACGTAAGTATCGACCTGGACAGCGCTGATAACTTGGATATCTGTATTAAATATCTTATGCTCCACCGGTTTGGATTGATCTCCCTCTGTGATACGTAAGTATCGACCTGGACAGCGCTCTTCCATACTGGTATATCTAAAGTTATTATCTCCCTCTGTGATACGTAAGTATCGACCTGGACAGCGCTGATAACTTGGATATCTCCTGAAAAAAAAAATTAAAATAAATGATTTGGGGACAAGTAGATGAATACCGAACACGTATGTGAAAACATGATAAAATCATCAAGTTGCTAATTAAATTCGCAAGAATGAGAAAAGCAACAAAATTTGATGAAAAGCGAACAAAGGGGATCCTATAAGCTTATGGTCGTTTGTCAAAAATAAGATGCGCCGATTTAACTGTTCAATATGTTGTGAGGTCCTACATGAGTCAATCAAAATATGGTGGGATACATAGCTGTGATCACAAGCAATTATCAAATGGTCATTGACAGACGAGAGGATGTTTGTTTAAGTTTAAATGGACAAATATACCCATAATCGCATCGGTAATATGCATCGACCAAAAGAAATTATATTGAACTTACTGAGTGCTACAATGTCAGTACTGATCCCATGTTCGGATCTTTCTCACAAAAAGAATGTTCATTATGTCTAGTTTAATATTGTATACTCTTTTATTAAGAAAAATCAAAAACATGTGAAAAATCACGAAAAGTCTCAGTAGATAGTCAAATAAGTCTGTATGATTTCTTATTATAGATCCTTCTCAACCAAAAATATTGTACTTTAAATTTTATACAGTTACTTATTTCAGTTTGAATATTATAAAAATTCAAAAAGATCTTTATTCTGAATTATTTTTATTTTTATTCTGCTTTAATGTTGATGAGAAATCATCCTGTGACAGGTAGTCTGATCCCTGTCCCTTCCTTATTTCTATTTATTTTTCATTTTATTTAGTTCTGTTTGTTTGAAAATCGATGAGAAATCATCGTGACAGGTAGTCTGATCCCTGTCTGATCCTACTAAATGTTTGTCCAGTGTGTAGGAATGAAAGAAAACTTCATGCAGGTTGCTAAATGTTTATCTGCGCAACCGACTGTGCATGAAAGAAAGAAGAAGTGACAAGAAAACCCAAAGATGGTTGTGCCTGATATTTTTCCGTGTGTTTACTAATGTCTTATGATCTATATGTTCTGTAGGAACTAAGCTCTCATTATCGGAAAATGTCTAAGAAAACTAACCAAGTATCAAAAGTTTATGTTTTCTTGCAGGTTCAAAGGCACCACGATCGATGACAGGGAATAAAAAGTTTAAAAGTTTATTTTTCCAAAGTTTGTCCCTCATTCGATCGAATATGTTGCTATTCGATCGAGTAAATCGATCGAATGAGCCGATTCGATCGAGTCAGTTGTTGTGAGAATGAGAAGTGTTGCGAGAGACTTATTCGATCGAATAGACTCTCATTCGATCGATTGGTCCAATCGAACAAGTCCATTCGATCGAATGAGTCCAGAAACAGTATAAATACTCAGACTCATTCGATCGGTCAGTATTATTCGAAAAAATTAACGGAAATTTACTCTCAAAATTGTTTACGCGAAACCCTCGTTTTGATCCGTTCATCTTATTCGATTTTTCACGTACTTCAATAAAATGTAAGTTTTTTTGGATTTTAACCGTGTTTTGATCATGTTTTTGGTCGTTTTAGTTCTCGGAAACGGACTTTAGAACGAAACTGATGTTGAACTGTTTTTTAATCGTTTAAGTCTTGTAGTTTAATGTTGATACATGTTCATAAACTTCAACTGGTGCTATCTGTGTGTTGCGTATCTTTAAACGATCGAAAATGTCGATCGGGTTTCTGCAGATTCTGGGCTGAAGTTGAAGGAGTCGAATCAGTCTACTCGATCGAACGAGTCTCTTGTTCGATTGAATGAGACTTATTCGATCAGTAGTTCGATCGAATCAGAGGTCAAAGATGATATCTATCTCATTCGACTGTCTGTGATCGAACTAGATCTCACTCGATCGAATGAGTAGCTCACTCGATCGAATGAGTAGCTCATTCGATCGAATCTTTACTCATTCGATTGAACAAGTCCAGAATGTTTGAAAATGTTAAACGCATTCAGTCTTTTCGATATCTGTTCGTTCTAACACGTTTATGTTTGCAGATAAAATGGCTGAAGTTGCAGAAGTTTTCGTTCCCTTCAAAACATCAATCAAGCACAATATTGTAGCCTTTCTCGACGAAAAGGCAAGCCATGGGAAAGACTTTGCAACAATGATCAAATTCCTGAAACGGTCCAGGATTCACGGACCTATCTCAAGGGTAGTAGAACCCATTATGTCAATTCAACAGGAATTCTGGAGGAATGCCTCGCACGACAAAACTGTTGTGCCGTCGGTAATTCGCTCCAATGTTAGAGGGCACGGAATTGTTGTATCTGCCCAAATCCTCAGGGAAGTCTGTGGATTTGCTGATGCTGATTCAGATCCTACTGGGTTACATCCTGCTGGAACCAGAGGATGTTTTGCAAGAATGAAGTACGATGGTGACCTGAATGCCGGTCTACTCCATAAAGCCAATCTGTGTCCAGAGTTCAAATATCTGGCACACGTGGTGATGCACTGCTTAGGGCCTCAAAGAACAAGTTTTGACAAATTGAGGGAAAGCATGCAGTTCACAATGGCTGCATTAGTGATGAACCGCCCCTACAACTTCTCGCAGATGACCTTCAGCCATATGGTGGAAAATCTGACAATAAAACAAGGGGCGGGCGAGAAATTTCTACATTACCCGAGATTTGTGCAAATGATCGTCGATAGTCAAGCTCCGGGTCTACTGAAAGAAAATGAGGGTGATGTGGTGAAACTGGACCACATGAAGAACGAAACCCTCAACCGTTTAAAATCTTACAAGGATCGCCCCACAAGACCACCACACAAACGGTGTTTTGGGCACGTGACAAATCCGTCTTACAAGGCTCCTCCGAAGAGGAAGTGGAGGAATGCCGCCAGTGATTCAGACGTCGAGAACTTACCTTATCAGAAAACCAGCGACGAATCTGACACAGAGGAGGAAGCGGTACCGGCAGACACCAGAACAGATGCCAAAAAAGAGGCTGATTCATTCTTTAACGTTGAGGTTCTGGATGCTGGTGATGAAGCAAGTGCATCGGATGTGCATTTTGCTGGTGAGGTTAGGGCCGAGGATGTTGCGGGCGAAGAAAGGCCTGCGAAGAGGCAAAAGAAGAAGGTTACAAGGAAGTATCGGAGTTTATTTTCTGATCTCCCACGTCCTCCAACGTTACAATCAGTTGGGACTTCGTCTGCTGCTCCTCCCGTTCAACAAGCACCGCCACCAACACAGCAACCAGCAACACAATCAGCACCACAACCGACAACTCAACCTCAACCTGAAATGTCTATACCTCCTCAGGTTGCAACAGAACTGGCTGATCTTCACAAGGCTATGATGAAGATGTTCATGTTCAAGACTGAGCAAGAAGAGCTGAACAGACGGCAAGAAGAACAAAATCGACTGAAAGATGAGCAGATTGCCCAACTTCGAGCCGAAAACGACATGCTCAGAATTGAAAACAGTCAGCTGAATGCGACTGTCGCTGATCAGGGCTCTTCTATCAAGGAACTAAGAGAGTCAAATCTAAGCCTTGAGGCGAAAGTAACCGAATTGAAAGGAGATGTTCTACGTTTGGAAGGTCCAACAAATGTTGATGTGGACACAGACGAACTTGACTCTTTAGATGATGGAGGTGAAGGTACTAGAGAGTGAATTGAGTGAATGTAGTGAGGATTTAAATGTTAAATCTTGTTAAATGATGATTTTTGTATAGACTCAGTTTCATATGTAATGATATTGTATTTCATGTTTATGATATTACATATGTTTACTTAAAATTGCTGTTAAATTGTGGTTGTTTAATCAAACAGGTGACGATGATCCGTTTAATGTCCAACCGCTGCAATCAAAAACTGCAGCAGAATTTTTCACGTTTCTACTGGACAATCCAAATGAGCAGCGAAACTTCGCAAGTGGAGACTTGGAAGAAGGTGAAATTTCTCATAATTTCACAGAAGAAGAATTGGAACAAATGTTTGAATTATCCAACGTAGAAACAGGCAAGTATCTGGCTTTGCCTCCAACAGAACAAATGTCTTCTTCTGCTGCTACACCTGATTTATCATCATCAACGGCCACTGATCCCTCACACGTCGATCCTTCTCAATTTGATGAAGTTGAAATGGAAGACTTGTCAAAGGAAGAGTATCCTGAATACTATACGTCTCAAAATGACGATCTTCCTAACTCTGCAAGTTTCTTCCAAAATGTAACAGAGGAGGAAATACAGAAGAAGGCTGAAGAAAGGTCAAACAATATGGAACAGCCTTCTGAAGCGGATCAAGCCGATTTTTTAGAGAAAACCGAGGAATGCAAGAAAGCATTCAATGCTATTCTTGAGAAGATTAGATCCAGACGACAAGCGAAGCCGACCATTCCTCATACAACGTCATATAAGATGAAGGGTCGCAGAACTTCAGGAGAAATTATCGCTTGGGCATGTCTGAAGGATCTTAACTGTGTAGCTGTCAAGAGAGAAAGGGGGGTTGAATACTTTCAACGTATTACTGATTTGAAGACCCTTCCTACTTATGATCTGAACTGTCTGAATTATCTTGATATGCTATACGCCAACTCATCTCCATTTGCCACGTATTATCAGAGTGTATTGCGAAAAGAGTACAACACAAAATGGAAGATGATCACACCACAAAGGCCGAAGAGATATATAAGCAAAAAGGAGATCGATCCAATCACCAACAGGCCAAAAGTTATTTTGAAGTACATGCCACCACTCACAATGAAGAAGATTCCTCTTAGAAAGATGAAGCAGGACTTCTACAAATCATTCAGGCATTGGTACTATGATGGAAGATTGCATGAGGCAGTTATTGTGCTCAATGACTATGGAAACTGGAGCACAATTCGTATTTTTGATCCAATGTGGCTCACAAATTTGTCAAGGGAGGATGTCTATACGTTGTACAAGACAGAGATTCTTTATGCTCCTGAAGACATAGAGCAAGCGTTAACGTACAGAAATGTCATTAGGATTTGCTTTGCCTATGACATACATGCAGGATCAAATTGGAAAGAACAACAGAAGAAGTATGCCCAAGAAACTAAAGATTAATTGTCATGTCTTTCGTTTATCTGGTTTCTTGTTGTAATTCAAAGTTAAATCTTCTGATTGTAATTGTTTTGAATTGAATGAAATATGATTTGGAATATTGTGATAGATTATGCTTTAATGTCAATTTTACAAATCTAATACAATTGTGCTTAAATGTTAATCCAAAATTCCAATTGACAGCGTCTCAGGATATGCGGAACCTATGGTAAGTCTGACTGACTGTACCATTTGATCAAGAGAGAACTCCATGAAGAAAGGAGTTTGTGGATGCAACGTATGCACCACTAGTTTTGAGAAAAGAGAGAGTGAGATAACTCCAAGGGGGAGTTACGATCGAGCAAGAGAACCCGATTGGTTACAGGCAAATAGAACTGGCTCCAAGGGGGAGTTTGTTAGGACATGAAATGTCACATGTATGTCCCCAGTTCTATCAGGTTGGTTCAACATGAAACCAACGATCGTGAAACCAAGTTAACGTACTGAAAATGTCAAACGAAGCTGATTCGATCGAATCAGTGACTGATTCGATCGAACCAGATCTCATTCGATCGAACCAGATCTCATTCGATCTAACCAGGTCTCATTCGATCGAACCATATCTCATTCGATCGAATGAGTATCTCATTCGACCGAATGAGTCTTCGGTATATAAACGTTACTTGGGAAATTTAACAGGTAGAGAACAGAATACACACTCACGAACCAGCAGCCTACAGAAACTCTCTCGACTGTTCTTCGTGTTCTTGGTCGTTTCTTCCAATCCTAGGCGTCAAACCCCTTTAGGAATCGTACCTACGTGTCCGTTGATCACCACCGAATCGCCGTGTTAGAGGATTCCGCACTCTAACACGTTGCCCCGTGAATCATTGGGAAACCGAGTCCCGAATCGGTCCTACATGCTGTATTTGACGGGATTGTTAGTTACTGAGATTGCGGCAGTATTATCAATGCAAATAGGAGTTTGAGTGAAATTCAGACCGTAATCGCGCAATTGCTGTTGTATCCAAAGAACCTGGGAGCAGCAGTTTGATGCTGCCATGTACTCTGCTTCACAGGTGGAAATGGCTACTGAGGTCTGCTTCTTGCACTGCCATGACACCAATCTTCCTCCCAGAAATTGACATCCACCGGTTGTTGACTTCCTGTTCTGGTTACAACCTCCATAGTCAGAATCTGTGTAAGCGACCAAATCCAGTTCTCCCCCTTTCGTGTACCACAATCCCAACTTAGGCTTGCCTTTGAGATAACGCAAGATCCTCTTCACTCCCTTCATGTGAGATTCCTTTGGGCTTGCCTGAAAACGAGCACAAAGACAAACTGCAAACATAATATCAGGTCTAGATGCAGTTAAATACATTAAAGAACCTATGATTGCTCGATATTGGGTGGGGTCCACGTCTTCATCACTGTCTGACTCAGCACCCAGTTTGTGGTTGACGCAAACTGGAGTATCAAATGGGGTGCTATCTTCCATCTTGAAGCGTTTGAGCACATCAAGGACATATTTTGTTTGATGAATAAACATCCCATCTTTATTCTGGTCAACCTGCAATCCCAAAAAGAAAGTTAATTCGCCCATGGCGCTCATTTCAAACCTCTTTTTCATGACTGCTTCAAAATCCTGACACAGGCGACTTTGGATGCAGCAAAAATGATGTCGTCCACATAGACTTGCACTAGTAGAAAATCTCTTCCTTTTCTCTTGATGAACAACGTGCTATCGATCTTTCCTCTTTCGAACCCATTCTCAAGTAAATAATCAGACAAGGTTGAGTACCATGCACGAGGAGCCTGATGTAGCCCATATAACGCTTTGCTCAGTTTGTACACATGATCAGGAAAATCAGGGTCAGGGAAACCTGGAGGTTGTTCAACGTACACCACCTCATCGACTTTACCATTAAGAAAGGCACTTTTCACATCTAACTAGAACACCTTCATCTCATTGTATGCAGCAAATGCCAAAAATAGTCGAATTGCCTCCAATCTTGCCACAGGAGCAAACACTTCATTGTAGTCGATTCCTTCTTGCTGATTAAACCCTTTTACTACTAGCCTCGCCTTGTTCCTTATGATTATCCCTTTCTCATCTTTCTTACATTTAAAAACCCACTTTGTTCCAATAGCATGTACATTCTTCGATTTTGCAACTAATTTCCACACCTCCATCTTCTCGAACTGTGCTAACTCTTCTTGCATGGCTTCGACCCACGAGCTATCCTTTAGAGCCATTTGATAATTCTTTGGTTCAATCTGGCTGATGAAGCAGGTGTACAAACATTCATTTATGATACCGTTTCTTTAATGCTTGCGTAAACACAAGTGTGCTCATTCAGACTTCTTCTTGTTTGAACACCGTCAGACAGATCACCTATCACGTTCTCCAACGGGTGATTTTTGTGAATTCCAGTAGTCGGAACCGGACCGACTTCCAGATTGTTTTCTAAATTCGAAGAGAGTTCATAAATGGGTGATTGATGTTGAGAATGAAAAGGATTGAAGAATTCTTCCTCAGTAGAGGCGGCAGGAGTATCAAATGCACTTGACGAAGAAGGTTGACTTTCATCGTATCGCGGACGTTGCACAACATTTTCCTCCTCGTCATACAGAATCTGTGAAGCAATTTTCTCATCAACTTCTGCAAAATCCAAGTAAGGCATATTAAAAGATTTGAAAAGTTTATCATAGTCGAAAGCTTCAGCGTGTCCCATGCTAGGCTTTGGTGATTTGTAACTTGTAATGTCCGTGTTACATACCACCTCAACCTTGCTGTTCGATACATTAAAGACTCTTCTGTTTAGTGTACCAACCACATATCCGACTAAGATACCTTCGTCGGCTTTCTCACCAAATTTTGAGTTCGTCTTTAATATCGTACATGGGGACCCGAATGGTTCGAGACCATTCAAGTTTGGCTTTCTACCATGCATAAGTTAATAACAAGTTTTATTCAATCTTTTAACAGTTAAACATGATTAAGGATATAACAGGCTGTGGCAACAGCTTCAGCCCAGAACACCACGGGAAGTCTAGCATCAGCTAGCATGGTTCTTGCTCCTTCAATTAGCGTTCTATTCTTCCTCTCAGCCACCCCATTTTGTTGCGGAGTATACGGGGCGCTGTACTGATGGTCTATCCCCTTCTGTAAGCAGAACATCTCCATCTGGTAGTTCTTGAACTCTGTACCATTATCACTCCTGATGTACTTAACCTTTCTCCCAATAATGTTTTCAACCTTGGTAATCAAGTTAATTACCAACTGAACCGTCTCATATTTTGCCTTCAGAAAGTATACCCAAGAGTATCGAGAGTAATCATCGGTTACTACCAAGCAGTATGACGTTCCACCTAGACTCTTTACATTCACGGGACCGAAGAGATCCATGTGAAGTAGGTCTTGGGTACTAACAATTGAGTTAACCTTCTTGGAGTGATGAGGTTTCTTGTGTTGCTTTCCCTTCTTGCACGACAAGCATTGATCTTCAAAGTTAAAATTCTTCAAGGGAACTCCAAGCACTAGCCCATTCTTGATAATGTAATTCATTTTGCGAAGATGTATATGTCCCATTCTTCGATGCCATAACTCGGACTCGGACTCGGACTCGGACTCAGTTGCCTTTGACAATAGACATGACTCTTCTGTTGTTATTTCAGTTGACCTCATATCCATTACATACGTGTTCTTTTCTCTTGGAGCTTTTATCACCACCCATTCCTCTGGAATCTTGAAACCCGGATAAAGAACGATTGCTTCATTTTTAGTAAAGTGCACTGTGTACTCTTTGTCACAAATCTGAGACACACTTAACAAATTATGCTTCAGCTCTTCACCAAAATTCACCTTCTCTAAATTCGTCACAGTTCCAATACCAGTGATTCTACCTCCACTCTCTCCAGCGAAACTAACTCTTCCTCCTTGAACAGGTTTCCATTCATGTAACAAATTCTTGTTACCAGTCATGTGCCGGGAACAGCCACTGTCCACAACCCACAGATTGTTTACAATCCTGTTCAACTGTTCCTGCACAGTTAAAGAAAAAGATTAAAATCTGGGGACCCAAGACCTACTAGTCTTAGGTCGATTAAATATGTTAAACGGCATCCCGTACTTTGGTTGTCCAAAGTCAGTTTGAGAATGATTTCTGTAAGTCCTAAAAGGAAACCTTCTTGAGGATTGACTATGAGGCCATCCAAACCTTAGTGAATTAACTGAATTATAATTGTAAGTTTGGTTGTTAATTGGTAAAAACTGAGATCGATGTCTTTGAAATCTTGGATTTTTCCAATGTCTGAAGTTTGGTGAGTTCGCATTCTTACCAGTATATTAATTACCATACTTTTTATACTCAGTTTTCGGAGGCCTCTTTCCTCTAACTTTTCTCTGGTTTAGAGGGCAATCAGCAATAAGGTGTCCTACTTGATTGCATCTAAAACAACTCCTGTGTTCAACTTTCGTCTCAACCGTTGTTTCAGATGTTGAGGTTACATTACTACCTGTTTGTCTCACATACGGTGGGACGAACGGGTTTAGGGAAGAACTCTTTTCATCAGGCTTATATTCCTCCTCCCGTTTTAGTAATGTCACCTCTTCCTTTATCTCACCCGATTCGGATGACTTGTCCGAATTTGATGAGACAGAACTAGGAACAGAAATCTTAACTTTAGGAATTGGCTTACACGTTTCGCTCTTACCAACTTCAGGTTCTTTAGTCAAAATTATGACTGGAACTGTCTGATTAATCTCTACATCAGCAGATTTCTGATTACTGGGATTATAAGTATAGTTGTGGTTATACGGTGGTGAAACTTCAGAAAATCCAATTCCCCCTTTGTTAACTGGGGAATGTTGAACACTAATATGTGATCAAGCATTGTTGAGGAATTTCTAAATTGTTCAATTTTTCTGTTTAGTTCCACCACTTTTACCTGGTAATCAGCAATCTGTTTATCTCTTTCAACAATTTTTTTGGTTTTCTCTTCTAACACTTCATAACTAAGATCAATTACTTGTATTTTTTCAGCTAGACTGGCTTTAAGACTTCTGATATCTTTTTCGCTAGCTTTTATTTTTACCGAGTAACTGTTTTCTCTAGTTTTAGTGTAGTGATGCTCTTCTTTTAACGTTTTAAATTGTGCGTCCAAACTAACGAACTGATCAGTTATTGTTTTCAATTGTTCGGACAAATTTTTACATTTTATGCAATGAAGTTCAGAACTTACCTCAGAGAGCTGATCGTTGACTTCTGCCATATAGGCTTGATTTTTTCCCGTCTCCCTCTCACTTCCTTCAGTCTCTATGTTTACCAAATTAGCCTGTTCGAACACTTCCTCAACTTGCAGGTTCCAGTTGTATCCACCATTCTGTCTAGATACCATAGCCCTGTTCTCACTACCTCCCCCATTCTGTTGTGCAGGTCTGTTCTGACTACGTTCGACTCTCGCATTTGTACATTCCTTGGCAAAGTGACCATTTTGTTGACAGTTGTAACATCTAACTTTTGATTTGTCAAACCCTGGTCTTTCTCCAACAAACTTTCTACCTGTTTTCTTCATGAATCTTTTAACCCTTCTTACAATCATAGCCATCTGCCACTGCAGATCCATCTCTTCTAAATCATCAGCATCGATCTGATCATAGTCTTCATCCAAAGTTGCAGGGTCGACTATTTTACCTTTGATGTAGTTTTCATACGATGCAATGAAGGATTCATAGAGAGCAAACTGTTGTTCAGCTGATTTAACACTCATGGGTATCTGTGAGTAATTGTAGCTCGGAACATTTGAGGATACATTACCAGTTGTTGCTTGAGGTTTTGAAGAACTACTACCTCCAGCTACGAAACATACGTCGCCATCCATATTGAGAATCACATGACCATCTCGAGTTGAGTTGGAGTTTGATTCTCCCTTTGAGTATTAGGCAGACGATTCTGATTTTGAACTTGAACTTGGAGAGACTTTCGCACCATACATTCCTGGATCCTGAACCTGATCAGTTGGTGTCTCCTTTCGAACCATGTTGAGCTCAAAATTTCGTAACTTATTGACTGCTGTTTCAAGATCAATATTGGCAAATTCTTTATCCTCTCTCATTAAAACCGTATACATTTCCCATTTTGGTGGAAGAGCATCAAGAAGTTTCTCCACTATCTTATCTTCTTTGTATACAATGGAGTAATTGCTGAGCTCGGTCATCAAGTGATAATATCTGGTGATGATATCGTCAAGTGATTCATTTTTCAGATACTTGAATATAGAGAATTGGGTTTTTAGTAGCTTTGTTTTGGAAGCACGGATCCCCACATTACCTTCATATCGATTTTCAAGTGCTTCCCATAGCTCTCTGGCAGTTTTGTACTTCTTGAATGTATGAAGAATCTCTTGTGGAAGAGCCATCATTATTGCAGCTTGAGCTTTACTTTCTGCCTCATACATCTTCTTTTCCTCCTCTTCCATCTTATTGTACTTCTTAATCTGTTCACGACCCTCAAACAAGGCCGTTGGTGGAATGTATCCATCTTGAATGCACACCCACATCTTAGCATCTTAATATTTCACATACTGTTCAAACCGATCTTTCCAAGCAACGAAATCGGTACCCTTAAGCATTTTTGGAGCTTTAGTTGCTGAACCGGCTTCAACCTCCATTTTTACCAGTTCTGTAATGTTTATCGAAGTCATAATTGCAAGAAACACAACTCAATAACACAAGGAAAGTATAATTTTTTTTTATTTTGAACAGTGATCAGTAGGCGAAGTTATGCTTAACTTCGCTTAAGCTTAACTTCGCTTGTTTCCTCAACTTCGCTGAACCTCTAACTTCGCTTGATCTATAACTTCGCTTTATCTATAACTTCGCTTGATTTATAACTTCGCTTAACCTTATAACTTCGCTTAAACTTATAACTTCGCTTAAACCCTACGAACAGTGACGGCAACTTCGCCTGATGAACACAAGGTTTTTGCAGGTTTTAATTTGACGTATTGCGAGGTATGCGAAGGTGTAATGGGTTATTTTTGATAGTGGGAGATGGGTAGGACACAAAAACACGGTATTTCAACGTCAACTCATTCCGCGAATAGTCGAACGTAACGATCTTAACACTCGTGTGATAATCCCGAACCACACAATCACGAGCAAATGCTCTGATACCAATTGTAGGTTCCTAGCCGGATCTACACAGGAGTATCTCGTAATACGTAGGTGCGGAATCCCTACGTAACATGATACGAGCGTAAGACGTAAAATACGTTAAAACAAAACACGAACACACGTTACAATACTAATAAGACACGTTGTATTGCAACTCTTCAACACGTGATATTCAATCACAAAACCACGTTATGGAAATCACCCATTGAAACAAGCCGTAAGCTGAGGTTAAATACACCTCGACAACTTCGCCTAACATGTTAGGCGAAGTTGTCCTAACTTCGCTTGTCCACAAGTTCGCCTACATCCCAGGCGAACTTGTGTGACATAGTATCTAAAACCATATCAAACAATCTAACTCGATTACACACACATACAAAACACTAGATACTGAACTACTGACATCATGCACCAACAATTAGCCAACCATCGAGGATACTTAACCTCTCTGATCATACCGGCCTTAACAAATTTTTCAACTTCTTCTTGTATGATCGCGTTCCTCTCAGGAGCGAATTTCCTTCTCTTTTGATGGACGAGTGTAACAGATAAATCAAGGCCCAACTTGTGAGTAATTACCTCCTTAGAAATATCTGTCATGTCTGAATGTCTGAAGGCAAGCGTGGACTTTCTTCGCTTTAGAAAGGATATTATATCCTCCTCGATCTCATTAGGGATACTGGATCCTAGGAACACCTTCACGTCTGGGTCTTCGAGATCTAAAGATACTTCTTTTATATCTCGCTCCCAAGCTTCCAGCACGTCCCTAGGATGCTGCTGTGGTTGCTATGCTATTGTCAGTTAAGCTGTTGGCTTCAAGGATGAAGAATAATAATTCTTGGCATCCACCTGGTCACTATATATCCTTACTACTCCCCAAGAAGTCGGTAGTTTGATACATTGTGGTACGTAGAGGCAACAGCCTTCATCCCATGTATCCAAGGCCTGCCAAGAATGACGTTGCAACAAGAAAGATTGTCAATACACAAAAATTTTGGTAAGAGTTTAACCCTTCGATGTATATTGGGAGTTTGATGTCCCCCAATGTTTTCTTGGTTTCACCACTCAAACCCACTAGCACCGACACTCTCGGGATGATTTCCGAGTCTGGGATGTTCATTTTCTGCAGTACGTCATGCTGGATGATTTTGACCGAGCTCCCACTGTCGACTAGGATCCTGCATACATAATGGTTAGCAATAAACAAGGTTACAGTCAAACTGTCATGGTGAGGATCCTTAATGCTTGTCTTGTTTTCTTCATCAAAGAAGATCCTTTTCTCAGTCGTTAACGTAGTTGATATGACTGGTCGTTCCCCGTTCTCCAATTTGGTTTCTTTGGCGTGTCTTTTTGCTGCGGAGTATGAAGTACCACATATATCTGAGCCACCGGAGATTAAGTTGATTACTTGTGCGTCTGGTGGGGATGGAGTTGCTTTTTGTGGGACCTCTTCAGGACCCTAGATCCTGGACGTCTTTCTTCCCAAGAGCTCTTTGAAATGGCCCTTACTTAGGAGGTATCCAATTTCCCTCCTTAAAACAATCGTCAGTCTGATAGCAGAAGTCCTCATGAAATGCAAACCATTTGGACTTGTCTTTGAAGGATGTTGTTTTCTCGTTTGTCTGAGGCCACCTTGCCTTCTCACTTAGATCCTTCATGGAACAAATTTAACCATGAGTATCCACTAAGAAGCAATATTCTGAAGTGCTCGGGTAATTTTCATTGTCATCATCTCCTTCTTTGATAGCTCAGACATTTTGATTATTGAATTTGGAGTAGGCTTCGAGTTGTTGTTCTTGAACGACGATCCTTGTTTCTTGTCGGGAGATTCTTGCTTCGTTTGAACCCCTAACCGTTCCTGGATCCTCTTGTCATACTCTAGCCGTATGAATCTGAGCGCCCTGTTTCTGACTTCATCTAGAGTCCTGCATGGAGTCATCACAAGATCATCATAAAAGGGGGAGCCCCTTTGAAGTCCCATCTTGAATGCTTCAACAGCAGTACCCATATCAAGATTAGGGATTTCTAGGGCTTCCCTGCCAAACCTTGTAACGAAATCCCTAAGGGATTCATCATAAGGCAGGACAACTCTATACAAATCACTAGTTAACTTTTCAAATTTCTTACTACGAGAAAACTGGCTATTGAACAAGTTAACTAAATGCGAAAAAAGTAACAGAATAAGGAGGAAGACTTAGCAGCCATTTAAGTGTAGTTCCTGTTAGTGTGGATCCGGAATCCTTGCATAGACAAGCCTCCTTGAGTTTTTCAGGGATTGGATTAATCTCCATCCTCTCCCTTTATTGAGACACATGCTCTTCGGTATCAGTTGTTCCATCATACACCTTCATGTTGGGGGTCTGAAATCGTTTTGGGGTTTCAGCATCACAAATAGGTGGAGCAAATCTGGACAACTTGTGGCTCCCTTCTAGTATTTCAGGGATTGTTCGGACCACCCCTGGCACGTTGGATATCATATCCTTAAGCTTCTGCAATTCCTTAGCCATAGCTTGGTTGGTACCTGCACCCTGCATAGAACCAAGATTAGCATCTAAGGATATAGGATTGTATGCGTTACCTCTTTGTTGTATGAATGTCAGCATCCCAGAAGAATAGTTGAGGTTGGAAGCGTCTGCTACGGGAGTTGGTCCACCAAAAGCAATGGTTTACATGGCTATGATATCTCCTTCATGGACCTCGGAGGACCGTTGATGATGAAGTTCTAAGGATCCTTGATTCAGGAAGAAGGATCCTTGAGGCTGGATGTTGTAGGTTCCTTGGTGATACAACCCAGATGATCCTGGTTGAAGGATTGATGATCGTCGCTGGAAGATCGAGGATCCTTGTACATGTTGACCTATCGACCCTGGATTAAGGATGGATGATCCTTGCTGAAAGGTCGAGGATCCTTGAACATGCTGACCCATGGAACCTGGATTTAGGATGGATGATCCTTGCTGAAAGATCAAGGATCCTTGAGTCTGCTGACTCACGGGTCCCGGTTGAAGGATAGATGATCCTTGAGTAAGTTGAGACAAGGATCCCAGAGTGGTAAAATCAAACATCCTAGGCATTAATGGAGTCTGATCCTCCGATGGCCTCTTAGTCCTCTTGAGGTCTTTTATCTCTCGAAGGATCCTCTAGTTAGTCTTGTTTTACTGCTCCATGTATGATTTAACCTGTGAAAACTTAGCAGAAACATCATTGTTAGAATTAACCACCAAAGTGGCAGCAGTAGTTTTCGAGCTCTGGAAGACTGGTACTTGCGTCTTGTTTCCAGTAGCAGTAGCCCTTGGTGCTCCCGCAATTGAGTGAGGCATTGGTAGTGAGAATCTTGGTGGGAGTGAAACTGATGAGGGCATGCTTAATGAAGCAGAAGATTGTTGAGAGGCCATTGATGGTGATATGGGTATGAAAGGTTGAATACAGATAAGGTATTCTCTGGATTGTAGCACCAACTACCCCACGATGGGCGCCAAATTGTTTTGGTCAAAAATCTACTAAATATAATATAACCAAATTCGTTTGGTGAGATTTAGTGATAAGTTAAAAAATATGGTAATGAATCGATTGCAAACACAAACACAAGGATTTGTTGCGAGGAAAAGCCCTTGATCTGGTTCGGATCGCCGGCACCAATACCCCGGATGATGACAAATCGTATATCACCTCTTTATTAATTGAAAATCAGGTTACAAAGGTGGAGATATGATCAGTATTAGAATGAAAGCTAAGTGTAAGTGTTGTGCTTAGAGGGAGTTCTCATAAATGCTAAGGTGTGCGAGATTACAAGTGTCCATAACTGACCAATTATCTCGTTATAAATAGAAAATAGCAACTAACAATATTTCCTATATTCACGCCACTCTTTCCAGTATCCGTTCCCTTCTCTTTGACCACGTGCGGGAGTCATCCAGTAGCGCCAAAATAGGGTGACTAAGTCATCCAGACATTATATCTATCAAGCACAACACCATTCAAATACAATTATTAGTTAACAGATAATACCAGGGATCCTTAATCCTTTGCAACCTTGAACATATCTTAAGGATTATTAATCCATAAGTTACTCAAGGATAGAGGTTCCTCAACAGAAATTCTATGCCCTAACATGCTGGAAACAAGACGCAACTACCAGTCTTCCAGAGCTAGATAATCATTGCTGCCACTTCGGTGGTTAATTCTAACAATGATGTTTCTGCTATGTTTTCGCAGGTTAAAGCATAGATGGAGCAGCAAAACAAGACTAACCGGAGGATCATTCGGGAGATAGAAGACCTCAAGAGGTCTAAGAGGCCACCGGAGGATCAAACTCCACTAATGCCTAGGATGCTGGATTTTACCACTCCAGGATAGTTGGCTCAACTTACTCAAGGATCATCTATCCTTCAACCAGGACCCATGAGTCAGCAGACTCAGGGATCCTCAGTTTTCCAACAAGGATCATCCATCCTTAATCCAGGGTCCATGGGTCAGTAGGTTCAAGGATTCTCGATCTTTCAGCAAGGATCATTCATTCTTAATACAGGGTCCATGGGTCAGCAGGTTCAAGGAACCTCAATCTTTCAGCAAGGATCATCCATCCTTAATCCAGGGTCTATGGGTCAGCAGGCTCAAGGATCCTCGTACCTTTAACAAGGATCATCAATCCTTCAATCAGGATCCTCTAGGTTGTATCACCATGGATCCTACAACTCCCAGCCTCAAGGATCCTTCTTCCAGAATCAAGGATCCTTAGAATTTCAGCATCAACGGTCTTCAGAGGTCCATGAAAGAGATATTATCCCCATACAAACCATTTCCTCTTGCGGACCAACTCCTATAGCAGACGTTTCCTACCTCAGCTATTGTTCTGGGATGCTGACATTCACGCAACAAAGAGGTAACGCATATAATCCTATATCCTTATATGCTAATCTTGGTTCTATGCAGGGTGCAGGTATCAACCAAGCTATGGCTAAGGAACTACATAAGATAAACGATATGATATCCAGCGAACCAGGGGTGGTCCAACCAATCCCTGAAATACCAGAACAAAGCCACAAGTTGTCCAGATTTGCTCCACCTATTTGTAATGCTGAAACCCCAAAACGATTTCAGACCCCCAACATGAAGGTGTATGATGGAACAACTGATACCGAAGAGCATGTGGCTCAATAAAGGGAGAGGATGGAGATTAATCCAATCCCTGAAAAACTCAAGGAGGCTTGTCTATGCAAGGATTCCGGATCCACACTAACAGGAACTACACTTAAATGGCTGCTAAGTCTTCCTCCTTATTCTGTTACTTTTTTCGCATTTAGTTAACTTGTTCAACAGCCAGTTTTCTCGTAGTAAGAAATTTGAAAAGTTAAATAGTGATTTGTTTAGAGTTTTCCAGCCTTATGATGAATCCCTTAGGGATTTCGTTACAAGGTTTGGCAGGGAATCCCTAGAAATCCCTAATCCTGATAAGGCTACGGCTGTTGAAGCATTCAAGATGGGACTTCAAAGGAGCTCCCCCTTTTATGATGATCTTGTGATGATTCCATGCAGTACTTTAGATGAAGTCAGAAACAGGGAACTCAGATTCATACGGCTAAAGGATGACAAGAGGATCCAGGAACGGTTAGGGGTTCAAACGAAGCAAGAATCTCCTAACAAGAAACAAGGATCCTCGTTCAAGAACAACAACTCGAAGCCCTACCCCAAATTCAACAATCAAAATGTCTGAGCTGTCGAAGAAGGAGATGATGATAATGAAGATTACCCGAGCATTGCCAAATATTGCTTCTCAGTGGATACTCATGGTTTAATTTGTGCCATGAAAGATCTAGGAGAGAAGGCAAGGTGGCCTCGGAGAAACGAGAAAACAACATCCTTCAAAGACAAATCCAAATAGTGTGCATTCCATGAGGATTTCGGCCATCAGACTGACGATTGTATTGGTTTAAGGAGGGAAATTGGATACCCCCTAAGCAAGGGCCATTTCAAGGAGCTCTTGGGAAGAAAAAAGTCCAGGATCCTAAAGAGGTCCCATAAAAATAAACTCCACCCCCACCAGACGCACAAGTAATCAACTTCATCTTCGGTGGCTCAGATATGTGCGGTACTTCATTCTCCGCAGCAAAAAGACACGCAAAAGAAGCCAAGTTGGAGAACGGGGAGCGACCAGTCATATCCACTAATTTGACGACTGACAAAAGAATTTTCTTTGACGAAGAAGATAAGACAAGCATCCAGGATCCTCACCATGACGGTTTGATGGTAACTTTATTTATTGCTAATCACTATGTGTGCAGGATCCTAGTCGATTGTGGAAGCTCGATCAACATCATCCAGCATGACGTACTGTAGAAAATGAACATCCCAGACTCGGAAATCATCCCGAGAACGTCGTTGCTAATGGGTTTCAGTGGTGAAATCAAGAAAACATTGGGGGACATAAAACTCCCATTATACATTGAAGGGTTAAACTCTTACCAAAAAATTTATGTTATTGACAATCTTTCTTGTTGCAATGTTATTCTTGGCAGACCTTGGCTACATGGGATGAAGGCTGTAGTCTCTACTTACCATCAGTGCATCAAAATACTAACTCCTTGGGGAGTAGTAAGGATAGATGGTGACCATGTGGAAACCAAGAATTATTATTCTTCATCTATGAAGCCGACAGCTAAATAGATGATAGCATAACAACCACAGCAGGATCCTAGGGACGTGTTGGAAGCTCGGGAGCGAGACATAAAAGAAGTATCTTTAGATCCCAAAGATCCAGACGTGAAGGTGTTTCCTAATGGGATCGAGGAGGATATAATATTCTTCCTAAAGCGAAGAAAGTCCACGTTTGCCTTCAGACATTCAGACATGATAGGTATTTCTAAGGAGATAATTACTCACAAGTTGGGCCTTGATTTATCTGTTAAACCCGTCCATCATAAGCAAAGAAAATTCGCTCCTGGGAGGAACGCGATCATAAAAGAAGAAGTTGAAAAACTTCTTAAGGCCGGTATGATCAGAGAGGTTAACTATCCTCGATGGTTGGCTAATGTGGTTGTTGTTTCTAAAAAGAATGGAAAGTGGAGGGCGTGTGTCGATTTTACTGATTTAAACAAGGCATGCCCCAGGAATTCTTTCCCGTTACCACATATAGACTCCATTGTGGATGCAATGGCAGGACATGAAATGCTTACCTTTATGAATGCTTCTCTGGATTTCAACAAATTCAGATGGAACCATTTGAACAGGAGGATACAGCATTCATGAGTCCTACAGGCATATAATGTTATATTGCTATGCCGTTAGGACTTAGAAATGCAGGGGCAACATATCAAAGATTGGTCAACATGATGTTCAAGGATCAGTTAGGAAAAACTATGGAAGTCTACATAGATGACATGGTAGGGAAGTCGAAGAGAGCTGAGGATCACCTCAGATATCTAGAAGAAGCATTCGATATCTTGGATCAGTACAATATGAAGCTGAACCCGTCAAAATGCCATTTTTGTGTTAAGGCTGGAAATTTTCTAGGATACATGGTGACCAAAAAGGGAATAGAAGCAAGCCCCGAGCAGATAGAAGCCATCATCAATTTAAAGTCTCCTGTGAATGCTAAAGATGTCCAAAGACTGACGGGAAGAATAGCTACTCTCAACAGATTCATTTTCAGATCCTCAGAGAAGTGCAAAGACTTCTATGATATCTTGAGTAAAAGTAAAAAGTTTGAATGGACTTAAAAGCATGAAGATGCACTAAAGGCTCTTAAGGATTATCTATTCTCAGCGCTCGCTTTGATGAAGCCAATAGATGGTGAGCCGTTTTCCCTGTATTTAGCTGTGTCAGGTAATGCAGGCAGTGCTGTTCTAGCCAAGGATCATGAAGGACAACAACACCCGGTATACTATATAAGTAAAAGCCTCTTAGATGCAGAGGTCAGGTATTCTCACCTTGAAAAATTAATTCTTGTTTTGATTATGGCCTCAACCAAGTTGAGACACTATTTTGAAACACATATTGTTATTTTAAGAACTAATTAACATGTTAAGAATGTGTTTAGAAAACCAGAATTGTCAGAAAGGATAGCCAAATGGGTTGTGAACTAAGTGCATATGATATTCAGTATGGGCCGAGAACAACCATCAAGTCACAAGCGCTCGCAGACTTTGTGGCTGATTTCAGTAGTGACATGCAAAAGGAAGCTGACTTGGAGGTTCAACGGCTAGAAGAAACCAACTATCCTTGGATCCTCTTTACTGATGGGGCATCCAATGTGAGAGGAACAGGATTAGGTATCCTACTGAAATCGCCACAGGGGGACGTAATACCCCAGTCCATTGCATGTGCATTCCAAGCCACCAACAATGAGGCAGGATACGAAGCACTTATCGCAGGTTTACTTTTAGCCAAACAGATGAGGATCAGGTATCTTCAAGTTTACATAGACTTTTTACTTATAACTAACCACTTTAACGGTTCTTATACCGTAAAAGGTGAGAATATGGTCAAATATTTATAAATTGTGAAGGAATTAGCAAAATCCTTCGAATTGTTTAGTATCATACAGGTACCAAGAGAAGAAAATGCTGGGGCAGATGCCTTAGCAAACTTAGCATCATCACTAAAGATCCCTGATGATATAAAGATACCTATCATTCATATATTGTCTCCGGCAATTGGAGAATAGAAAGTTGTGGAGGTAACAATAGATTGCACAGAAGAACTTAAGGATCCTTCATCCTCCCCAAAAGCAGGATCTTGGATCCTTCCGATTAAGAAATTCCTCCAAGATGGAGAAATCCCTATGGGGGAAAACCCTAAAGCTTTCAGGTTGAAGGTATCACAATTCATTATTTTACAAGATGTTGTATATAAAAAATCTCTTGCAGGTCCCTATTTGAGATGCATCGAGGATCCTGAAATATAAGAGGTACTCCTAGACTTCCACGAAGGTGATTGTGGAAACCACATAGGGGGAAGAGCATTATTCTCCATGATACTTATGACTGGATACTTCTGGACAACAATGAAGAAGGATGTAATGGAGTACTCAAAGAAGTGTGATGCTTGCCAAAGGCATGGAAACATCCTACACCAACCAGCAGAACCTATGTATCCTATATCCTCATCATGGCCTTTAATGAAGTGGGGCATGGATATCGTGAGTAATCTACCTAAAGTGCCATGAGGAAAAGTATTCGTGCTTGCGATAACTGATTACTTTTCAAAATGGATAGAAGCAGAAGCTTTTGTTCAAGTACGCAAAAAAGAGGTGATATCTTTCATTAAAAGAAATATTATTACTAGATTCGGTATCCCTTCGGAGATTATTTGTGACAATGGTTCCCAGTTTATCGGGGAAAAGAACCACTAATTTTTGTGACAGCTGAGGCATCAAGACGATTACCTCTAATCCAGTGCACCCTCAAGCTAATGGACTAGCAGAATCAAGTAACAAGATTATCATCAATAACTTGAAGAATAAACTAGGAACCAAGAAAGACAAATGGGCCGAAGAGCTACCATATGTTCTTTGGGCTGATAGGACAACACCCAAGAATGCAACATGTCAAACACCTTTCTCATTGGTGTTTGGCTTAGAGGCTGTAATCCCTATAGAGATGGTGGTACCTACAGCCAGAACAAGCATCTGTAATCCTAAATCCAATAATGAAATCCTTCTCGACGACTTGGACACTGTTGAAGAGTTGAGAGATCTAGCCAAAATCAGAATGGTAGCATATCAACAAAGGGTAGCTGGGGAATACAACAAGAGTATAAGGATCAGAAGATTTCAAGAAGAAGATCTGAACCCGAGGAAAGCCTTCCAAAATACAACCAATCCCGCAGATGGAAAGCTAGCACCTAAGTGGGAAGGTCCTTATCTGATCGAGTCGGAGGCAGGAAAGGGGGGATATCATTTGCTCACTATTGAAGGCAACAGGCTACCAAGAGCATGGAATGCAATCAATCTCAAGAAGTACTTTTTCTAATCAGGATCATGTATCCTCAGGGGATCGAGTATTCTTAAAGGATCAAGGATCCTGGAATTGGTAATATCTATCTAATCACTTATCCCTTTCAGATTCGTATTGATTTATTGATAATATATTCTTAACGTTTGTTCTTTCCAAGCTTAAAGTAACAATACAGATTTTTTCAAAGGGTTCATTGACTAAGAGGTTGGCCACCTATTCCTCACACTTAAGGTATAATATTGTTTCCTTTGGCTAGCCCACGATTAAGATGTGACCCCCGATGGTCATATCTTCCAAGGTTTAAAGGTTTTCACCTTTTTTTATAAATTAGAGTTTCTACGCTCTCGTCTAATGCGCAAGTTATCCAGCGTATAGTCCAGGGCAGCGGGACCAGTACACTCTTACTGGCTGATAATTTCGTTGTCTTCGGCTATATGGAGGATCCTACGATTTATGGTAGACGTACCATACCACTGGTTTATAACATTTTCATGTTATCTCAAGACAAAGGTTTCTAATATTTTCATGTTAGCTAAGGTTTTGGCATTTTCACGTCACTTACATTTGGGAAACTCCCCAGTTGACATCCGTATCTTTGGGCCAGTCCCCAGTTTGGGCTTGTCCCCAGTTTAACACCAGTTTTTGGGCTTGTCCCCAATTCATGGGCTTGTTCCCAGTTGCATGGGCTTGTCCCCAGTTCACGGGCTTGTCCCCAGTTTCACAGGCTTGTCCCCAGTTTATGTTATGGGCTTGTCTCTATCTTGTTAGGTTTAATCCCAATTCATATCATAAGTTGTTTGCATCAGGTATCATAAGTTCAACTACAAGGATCACGGAGTGATCAACACTTATGGTAACTTAGGTCTAATTAGACCTTATGGTTTGATTTCTACTTATCAATTTACATTTATTTGGCTAAGATCTTTGTAAACTCTATTACTTAAGGATTTAAGATCCTTAATCTATTTTTGCAAGGATATTCTATCCTAAAACTTCTTACTCAAAGATATTTCCTAAAACTTTCAACAAGACTAAAGCTATATCAAACAAACTTTCAAAATAACAAATAACATGCAAATAGACAAAAGTTTTAAGTTATTATTAATCATGAGTCACCTGGACTTACCCAAAATCCTTAACCCAGATTTCACCATACGAAAGATGAACCATCCACCAGGGTTAAGCAGGTGTTACTAGTTATTCACGATTTGCAGGGAGAATAAGAGGTTTTGGATATATAGCTTGAAGGGAAGTTCTCAAAGAAAATCTATAGATATATGATACTTATATCTAGCTTGTCAAATCTCTTATGTGTTTGCAGGAAGTTTGAAATCAAATGCAAAATGACAGCTGTGATCTTATCACAACCCCCATTTTGGGGGCAATTGTTAGGGCACGGAAATTTAAAACTTTGGATACTTTATCCTGGCATATTTCTGGATCAGTTAACCTTAGTCAGATGCCGTCAGGATCAAGGATCCTAAGAACTTATAATTTACTCACGATTGTTTCCTGTGTATAACAATATATTTAAAAGATGTAATGGCTCTATGACCCAGTCCCCCTCATATTTCGCTACTGGAGACGCCCATCACGTGGTCAAAATACATTGAAGGAGTTTGTGGAGGAGTGGCAGATTTGTAGGAGTAGTTGTTAGTTGTTATTTTGGTTAAATACTAAGTTTATGATCAAATTAGGGCACACATTCACTTATTAACGGCTGATAATTGTAAACACTCTCTCAAGAACTCTCTAAGCAGCATACACACACTTAGCAACTTTGTAATCTTTGATCATAAACTCCACCCTTGTAACCCGATTTTTATATTAATAAAGTGGTGATAGACGACTTGTCATCACCCGAGGTTTTTGTGCCGGCGATCCGAACCAGATCAAGGGCTTTTCCTCGCAATAAATCCTTGTGTTTGTGTTTTCAACCGTTTCATAATCATTATTATCATCATAGCACTAAATCTCACCTTACAAATTTGGTTACTTGAAATGATTTTTGACCAAAACAGTCCATATAAATCCAAAACAAAAAAAGTACATAATCATTAAAATAAAAATAAAAATAAATTCAGATTCAGATTCAAAATTTCACATAAGTCTTGATAAATTTCTTCTAACTTAAAAGCATCACTAAGTTCTTCATCTTGGCAATCAATTCAAACGAAAACCTGCATATGCGTATAAAATAAACTAGATTTGTCAACACAATGTTAAGTGAGTAAAACATCAGTAATTTAAATACAATATAATATAAAAATGCAAAATTGTCTTTTGTGAGATAAACAATAAAGCCTTCAGCAACTAATGAGTGCTTGTAAAACCATTGCCTTGCGAAGTGGGTTTTGGCTACTACGACGGTCGTATGATCATACTATTAATGTGATTATGATGGATCTCTCCGAATGCGATCAAATAAATATTTAGACATGTAACAAATTAGGAAATTAATGAGTATACACACAAGATTAACAGTTTGCTAATGTGAATGCTGTTAGGGCATAAAATTTATGCTGAGAATCCTTTATCCTTGATTGATTTATGGACCACTTATCCTTATGATATGTTCCAGATTGTGAAGGATCAAGGATTCTTGGTATTATATGTTTACTAATAGTTGTATTTGAATGGTGTTATGTTTAATAGATATAACGGCTGGAGGACTTAGTCATCCTATTCTTGCGCTACTGAACACTTCCGCACGTGGTCAATGATGAAGAAATGGCTAGTGGAGTGATGGCGTGAAAGTAGGAAATTTAGTTAGTTATTATTTTTTGTTTATAATTGAGATAGACGATAAGTTAGAAAACACTTATTTACACACACACTTGAGCAATCTCTCGTTCATAGCTCGCACACCTAGCTTTCATTGTAATACCGATCGATATCTCCAACCATTGTAACCCTTTTTTGTGATTAATAAAGTGGTGATAGACGATTTGTCATCACCTGGGGTTTTTTTACTTTGACCTAAACAAGATCAAGGGGTTTTTCCTCGCAACAAATCACTGTGTTCATCTCTATTTCGTTCATACATTCGTTGTTATCATTTTAGCACTAAACCTCACATAACATATTTGGATACATTATCCTTAACAGATTTTTGTCCAAAACAATTTGGCGCCCACCGTGGGGCAATTGGTGCTATAATCCATAATATTTCCTATCAATTTTCAACCTTTCATACCCATATCACCATCATTGGCCTCTCAATCAACCTCTGCTTCATCAACCATGCCATCTTCGGTTTCTTTCTCATCAAGAACTTTGCCGCCGATGCCTCCTCTAATCACGGGAGCACCACGGGCTGCTTCTGTTGGAAACAAGACACAACTACCAGTCTTCCAGAACTCGAAAACCACTGTTGCCACTTCATTGGTTAATACTAACAATGATGTTTCTGCTATGTTTTCACATGTTAAAGCATACATGGAGCAGCAAAACAAGACTAACCAGAGGATACTTGGGAAGATTGAAGATCTCAAGAAGACTAAGAAGCTAGCGGAGGATCAGACTCCCTTGGTGCCTAGGATGCTGGATTTCATCACTCCAAGGTCCTTGGCTCAGTTCACGCAAGGATCACATATCCTCTAGTTAGGATCAATGGGTCAGCAGACTCAAGGATCCTATAA
Organism: Bidens hawaiensis; assembly: GCF_021521415.1. Taxonomy (NCBI): domain Eukaryota; kingdom Viridiplantae; phylum Streptophyta; class Magnoliopsida; order Asterales; family Asteraceae; genus Bidens; species Bidens hawaiensis. Next base: position 119,346 of record NW_027491723.1, on the reverse strand, counting down.
CTTTCCTCAAGGATCATCAATCCTTCAACCAGGATCCTCTGGGGTATGTTATCAAGGATCCTACAACTTTGAGACATAAGGGTCCTTCCCCCAGAATCAAGGATCCTCCGAAATTCAATATCAGAGATCTTCGGAAGTCCATGAAGGAGATATTATCCACATGCAGACTATCGCATCTGGTGGACCAACTCCAATAGCAAACACTTCTTACCTCATTCACTCTTCTAGGATGCCGACATTCACCCAACAAAGAGGTAACTTGTATGATCATATATCCTTATATGCTAATCGTGGTTCCATGCAGGATGCAGGTGTCAACCAAGTTATGGCTAAGGAACTGCAAACACTTAAGGATATGATATCCAGCGTGCCAGGGGTGGTTCGACTGATTCCTGAAATACCAGAAGGGAGCCACAAGTTATCCAGATTTGCTCCACCTATTTGTTATGCTGAAATCCCAAAGCGATTTCAAACCCCTAACATGAAGACTTATGATAGGACCACAGATCCTGAGGAGCATGTTACTCAATATAGAGAAAGGATGGAGATTAATACAATCCCTGAAAGACTCAAGGAAGCTTATTTATGCAAGGGTTCTGGATCCACGCTAACAGGATCTGCACTCAAATGGCTGCTAAGTCTCCCTCCTTAATCTGTTAATTCATTTTCTCATTTAGTTAACTTGTTCAACAGTCAATTTTCTTGTAGTAGAAAATTTGAGAAGTTAACTAGTGATTTATACCGAGTTATCCAACCTTATGATGAATCCCTTTACGATTTTGTTACAAGGTTCGGCAGGGAAGCCCTGGAAATACCCAATCATGATATGGCTACCGCTGTTGAAGCATTAAAGATGGGACTTCAGAGGGGCTCCCCCTTTTATGATGATCTTGTGATGACTGCTTGCAGGTCTCTAGATGAAGTCAGAAACAAGGCACTCAGATTCATACGGTTGGAAGATGACAAGAGGATCCAGGATCGGTTGGGGGTCAAACAAAGAAAGAATCTCCCGACAAGAAACAAGGATTCTCGTTCAAGAACAACAACTCAAAGCCCTACTCCAAATTCAACAACCAAAATGTATGAGAAGTTGAAGAAGGAGATGATGATGAAGACTACCCGAGCATCTCATAATACTGCTTCTCAGTGGATACTCATGGTTTAATTGTGCCATGAAGGATCTAGGTGAGAAGGCAAGGTGGCCTTGAAAGAATGAGAAAACAACATCCTTCAAATACAAGTCCAAATAGTGTGCATTCCATGAGGACTTTGGTCATTTGACTGATGATTGTATTGGCTTAAGAAGGGAAATTGGATACCTCCTGAGCAAGGGCCACTTCAAGGAGCTCTTGGGAAAAAAAACTCCAGGATCTAGGATCCTGAAGAGGTTCCTCAAAAAGCAACTCCACCCCCACCAGATGCTCAAGTGATCAACTTCATTTCCGGTGGATCAAACATATGTGGAACTTCCTTCTCCGCAGCTAAGAGGCTCTCCAAGGAAACCAAGTTGGATAATGGAGAACGACCAGTCATATCCACCACTTTGACAACTGACAAAAGGATCTTCTTCGACGAGGAAGATAAATCAAACATCCAGGATCCACATCACGACGGTTTGATTGTAACTTTATTTGTTGCTAACCATTATGTACGCATGATCTTAGTCGATAGTGGAAGCACGGTCAATATCATCCAACACGATGTGCTTCAGAAGATGAACATACCAGACTCAGAGATCATCCTGAGGACGTCGATATTAGTTGGACTCAGTGAAGAAACCAAGAAAACATTGGGGGACATCAACCTCTCAATATACATCGAAGGGTTAAATTCTTACCAAAGATTTTGTGTTATTGATAACCTATCTTGTTGCAATGTTATTTTGGGCAGGCCTTGGCTACATGGGATGAAAGCGGTAGCTCCTACTTATCATCAATGAATTAAACTTCCGACTCTATGAAGCCGACAGCCAAACAGACGATAGTAAGGATAGATGATGAGCAGGTGGAAGCCAAGAACTATTGTTCTTCATCTATGAAGCCGACAGCCAAGCAGACGATAGCATAGCAACCACAGCAGCATCCCAGGGACGTGATGGAAGCTTGGGAAAAAGAAATAAAAGAAATATCCTTAGATCCCGAGGATCCAGATGTGAAAGTGTTCCTAAGATCCAATATCCCTAGTAAGATCGAGGAGGATCTGATATCCTTCGTAAAGCGAAGAAAGTCTACGTTTGCCTTCAGACATTCAGACATGACAGGTATTTCTAAGGAGGTAATTACTCACAAGTTAGGCCTTGATTTATCTATTAAACCCGTCCATCAGAAGTGAAGGAAATTCTCTCCTGAAAGGAACGCGATCATACAAGAAGAAGTTGAAAAACTTCTTAAGGCCGGTATGATGAGAGAGGTTAAGTATCCTCGATGGTTAGCAAATGTAGTTGTTGTTTCTAAAAAGAATGGAAAGTGAAGGGTGTGTGTCGATTTTACTGATTTAAACAAGGCATGCCCTAAAGATCCTTTCCCGTTACCACATATAGACTATATGGTGGATGCAACGGCAGGACATGAAATGCTTACCTTTATGGATGCTTTCTCTGGATTTCAACAAATTCATATGGAACCATCTGATCAAGAGGACACGGAATTCATGACTCCTACCGGCATATACTGTTATATTGTTATGTTGTTCGGACTAAGAAATGCAGGGCAACATATCAAAGATTAGTCAACATGATGTTCAAGGATTAGTTGGGTAAGACTATAGAGGTCTACATCGATGACATGGTGGTGAAGTCAAAGTGAGCAGAGGATCACCTCTGAGATCTTGAAGAAGCATTCAATATCCTTGACCAGTATAACATGAAACTGAACCCGTTAAAATGCCATTTTGGTGTTAAGGCTGGAAAGTTTCTAGGATAAATGGTGACTAAAAGAGGGATAGAAGCAAGCCCTGAGTAGATAGAAGACATCATCAATCTAAAATCCCCTGTGAATGCTAAAGATGTCCAGAGGCTGACGGGAAGAACAACCGCTCTCAACAGATTCATTTCCAGTTCCTCTAAAAAGTGCAAAGATTTCTACGACATTCTCAGGAAAAACAAGAAGTTCGAATGGGCTGAGAAGCATGAGGCTGCGCTCAAAGCCTTAAAGAATTACCTATCCTCTTCACCAACCCTGATGATGCCCGTGGATGGAAAATCCTTATATCTTTACCTAGCTATTTCAGGAAATGTTGTAAGTTTTATCCTGGTAAAGGATCACGAAGGTGAACAACATCCCGTTTATTATGTAAGTAAAAGTCTTTTAGATGCAGAAGCCAGCTATTCTCATTTAGAAAAATTAATTTTTGCACTTATTATGGCTTCTACTAAATCAAGACATTATTTTGAGAATCATACTATTATTTTGAGAACTAACTATCCTGTTAAGAATGTTCTTAGAAAGCCATAATTATTAGGTAGGATGGCCAAGTGGGCTATGAAACTGAGTGCGTATGATATTCAATATGAGCCCAGAACAACCATTAAATCACAAGCACTCGCAGACTTTGTGGCTGATTTCAGTAGCGAGATGCAGAAAGAAGCCGACTTGGAGGTTCAACAACTAGAAGAAACCAAGGATGCTTGAATCCTCTTTACAGATGGAGCTTCCAATGTCAGAGGAACAGGATTAGGTATCCTATTGAAATCGCCACAGGGGGAACATATTACCCCAGTCTATAGCCTGTGAGTTTGAAGCGACGAATAATGAGGCAGAGTATGAAGCTCTAATCGCATGTTTGGAATTAGCTAAAGGCATGAGGATCAGGTACCTTCAAGTATATATTGATTCATTGTTAATAGCTAACCACTTTAGTGGCTCATATGCTGTTAAAGGTGAAAAACTAATCAAATACCTAGATGTTGTGAAGGAACTAGCGAAATCCTTCGAATTGTTTAGTATTATACAGGTACCAAGGAAAGAGAATGCTGGGGCATATGCTTTGGCAAATTTAGCTTCATCTTTGAAGATTCCAGAAGATATAAAGATCCCAATCATTCATATACTCTCGCCAGCAAACAGAGAACAAGAAGTTGGGGAGATAACGAATGACAAAAAAGTTGTACTTTGGGATCCATTATCCTCGAATAATCAAGGATCATGGATCCTCCCAATCAAGAAGTACATTCAAACTGGAGATATTCCAACCATGGAGAATCCTAAGTCCTTCAAACTTAAGGTATCACAATACATTATATTACACGATATTTTGTATAGAATATCTCTTGCAGGTCCCTACTTGAGGTGTATCAAAGATCCTGAAATTCAAGAGGTACTTAAAGACTTTCATGAAGGAGATTGTGGTAACCATACTGGAGGCAGAGCCCTATTCTGTAGAATTCTGTGAACATGATACTTCTGGCCAACCATGAAGAGAGACGCCATGGAATACTCAAAGAAGTGTGATGCTTGCCAAAGGCATGGAAACATCCTACATCAACCAGCAGAAACTATGTATCCTATATCCTAATCATGGCCTTTCATGAAATGGGGGATGGATATTGTGGGTAAGCTACCTAAAGCGTCAGGAGGAAAGTAATTCATGCTTGCAATGACTGACTATTTTTCAAAATGGATAAAAGCATAAGCTTTTGTTCAAGTCCGGGAAAAAGAGGTGGTATCTTTCATTAAAGGAAATATTATTACTAGATTTGGTATCCCTTCAGAAATTATTTGTGACAATGGTTCCCAGTTTATCGGGAAAAGAACCACTAACTTTTGTGACAGTTGGGGCATCAAGATGATTACCTCTACTCCAGTGCATCCTCAAGATAATGGCCAAGCAGAATCAAGTAACAAGATAATCATCAACAATATGAAGAAGAAGCTAGGATCCAAGAAAGGCAAGTGGGCCGAAGAACTTCCCTATGTTCTTTGGGCTGACAGGACAACACCAAAGAATGCAACTGGTCAAGCACCCTTCTCATTGGTGTTTGGGTCAGAACCTATGATCCCTACAGAGATGGTAGTTCCCACTGCCAGAACAAGCATCCGTGATCCTGAAGCTAATAACGAAATCCTTCTCGAAGACTTGGATACTATTGAAGAACTCAGAGACCTAGCCAAGATCAGAATAGCAGCATATCAACAAAAGGTAGCTAGGGCATACAACAAGAGTATAAGGATCAGAAGATTTCAAGAAGGAGATCTGGTTTTAAGAAAAGCCTTCCAAAACACAACCAATCCGGCAGATGGGAAGCTAGCACCTAAGTGGGAAGGTACTTATCGGATTGAGTCGGAGGCAGGAAAATGGGCATATCATTTGCTCACTATGGAAGGCAACAGGTTACCAAGAGCATGGAATGCTATCCATCTCAAGAAGTTCTTTTTTTGATCAACATCCAGTATCCTCCGAGGATGGAGTATCCTTATAGCATCAAGGATCCTGAAATTGGTAATATCTATCTGATCACTTATTTATTTAAGATTTTTATTAATTTAAGGATAACATATTCTTAACATTTATTTTTTCCAAGTATTAAATAACTATGCAGGATTCTTGTCAGAGAAGTAATATCTTAGAGGTTGGCTACCTCTCCTTCACGTTTAAGGTATTCTGCTATTTCCCTTGGCCTAGCCAACGTTTAAGGTATGATCCCCGATGGTTATATCTTTTAAGGTTTAAAGGTTTTCACATTTCTTATAAATTAGAGTTTCTACACTCTCGTCTGGAGCACACGCTATCCAACGTATAGCCCGGGGCAGCGGGACCAGTACACGCTTAGTGGCTAACAACTTTGTTGTCTTCGGTTATATGGAGGATCCTACGATTTATGGTAGACGTACCATACCACCAGTTTATAACGTTTTCACGTTATCTCAAAACAAAGGTTTCTAACATTTTCATGTTAGCTAAGGTTGTGGCTTTTTCATGTCACTCACGTTTGGGCGAGTCCCCAGTTGACATTCGTATCTTTGGGCCAGTCCCCAGTTTGGTCTTGTTGTTGACTCAACGATTTGACCAAAATGAAGTATATGGAAGATTGGAATCTTCTCAACCTCCTAAGAATTCGCTAAGTATGGATCTAGGCACACCTTAGACCTCCGAGCAAGCTTTTACTTAGCCGGGTACGATATTTTGTCTATCGGGCAAGGTTATCTTCAAGAAGTCTTCTTTAGTGCATATCCGAGCAGGGTTTGCAAATTAGTGCATTGCCGGGCATGGTTCACTAGTTATGTAGATCCGAGCATGGTTCACTTTATCAAGCAAGTCTGTTCTTCATAACCAAGTATGGTTCACTCCCGAGTAAGCTTTTGGCTAACCAAGTCCATGAAGCCAAGTGATTGGAAGACCGGGCAAGGTATTCAATAATAATAGTGGTTCGAACAAGCTTGATGATTTAATGTAATATCCTTAAGTAATATCGGGCAAGGTTCAACTCAAGCAAGGAACAGTACTCCCTAGTACACTTTGCTAATAAGTTATTTTATAGCAAGGAGTTGAAATGGGCCATTGAAGAACAAAGTTGCTCGTAAGGGTTGTCGGGCAAAGTCTGGCAAAGTCAAGAAGACTGAAGTCTACCCGGTGAGTATTTTACTTGGTAAAATACTCTTCAAGTAAAGTCTACCAACCCGTCATTAACTCTCTTGTCGACACATCTATTTGTGTGAGTTATGACATGATTAAGTAAGATCCAGCTGAAATCAAAGGACCAGACAAGTGGTATCAGAGCTTGTTGCTGCTATTTTGGAAAGATTGTTGCTAATTGAAGATTTGAAGAAGAATGACGTAAGCAGACCACTGTTACATTGAAAAGTGACGTCAGCAGCTCTGTTCTTCATTTTTCTTCCAGATCTACAATCATTTGGTGTTTTCTCTTCCTTATTTTAATTAAAGTTTTAATCTTTATATATAAATCTTGTTCTTATCGCATCAGACACCTCAGATCTAAACAATCGGTTTTTAGATCTGATTATTTTGAACTTTTTTTAAAGAAATTACTTTTTATTTCTCAAAATGTCTGGTTACGAGGAACAAGAAGTCTCTACTAACAAGATTCCTAGACTGTATGGACAGGAAAATTTCACTAAATGGAAGGTCTTGTTTGAAGCAGCCGTTTGCTATAATGATGTTGATATGTGGAACTCTATCAAGAATGGTCCACAAGGGGAAGTTGAAGAAGGTGCAAATCCAGCAGCAACTGCTGCTGTGAGAGAAAGGATGAGGAAAGTAGATGATAAGGCTTAAGCTATGTTGAAGCTAGGTCTATCTTGGGAAATACTTACCAAGGTTGCACATCATCCCAATGCCAAAGCAATGTATGATGCAATACTTGAAATGTTTGAGGGAAATATTGAACTCAAAAACATCAAGAAGCAGAGATTGAAGCAGCAGCTAGAAAGATTCAAGTATAAAGAAGGAGAAATGTTGAAATCAATTATGGAGAGGTTCTTAGCAATTGTGAATGATCTCAGATCCACGGACTATGTCATGACAGATTTTGACCTCAATACCAAGCTGCTCAACTCTATGCCAAAGGAATGGTACACTGCTTGCAAGTTCATCCTTACAAAGCACAACTTCAATGAGCTGAAAGTGGATGATGTAGTGTGCTTTCTTCAAGCTGCTGAAATAGAGATGATAGAGAATGAAATGATTAAGGAGGAAAGACCCTGCTTCAATGTTTCAAAAGCATTGATTGCACCTATGGGTAATTTGACTACCAAGAATCAACAGCAGATTCCTATAATTGAAGAACCTGTTGAACTAAATTCTGATACTCAAAAATCATTTGTTGGTGTTAGCACAAGCAATCAAGGAAACCAGCAACGATTCAATGTGCAGCTGATTAATGACACTAATTCTGCCTCTATGGCAAATGGGAATGCTCCTCACACTAGTAGTGGAAATGGGCAAAACAGTGATACACAGGCATTGCTATCAATGTTCACTGAATCATATAATGCATTTGTTGCAAAGAACTTAATTCACACAAGTGTAGTACAAGATGATCTTGAGCAGATAGATGCTGATGATTTGGAGGACATGGATTTGAAGTGGCAAGCAGCTATGTTGGCTCTTAGAAGCAAGAGGCTTTACAACAGGACTGGTAGGTCACTCCTATCAGGACCAAATGAAAGAATTGGTTTTGACAAGTCAAAAGCCATTTGCTACAATTGCCAACAGCCTGGTCATTTTGCAAGAGAATGTAACATGCCAAGAAATTTCCAAGTAAACCAATTTCAGAACCAACCAAGAAATTAGCACCCTCAGTATCAACAGCAGCCTCAATATCAGCAGAGACCAAATACCAACAACTTCAACAACAATCCCAACAACAACTATAATCCCAACTTCAACAACTTCCAACCTCAAATGAACAATCATGATCAAGGAGTGCCTCAAAATCAAGGTTTTCAGAGAAACAACAATCAAAACCTTCACAATGTTTCAAACAACACTGTTCCAGCCAATCAAAACCAGATCAGAAATCAAGGAAATGTTGCTGAAACAACACAGCATGAAGGTAACTTTGATTGGAGCAATCATGAAGAAGATATTGTAGATGATATCAAGAGGGCAAATGTGGCATTCATGGCCATAATTGAAAAAGAAGCTGCATCATCATCTCAGGTATATTCTGCTCCTACTATTGAGTTAACTGAAGTTATCAATGATCTGAAAATGAAAGTAGGCAAGCTGGAAAGTGAGTGTTTTAAGAAACAAAGTATTATCAATGCATATGAGGAAAGTGAACTAGTGAGTGAAGAAAGAATGAAAAGTCTGGAAGAAGATTGTGTAAACAGTTATAGAGCTCAGAAAAGATTCACAACTGAAATAGATGGGTTGAAGAAAATGATTATAGAAGAAAAGGTGCAGAACACAAAACTGCAAGCTGATAATGAATTCTTGAAGAACTTGGTTTCCACTGGAAACATCTGTGGAATTCTAAACCAAGTTAAAGAAGAAGACAAGTACAAAGCAGTACCACCACCTTTCAACAACAACTTTATGCCAAAAGTTGATAAAGAGAAAAGAAATGCATATCTACAACAATTCAAAGATGTCTTTCAAGACAAAGAAGAACTTGTAGATTTGTATAAGAATGTTGAGGTGAATGAAAAAGGAGAGTTAGTTGTGAAGAAGAATTAAAAGAAGAAAAGTCAATTGGAGTTCAAGTCTCTGAAGATGACCTTGGATCTGATGATTTGAATCAAGATGACTTGAGTGATTTGAGTGATCAAATCACTGATGAGGAAATCAAAGCTGCTGAAAGAGGAAGAAAATTCAAGAAACCAGAATCCATTGACAAACTTCCAAAGTATCCACCAGTCACTCCAAGAATGAAGAAACAGAATGATAAAATAAAAGAGAACATGTTTCTTTTGACATTTGTGAAAGGAAGAAGATAAGCTACAATGCAGTCAGACCACCAAGCAAGGCTGTATTGGAAAGGATAAAACAAAATAAAAGGAAGATAGTGACTGAAGAAGTTGATACAGAAAATTTTATCCCATTTTATCCAGTCTTTTCTAGTCATGAGGTGTTAGATGTTGGAGAAGTGGAAACTATGGAAGAATATGAGAAGAGACAATCAAGGATTAGAGAAAGCAGTGATGAAGAACCTATGATTATGGAGAAAGTTGTCTTTGTCAAAAGCAAACTTGAAAGACAAGATATCAAGATTGAGGAGTTTGTGCCATTCTCAATTAACTTTGATAGTTTAAAGAATCAGAAGACTCTAGGAGTCAAGTCACCTAAGCCTAGTGAAAGGTTCAAGAAACCAAAGGAACATGAAATTTTCAAAGGAAAGGTATGGTGTAAGAAGTGTGATGAATATGGTCATCACACAGACTCATGTAATGAAAGATTGAAGTTTCAACCATTTCATGTCCCAGATGGAACAAAGTATGGCCAAGACTTTGTCTTGTACAAACAAAAGTATGATGTATATCTGGGAAAATGAAAGGTTTGTGGAAATGAAACCATAGACAAAGGTGAAATGAAATCAGCAAAGGAGACAAGGATTGAGATGAAAACTGATGTCATAACAAAGAAGCAAGTGACTAAATCAGCAAGAAGAAATATGTCTCCTAAGAAGCATGAAAATGTGACCAAAAAGAACTATCAGCCTTTGAGAATTAAACAAGATACTCAATATGTCAACTCAGACAGTTCTCAAGGATCATCAAACAGTGAGAAGACAAGAAGAAAAGATGCATATACTAGAAAGAAACCAACAGAACTCACTGGTGATGAGAAGTTTCTGCTAAAGCATGGAGATGAACCACAAGGTTTTCTTTGGAAACCTAAAACAGAAAAAAAAGGTTGAGAAAGTTCCTGATGTGAGAGACTACTGTGAAAAGAATGACTATGTGATAAAAGAGTGTGCCTCGGACTCAACTGAGTACCAGAACTCAATCTCACTAGTCAAAACCCCAAGAGAATGTGGTTATGTAACAGACAATTCAGACAATCTAGAACTCACTCATGAAGATCCTGAACCAACAACACTCACATCCCAAGCAATGTCTGAAATTGAATCTGATTACCTGCAAGTTGATAAGGCTTGCACTTCATCACTCAACTAATCAAACTTTTTCTTATGTGCAGGAACAGTCCACTCCTCTGAATGACATATGGTACATGGATAGTGGTTGTTCTAGGCACATGACTTGTGACAAGAGGTCTCTTGTCAATTATGAAGAAAATTATGAAGGTCCTGTAGCTTTTGGTAGTGATGAAAATGGTGGAAAGATTGTTGGAAAAGGAATCTTAACAAATGGAAAAGTTTCATTTGATAATGTGTTTCGTGTTGAAGATCTTCAGTACAATCTACTGAGTATATCACAAATGTGTGATAAGGGATAGAAAGTCAGTTTTGATGATTCACACTGTTTCATTCTAAAACCTAAGTTTGTGATTCCACCTGAAATGATTATGATGATGACACCAAGAAATGGCAACTTATATGAACTGAATATGAAAGAAGCTGTTTCAAGAGGAGGTGCATGCTTTGTTTCCAAAGCCACTGAAAATGAATCAAAATTGTGGCATAGGAAACTGTGTCATGTGAACTTAAAGTACATGAATAGACTTGTCAATGGTGAGCATGTCATAGGCCTACCTACAAGAGAGTTCAAATTGGAAGATCATTGTAGTTCATGCCAAAAGGGAAAGCAACACAAATCTACTCATAAGCCAAAGCTCATCAACTCAATTGATCAAGTACTTGAACTACTTCACATGGATCTTTTTGGTCCTGTGAGTGTGCCAAGTATAGGGAAGAAAAGATATTGTCTAGTGATCATTGATGACTACTCAAGATATACTTGGGTTTATTTCCTAAGTACCAAGGATGAGACTGCAGAATTGATTAAAGGTTGTGTAACAATGATTGAGAACAAGTTGAATAAGAAAGTTAAAATGATGAGAAGTGACAATGGTACTGAGTTCAAGAATGAATTTATGCAATAATTCTGTGCAGAAAAAGGAATACTACAACAATTCTCAGCTCCTAGAACTCCTGAACAAAATGGTGTTGCAGAAAGAAGAAATAGAACTTTGATTGAAGCTGCAAGAACCATGTTAGCTGATGCAAATTTGCCTGTCACTTTTTGGGCTGAAGCCATAAATACAGCCTGCTATGTTCAGAACAGGGTACTTGTCAACAAAAGGCATAACAAAACTCCATATGAAATATTTCATAATAGAAAGCCTTATATCAAGTTTTTCAAGCCCTTTGGATGCAAATGTTTTCTTCTAAACACAGGGGACTATTTGAACAAGTTTCAAACAAAATCCCTAGACTGTTTCTTTGTTGGATATTCTACACACTCAAAAGCTTACAGAGTATATGTGAAAGACCATTTGAGTGTTATAGAATCATCTGACATCATTTTCAATGAAAATCAATTCAATACAGTTGATGGTGCAGCATGGCTGTTTGATCATGAGAAATTGATAAGGTCATTCAAGATTTATCCTGAAGACTTTGATGACTCATTCTACAAGACCAGTGAAATTGAAGAGAAAAAGAAGAAATCATTGGACTTGGAAGAATTATGGAAGAAGGTTGCTAGAAAAGAAAAGGAGTATACTTTTTTGAAACATTCCCCATGTGACATTGTTGACCAAGTTCAAGAAGATCAAGATAACAATCACAATCCTGAAGTTGATCATACTGAGAACAATCAAGACAATCAAGATGCACAGAATGATCAAGTTCAGAATGAGGGAGACACAAGCAACCAAGCAAGGGAAGAAGTAGCTGCATCTACTGCAAGGTTTCAAGACTTGTTTCCAAGATTAAATTTAGAAAACAATGGTGCATCTACTTCAGGACAACATAATGATGAAGCACCAGAATTTCATGATGCAGAAACTGATTTGATCATTGAAGAACCAGATCTCAATGAAACAAATAAGATTATTCAATTCAAGCTTTAAAGAAGCTTAAAAGAAGGATTTTTATTAAAGAAAAGTCTCAAGTAGTTGTTTTTGCTGAAAATTGAGTCATTTGCCCAGTTGGAAGGACATGCACTTGTGTATGTTTGGTCCTAGAATCTCTACAGATTCAAAGGATAGCCATTGAACTGAAAACTTAATGCATTTGGGGCAATTATGACTTGTTTCTTATTCCTTCACTTAAAACTATGTCAATAGCTCTGACTTTGAAAGGATATATATTCACATGTATGTTTGGTCCTGTTAACCACTTGTGGTCAAACAGGATAGCCATTTACCTGCCAATTAAGAGAAATTGGGGTGATTGAATATTAAACTGTGTTCAAAATGGGAAATGATAGTACATTGACTGCTTAGCCAATCATATGGATTTAATAGGTTAAAAGGACCATAGTATAGTCATTAACATGTATGGTTGCTTTCTCATGATGATGTAAAATCTAAGGTGATATAAACATAATGAATATGCTAATCTTTATGTGGAGATACATAGTTGTCTTTGCATGTCTCAAGATAAATCTCTCCAAATAATAGGCAGAAAAGTGATTACCCAGTCATACACAAGCCTGTTGTTATTTGGTCAACCAAAAATGAAACATCTTTAAATAAGACAAAGAACATGTGTTAGAAAATTTGAGAAAATATCAAAAACAAGGGTAAGAATGAATAAATCAACCAATAGTTGATAAGTGTTTTAAATATTTTATCAAACAAGATGGTTACAACAAAGAACTACAAAGATGTTGACAAAATCTGTCTCATCTTGAATGAAAGGCCTGTTATTTAACTGTAAGTCCAACGTTCAACCTCTATATATGTTTGAATATCAAAAATACAAAAAGATCCAATAAGTTCTGTCATACAAAAACAATTTTTGACCAAATACAGGAGGTTGGAGTCAAATTGGGGTGATCTGGGGAAAGCCAAATAAGCTTTGAGAAGAGATATGAGGCATCATAGCACAGTGTTGACCATTAATGCATTATGCTTAAATTGAACCTTAATCATATCACCAAAGAGAGGAAATTCATGATAAGTTTATACCTGTTGTTAACCTATCTATGTTGTCATAATAATGTTGAGAATGAAGTATTGAGAAAGCTACTTAGTCAATATGATCACATTCTTGAGATCTTTTCAGAAAATGGAAGAAACTGTTTTGAAGAGAACTACAACTGAAATTTGATCTCTAAATGCACTATTTTCTCTTAAACTATGATCTTTAATGAAAAATAGATTTTGACAAAGTGGTTTAAGTCAAAAATTGTTGCATTTTGCCTTTAATAGGTTGAATATGTAAGTTCGGGTAAGGTTTGATACTTTTTAACCTTTCCGGGCACAAAACAGTTGAATATGTTTGAATATGTATTTTCGGGTAAGGTTTGCTACTTTTTAACCTTTCCGGGCACAAAACAGTTGAATATGTTTGAATATGTATTTTCGGGTAAGGTTTGATACTTCTTAACCTTTCCGGGCAAGCTTAGTCATTATTGACTAAGTTTATGATTTTCGGGCATGCTTTGAAGTGTTTAAACTTTCCGGGTAGAGTACACTGCTGTACTTATTTCACGAGCAAGCTTGAAGTCTTGAGATGATCATGTGTTATAGCTAGATTTTAACAAGAAATTCGTGTTCCGGGCAAGCTTTGCATTTTATATGCTGATTGTTATTCCAAGCAAACTCTGTGAACTTAGGTTAGTAAATCGAGTAAGCTTTGTGATCTGTGTGAATATATTGTTAAGAAAGGTTTGTTAACCTTTCCGGGCACACTTAGATATCATTATTTGAGTTTGTCATTTTCGAGTATGGTTTGACATGTTGATGTTTCTTGAGTAATATAAACTGTTTAGTTTGGTTCTCAGGCATACCTGATGATTGAATATGTGTATCCTAGCAAGCTTAGTGCTAACATAGGATATTCGGGCAAGCTCTTTAAAATTTTAGACTATAACACACTTAAATGTTTAATGTGTTTTAATTTCATTCCGAGCATGCTCTGAGATATTTGTGTTTATGTTTTCTTTGAAATTACAAGTGTTTTCGGGCAAACTTTGTTTTCCGGGCACACTTTATATTTCGGGTATACTTCTGTTACCTCAATATACTTGGTAATTTCAAAACTTGACTTTCCGAGTACACTGTCTATTAGAAGTCCTTTTCCGGGCACACTTTGTACTATAGGAAGGTTATTCGGGTATACTTTGCATAAGAATGTTGTTCGGGCACACTATACATCAGAAAGGTTGCTCGGGCACACTTTGCTTCCAAGTATGCTTGATTGAATATGCTTTCAGTATGATTGATTGATTATGATTCTTATTTCATTAGGGTTTATGCTAGACCAAGTCATTTAATTTGAATTCAAGAAATTTATATGGGGATCTTAACTGATTCCTAGTAAGAATGATTATTTGATATTTCATACTTGATTATTTGCCTTGTGATTAATTTCTCAAGAAATCTAGTATTTCGGGTAAGCTCTCTTCAATATTGTCTTGACTTTAAATTACTTAGCTTGATCAAGCAAGGTTTTATGTTTTTATTTTAATCGGGTAAGCTTTGTGTAAGTGGAAGTATACCGAGTAGACTTTTGATATATTAAACTTTTCCGAGTAAGATTTGCTAAAAGGGTAAAGAAATGTTTTAATTTATCAAGTGGATAATGTTACTGTGTGACAGCTAATAACTCACTAAACGACAAAAATCATTTAAAACTCACTTTCAAAAGGTATATAAGAGGGAGTTAGGCAAAATTTCAACATTACTTTTCCCTCTCTCTCCTTCCACTGCAACTGCTTACTCGCAAAGAAACCTAAACCGACTCATCGCATTCATCTTTAATCCAAACCCTAACTTGAATTAACCCTCTAATTCCGACTCGGTAAGCAATAGTAATGTGTTTTCCAATCACGATTAGACTATAATGGGCTTTGATTATGTATTTGATTACTAATACTCTATTTATGTGTTTAGGTTATAAATTTGTCGAAGAACAGGTTCTTGATGATTTCTCTCTCTTTCTTCTTCATTTTTATACCTTGAAATTATTTAAAGTACTGAACTTTATGACTAATTTCACTTTGAATATGTTTATTTATGATGTTCAGATATGGCAGAAGAAGACCAACCCAAGTACTTCTTCGAGAAGAAGCATAATATGTGTGCACTCTTGCAAGTCACACCTGACAACGAGCCGATGGAAAGAATGATTACATGGATGGCTCGATCAAATGTCAGTTTTGCCTTCACTGAAAATCCTGTCATCTACAGAAATCATTCACTGGATTTCTGGAGATCTGCAGAACTTATTGAAGATATCAATGGAAAGAGAATCGAAGCATCTGTTGCTGGTCATGAGATACATGTGACAGAAAGAATGATCAGGAGATGTTTACGGTTGAATGATGATGATCATAATCCAATAAACTTCAATACTGATCACTTGATGAGGATCTTTGAACAGACAATGGGATATCAGGGGACGGTACATGATGGGCAATTTCAAAAGGGAATGTTCCCTATGTTGTACAGATTCCTTATTCATCATGTGATACAGGGATTTTCTCCATGAAAAGGATCATGGACTTTGATGAGTCGTGATCTAGCAAATGCCACTGTTGGAATCATTTATGATTTGCCATTTAATTTCTCAAAGATGATCTTTGAGGGATTAGTTTCAAATTTGAAAAAAGCTGAGAAGGATAGATTTTTGCAATACCCAAGGTTCCTACAGATAATCTTCAACAGAGAATTACAAGATCTACCCACTATTGGCATAACACACCTACTGCAAAATCCTGACACTTATAAGAGAATTAAGAATCCAGGTGCTGCCAATAGATTCAATTCTGAAGTTCCATTTGAAATTTTGCCATGGCTGTTAGATCATAACTTGGAGGTGATGCCAGTGCCTGAGTTAAGCTCAGGGGAGGAAGGAGGAGATGATGTTGAGAGTGATGATGATGGTTCCGATGATGGAGATGATAATTTTGATGGAGATGAAGGAGGAGCTGGAGCAGCTATGGATATAGTTGCACCTGATCGGGGGGAGCAACTTGAGCAAACAGAACAACCTATTCCAACACCACCACAAACACCACCAACACATAGCCCAACTCACACAGATTCATTCATTCCAAGCCCACCTCATACACAATCACCACCACTATCCATACTTCAAACCCACACCACAAACCAAGAACAACATGAACATGAACCATTTTCCACATCACCACCTACAACACCACTCGCTTACACAGAGTTATTCCAAAGAAATCTGGATTTGATGTTAGAAAATGCTGAATTGAAGTGAGGAATGAGGAAGTGACTGATGAAAATGTAATGTTGATTGAGAAGTTGGTACAAGCAGAAATGAAAATCAAATCCCTGGAGCAGGAGGTTGAGAAGACCTCAGCTGCCCCAAAACAGGGGGAGAATGAGAATATGCCAACTGTCTCTGGTGTAAATATTGCTGAAACTGTAACAGTTGTGGAAACTGCAGACAGTTTAAAATTGATTATGAATGTTTATGATGATGGAGAGGAGAGTAGTGAGGAGAGGAGAGCTGAGGATGATGAGTATGAAGGTGATAGATCAGATGTGGGAGAACAAGATTATAATTACAATGATGAAATAGTAAATGTGGAGAGGGATGGAGAGAATGTTGAGACAGAAGATAGGGTTGAAAAGACAAATGTTGAGGAAAATGTAGCTGCTACTGATATAGCTACTGATGTCTTAATTGACATTCAAACTGGAGTTGAGACTGAAGTGTTGAATGAAGGGAATACTGCTGCTGAGGAGCCCATCACTCAAACTGAACAACCAGAAAGCTCCAAGAGGGCAGAGTATGATCCTGAGTTAGAGGCACTAGAAAAAGAGATTGATTACTATGTACAGTCTGAGGATGAAGAGGATGTGAGGAGGAGAATTGAAAAAGGTAAGGCAAAAATCAGGGTAGAAGAGCCTGTTAAGGCATATCCAGAAAAAGGTTGTGTCATTTAAAGATGATGCTATTGCAAATGAAGATGCCTTAAGAGAACAAGAGAACATTTTGAGAGAAACAAGGGATAGGGAGATACTGGCTCAATCCCTGACTCCTGAAGAAATGGCAGAACAGAAAATCTTGATCAAACAAGCCAAACTTGCAAAAGAAATTATTGATGATGTGGTTGATCAAGAAGCAATTGAAACACTGATTATGATGAACAGAACTGAGGAAGCTGACAATTCCTTGGCTATGGTGATTAGTATGTTTCAAACACAGAGCCAACCTGAAAAGGAATATGAAAAGACGTGTGAATCTGAAGAAATGCCTCAAAAGGAACCTAAAAGGGAACCTGAAAGGCCAACTGGTGAATCTGTTGAAGAAATGATGGCTAATATCACAAGAATCAGGATGGAAAGAGCCAAAAGATTTGAAAAAGTGTATACAAGAAAGAGTAAGTCTGATGAACAGAAAAGGAATGATGATAGGAAAACAAAGAGAGGGAGATGGGATGAAAAGAACAAATGCTATGTTGAGACTCCTGATGATGAATGTGATAATGATAATAGCCCAATCAGGGCAATTCCACTGCAGACACTTCAACCAGGACAACAGATTCTAGGTGTTCCTGATGTGCCTGCTAGTTCTGAACAAAATCCAGATCATCCACCCTTAGATGAACCAAAGATAGATGCAGTCAATGTATCAACTGAAGAGGATGATGAAACTGATGATTCTGATGAAAACAATGATGATCAAGGGAAAGGAGGAGAAGCTGTAAATGTTGAATCTCCACAAGTTGAAATGATAGATGAGCAGAGAGCCAACATTGAGTTAAGCATGAGAGAATCTAAAAGGGGTCATCCATTGGTTGTAAAATTGAGAAGATATGGCATAAGTTTTGAATCTTTGGCTGATCTTGATGATGATCAGTTACAAAAGAGACTTGATAAGGAGAGAGATGACTTGAAGAAAAAGATGGAAAAGAAGAACAGGGAGAGTCAAAAGTTTAGAGAATACCTCAGAAGGCATAACTATTCAGAGAAAGATCTATCTCACTTTAACTTTGACCAACTCCAAGATTTATATAACAGTGAAAGAGAAAAGGTGATTGAGAAGTGTGTAAGAGAAAATGAGAAACTTGAGAATATGGAAACTTTGAAGAAAAAGTATGGAGGTATGTGTGGATATTTGCTGGAAAGAGGCTTAAAGCCTGAAATTGTTGAAAACCTGTCAAGAGAATCAGTTTTGGATCAGTACAACAAACTGAAAAGAAAAGAAAAACTGAAGAGAGTCTAAACTGAGAGCTCTACCAAACACTCTGAACCAACTGATGAACCACAAGCAAAGAAAAGAAGAATTCAGACCATGAGGGAGAAACTAAAAGAACAGGTCAGATCAGTTGAAACTCCTACCCCACAAGAAGAGAAACCAGAACCTGAAGAAGAATTCATTGTCCCTTGGGAAAATGAAGAGATGATAAATATTCTAAGAAGGATAATGATCAATCAAAGGGGAATGAGTGAAGCAGACTTCAATGTCTTGGAAAAGGAGGATTTAAAGAACCTTTTTCTATATTCAAAAAGCAGAGTGAGAGAAAGCTCTAAGGGAAGGAGAAAACCCTAGAAGCTTTGTAGATGGAAAGTTTGTACCTGCTGGTCTGTCAGACATACCTGGTATGTCAAAGATGCTGCTTGATCTCAAGGAATTAGCAGGACTTGACATTGTTGATCTTGCCAACCTTCCACCAGAAATGGTAGAGGCCATCTACATTAAAGTTTTCACCTTGGAGCCTGGAAAACCAAATAAGTCTATCCCTTTAAGGCCTCCAATCTCAAGAAGACAACCACAAGGAGGAAGAGGTGAATCAAGTAGATCTGCACAACAAAGAACAACAAGACCACAATCTGATGTGGATCTTCCAAGAGAACTCTACTTTGATTCTATTATTGAGTCCCTGAAAATGATCATGGAAAGTAGACAGCTGAGGGAAATTGTTGTAAGAAGTGACTTCCGTGAGTATACAGAAGAGCAACTGGAAAGAATGGCCAATCTTAATCTGTATGACTTCAGGAATAGAAACAAGATGGCTGGAAGGCAGATGAATGATCTGTCAAAATTTTTGAAAGATGAAGCTGATAAGGGATTCAAGTTCTTAAAGGAAAAGAGAAGTTGGAGAATGATTCAACTTCACAGGTCAAAGAGGACAAAAAAATTGAAAAGAATGGACATTGCTGAAAGAGACTTTATGATGAATATCACAGGAATGAATCCATTGTCGAATATGAACACATGTATAAGCTTAGGAAGAAGAATGATACGCCCCAGCTACACAGTACAAAGAAATGGTGTTATAAATGAAGTAAAGTACAAAGAAAATAATGACCATTACTTGCTGAGAAATTCAGATGGAAAAATACTAGGGATTATCAAGAAAGATGAAGATTTGACCTATTTGCATGTTGAGGATCTAATGGATATAAGGTATTTGGTTATTCCTGAAAGTCATACTCACTACCGAATCCTTAATATCTTCAAAATGAAAGCTGCATCCGAAATAGTCAATCGAAGACAAGCCATTCATAATGCAAGGAAGAGACAAGATGAATAGAATAGGCTTTGTTGTGTAATGTCTTCGGACAAGCTTTTGATAATGTAATTTGTTTATGTTATTTGAATATGTAATTTGACTTTCAATTTGATGTGTATTTTTGACTAAGTGTAAGTAACCTTAGAAATGTTTTGGGTCAGCTGAGGTATTCCAATCTAGGGGGAGATTGTTGAGTCAAAGATTTGACCAAAATGAAGTATATGGAAGATTGGAATCTTCTCAACCTCCTGAGAATTCGCTAAGTATGGATTCGGGCACACCTTAGACCTCCGAGCAAGCTTTTATTTAGCCGGGTACGATATTTTGTCTATCGGGCAAGGTTATCTTCAAGAAGTCTTCTTTAGTGGATTTCCGAGCAGGGTTTGCAAATTAGTGCATTGCCGGGCAAAGTTCACTAGTTTATGTAGATCCGAGCATGGTTCACTTTATCAAGCAAGTCTGTTCTTCATAGCCAAGTATGGTTCACTCCCGGGTAAGCTTTTGGCTAACCAAGTCCATGAAGCCAAGTGATTGGAAGACCGGGCAAGGTATTCATTAATAATAGTGGTCCGAACAAGCTTGATGATTTAATGTAATATCCTTAAGTAATATCGGGCAAGGTTCAACTCAAGCAAGGAACAGTACTCCCAAGTACACTTTGCTAATAAGTTATTTTATAGCAAGGAGTTGAAATGGACCATTGATGAACAAAGTTGCTCGTAAGGGTTTGTCGGGCAAAGTCTGGCAAAGTCAAGAAGACTGAAGTCTACCCGGTGAGTATTTTACTTGATAGAATACTCTTCAAGTAAAGTCTACCCGGAAACTGATCCCGGGCACACTTCTATGTTACCAAGTCCTGAAGGATGGTAGAGTACACAGCGTACTCGGAAACTAAAGACTGATGCAAAGCCTACCCAGAAGACTTGTTTTACACTTAGAATATTTTCTGATTATGTAATTTGAATATGTATTTACGTTTGGGGTTTCTAGAAGGAATGACAGCTGTCCTAGGATGGCAGGCCTATAAATTGAATGTTTTAGGGCACGCCGCCTGCGGAAGATGGATTTTAGCCTTTACACTTTTGGATAAGAAAGAATATTTTCTTGAAAGTGACGGCTGTCCTAGGATACGTACGGAAAAAAACCCTCCTTCAAGAAATCCTAAATCGATTATCCAATTTGTATGATAAATGTTATATGAATGGAAATCTTTTGAGTGAATCTTGTTTGTGTTGGTTACCTTTTAATATTGATTAAGCAACCGTATGTTTGTTATTGATTCCGCCTTTAACAAACGGTCATCTTTCTAAATATAGCAACCGTCATTAACTCTCTTGTCGACACATCTATTTGTGTGAGTTATGACATGTTTAAGTAAGATCCAGCTGAAATCAAGGGACCAGACACTTGTCCCCAGTTTAACACCAGTTTTTGGGCTTGTCCCCAGTTGCACGGGCTTGTCCCCAGTTCACGGGCTTGTCCCCAGTTGCACGGGCTTGTCCCCATATTGTTTGTGGGCTTGTCCCATATTGTTCGTGGGCTTGTCCCCATATTATTCGTGGGCTTGTGCCTAGTTTAATGGGTCTAACCCCGATTAATTTTATAAGTTGTTTGCAACAGATAACCTAAGTTCACTTATGTAGATCGCAGAAGGATCAACTCTTATGGATTCAAGTTCCTTAATTTATTCTTTTAAAGATTACAGAAGGTTTAACACTTATGGTAACTTAGATCTACTTAGATCTTATGGTATGGTTTCTACTCCTCAACTTACGTTTATTTGGTTGAGATTTTTATAAATCCTTTTGCTTAAGGATTTAAAATTTTTCAATTATTTTTCACAAGGATATTCTATCCTAAAATTTTTACCCAAAATCATTTCTTAAAACTTTCAACAAGACTAATGCTATAACAAATACACTTTCAAAATAACAAACAAATAGTCAAAAGATTTTGTTCATTAGAAACTTACTTAAAATTACCAAAAGCTAACCTGGACTTCACCATTTAAAACATGGACCATCCATCCAGGTTAAAGTAAGTTGTTATTAAGTGTTTAACAGAGTGCAGGAAAATAAAGGTCAGGGGCATCAAAGGCTTCATCCCCACAAACAGAGGATCCCTCCACCTTTGCTACCCCTTGAAATTGTCTTAAGGATCACTGATTCTTCAACCTAGTTACTATTATCCATTACAATCCATTATCCATAAAAACATAATCAAAGCAAAATAAAAAAACGGGCTCTTTCCTTGTCTTTGATATCCTTCATCGCCCGTTCAAGCAGCCTCCTCGCCTTCTGCTGCACCTGCTCCTTCTTAAGTCTCCATCGCCTCCTTGGCTTCGCTAGTTCCAGCTCCGTTCCCATCCGGAATCTCCACATCTTCTTCACCACCCAGAGTCACTAGAGTCGCTTTCCACTTCTCAACATCCCAAACAGCCTTGTCGAAAGCAGGATCACCAGCCTATGTCGCCATTTTGATCCTAGCCTGCAAAACTGTTCTTGCAGCCCACATTTTGGCATCCTCAGTGGCCTGCTTCATCTCTTCTTGATGCTGAGTTTCTGTAGAGGATAACAGTTCCTCCAGCCGCTTCTTGTCTTCCGAGAATTGGTTTATGACTTTATCCTTGGTGACCGCAGCACTTCCCATCACAGATAGCTTCTCACTCATTTGATTCACAATCTTCTCATAATGATCCTTGCAAGCATTCACGGCCTATGACCAGCATTTTTCTTAAAGTCATAAGGATATTGGGTCATCAAAT
Organism: Bidens hawaiensis; assembly: GCF_021521415.1. NCBI lineage: Eukaryota > Viridiplantae > Streptophyta > Magnoliopsida > Asterales > Asteraceae > Bidens > Bidens hawaiensis. The sequence goes on along the minus strand of NW_027491723.1, from coordinate 96,555 downwards.
TAGAAAGTATAGGATAAAAGATGCTTACAGTAAGGATCATGTCGAAGTGAGTCTCGGGCTCTGAGGATCTTTTTCTCTTGGAAGCTGCCGATTTGGCCCGGGTGGTTATGGTCTTTGGCTCGGAAGAAGTGGTAGCCTTCAAAGCTTCTTTCTTGATGGTCTGAGGAGTGATCATTCTGTCAATATCCTCTAGAGAAAACTTGCTTCCCGATTTATGAGACTTCTGAGCACCTACACAAACCAAATAACAGATAAGTATTTTATCTTATTTCATTTGTTTACGTTTATTATCCAATACTAATCTTACTTGACATGATGGAGTCTGAAGAGATGTCGTAAAAGGCTTCAACAAATCTCGCTTGAAAAGTCCGAACTTCAATATCCAGGGTAAGGAATTTTTTCGCTCTCTCCTCCGTTCCAGGTAGCTTGGCTAGTAAAGCAAAGTTCTCAACTACAAACAAGAAAAAAGATGGAAGTTAGATCGATTATCACGGTTTGTTCCTCTATTTAAGGATCCGAGATCCTACCCTTTTTAACCCAAGTCAAAGGTAAATCAGTCCCACCAGGTATGGAATTACGATTCACAAAGAAAAACGGGTTCCTCCAGAAGGAATCATTTAAGGTTACTTTTGAAATCGGGTTGGGTTGATGAGGTTTGGATTTCAACAAAAACCGATTCGAACCGTGGGTAGTTAAGGTATAAAGGTGAGACAGCTCTGGGACGCCAAAATCGATCCTTTCTTCTTCAATGATTCTTTCAATGGTGCCTAAAACCCTGCAAACCATCGACATAGCCTGGATATAGGACATGCCGGTGGACTCGAAGAAGTTTTGGGTAAAAGAAGGAAAGGGATATGTGTAGCCGATGAGAAAGGGACAAGCCGGAAAACACACCCAGGTCTGTGAGTAAATGTCACATTGAATCGACGAGTCGTATGGTCGGAAAACGGCTTCCGGTGGAAACAGTGGCCGGAACTCATCGATTTTGGGATCGATGACCTTGCAGATCTCCATCGACGGGTTTGTGATCAGGTTTTGAGGTTGCATCTCCAATAGCTCGGAATCGAAGTATTCGTCGGAACGTTTAAAGGGAGAAGAAGAAGAGGCGACGGACATTTTTCAGAATATTATATTAAAAGAATAAGAGGAAGAACGATACCTAAAGGGTTGCCAGAATATGTGGTTATAAAGAGATTAAGAGCATCACATATATAGGCGGTTATGATTAATATCAAAGGTTTTGATAATAATTATCTCTGGCAACTGTCTAATCTATCAATCTTTTGCAGGGATTTCAAATTTCAAAATGCCAGCTGTAAAGCATAAACACCCGTTATTTTGGAGAAAATTGTTAGGGCATAAAATTTATGCTGAGAATCCTATATACTTGATTGATTTATGGATCACTTATCCTTATGATATGTTTCAGATTGTGAAGGATCAAGGATTCTTGGTATTATATGTTTACTAATAGTTGTATTTGAATGGTGTTGTGTTTAATAGATATAACGGCTGGAGGACTAAGTCATCCTATTCTTGCGCTACTGAACGACTTCCGTACGTGGTCAATGATGAAGAAACGGCTAGTGGAGTGATGGCGTGAAAGTAGGAAATTTAGTTAGTTATTATTTTTTGTTTATAATCGAGATAGACGATCAGTTAGAAAACACTTGTTTACACACACACTTGAGAAATCTCTCGTTCATAGCTCACACACTTAGCTTTCATTGTAATACTGATCGATATCTCCAACCATTGTAACCTTTTTTGTGATTAATAAAGTGGTGATAGACGATTTGTCATCACCCAGGGTTTTTTTTCCTTTGATCTAAACAAGATCAAGAGGTTTTTCATCGCAACAAATCACGGTGTTCATCTCTATTTCGTTTATACATTCGCTGTTATCATTTTAGCACTAAACCTCACATAACAGATTTTGATGCATTATCCTTAACAGATTTTTGTCCAACACAAATACTAAATAATATGTAAATATAATACGATATGCATATGTCCCAAAAATCATTGTAAATAAGTAAAATAGGGGAATGAGTTACTCACCTTATCAAATAAGAAAAAGGAAAAAAGTAAGAAAATAAGGCGTCACACTCGTCGAGAAATATCAACGGAAAACCCTAATTAAGAGTGATAGCGGGAAAATAAATATTGATTGATACGGATTCTTTATTTGATGGAGATTCGGGATTTTATGATGATCAGGTGTGTTTGTGAGATCATAAACTATTTAATTTATTATTATTTATAAAAACCAATTATCTACCAAAAGTTAAGATTACATAATATAAATAATATAATCTAAATATCTACATAAAATATATTTATAATTAAAATACTTAAACCAAAAACATAATTTGATAATTACATAATTATATTTGTTTTAAATATTTATTTTAAATCAAAAACACATCTAATATATTTATTATAATTTTATTTGTTAAAACCTTTATCATTTTATATACATATATTTATAAATATATATATACATATATATAGTTTTAACGAAAAGAAGCTAAAAACGAGCCGGTTTCGTAAAATATATATTTAATTATCCTTTTTATATCAGTTATTATATATTTTATTGATTAAAACATAATTAAAATAATAAAATAACAAAACTCCCAAAAAAATGGACTGGGGGAACTCGAACCCGCGCCCCTAGTTGTTCCATATGACTTAACCAATATGCACCAGCCAACTGGAATGATGACTAACCCAAGTGATAGATAGAAACAAAAATATTTAAACACACAGCAGATCAAACCAAATCATCTATGAACCCTAACAATTACAATCGGCCAAATCGTTTGATATTTGGCCTATTGATCATGGGGTTATTGTTACTGGTGTAATGACGAACTAGAAACATACAACAATTACCTTAAACGGTTACGTATAGAGGGTTAGTTATAACGAACTACCAACGGCTTGAACTTGAACCGAAGTTGATTGTTACGACTGGTATAATGCAATAAACCTTAGGGCTTATGTTTGCGAGGTCACAGAGAAGGTATACGCGTGTTAAATTGAATTATAATCGATTCCAGATTGTATAATGTTAAACTAGTAATGACGGCTGCTTATTATTGTAAACAAAATCGTTTTTGATCTTATTCTACAATTTGATCGTCAGTGTGAGTTCGTTTAGGCAACATAAACGATTTACAACAATCAATTCCAACTTTAAAACGAAGATTATGGTACAAGAAATCCATATGGGTCACAGGTTTGGCTGATACGGGTTTGGATCCGTGTTTGGGTGGAAGATTAGTCATATTTTCAGAATAGTCCCTATAGTTCAAGTGTAGATACAAAAAGGGGTTAAACCAAAGTTTAGCGTAAATTTGTATATAACTCCAAAGTTATTTTTGATAATTAATTAAATATAATAAACAAAATAATAAGACTCGATAAATGTGATATTTTATTGATTAAATTACCCGATCATAGAAACGGGTCGGGTAACGGCCAACAAAACAATAACGAAAAAATCGGATTGTTACAAGGGTTCTCTTAACGTAGTAGATCGGTGTTCGAACTTCTTTTTGATATACTAGCAAGACTGCTCCTACCGCTCTCTGTGATGCGGAAAGGTACATGGTCAGTTCTTTCCCCCTCCGCGGAGCCGTTAATGTTGGTAACTGATGTATATAAAAATATACATCTTTTTAGCATCGAATAATCTCTAAAAATTGCAACTTTTATCAAATAATATAGCACAAAAGGCCACTTTTATTAAAATGTATTTTCAGGTAAACCATAAGCCTCAAACGAATAAAAAAGCGAAAAACCAAAGAGAAATGAAAGAAAACCCAAGAAAACACCTGAACACGCCCCCATGCCCCCCTGAACACGCCCCCATGCCTTTAGATGCAAGAAAAGACAAAAATTTGCAAGAAATGACAAAATACTTACAGAAGCACGGGGTCGTGGTCACCTTTCATAAAAGACAAAAGAAATTTAACAGATCACCAAAAACACAGGGCCGTGCCTCAGGAAGCATGCCCATGTGGTGAGTCAGCATGTACGATCTGACAGAGCATTAAATGCGAGAGAAAAGCTGGACACGGGGGGCGTGCCTCATGAAGCATGGGGATGTGCATGCCTCTCCAGACTACCTATAAATAGAAGAGCATGTTGCATTGATCAAGTGGATTCTTGATCTTAGATGGTAACCTTCATATAATTGAATTACTCATTTAGAATTTCTCTTCTTGTCACCTATATTATATATATGTAAGTATTTTTATTAAAAGTTTAAAAATCAACCTCAAAATGATTAAAACTCTCCAATTGAACTAAAACAAAGATTCATTATTAGAAACATTTATGTCCACAGATCAATACTTGGTTCTTACCAATACTATTCTACATATACGATAAGTACACTTGCCTATTTTGTGTGTGTCGAGTCTTAGTAGAAATCACTTTTATAAATTTAAAACACTATCTTGTGCAAAAGCTAAATCTCCAATCCATTATATTTCATAACCACACGCAGCACACACATCAAGTTTTTGGCGCTGTTGCCGGGGACACGGTACGTTCTAAGAACAATCCAATTTTTAATTTAATCATTGTTTATAATTGTACAAATTTTTAACTTTTATTTTATTTTCTTTTTACTAACTATTATATTAGAAATTTTTTTGGCTAGCCTGACCTTTACTTTAGCTTAATTAACGTATGCCTAGTTTAGTTTTAAAATAGCTTAGCCTAACTCAACTTTTAGCCTAACTTTCACTAACATTTAGTTTTAAATAGTTTAAATTTGATTTAGTCCCATGTATGTCCTCTACGTTCGAAACTGAGCTTGTTTCTCCAATTTCTGAACCAGAACGACTTTTTCTCGACGAGCACGTAAACGGACTACAAAAACCGCTGAAACAATCAAAGACGAGTCAGTAGACGTCACTACATCAGGAGAAAATCAAACCGAAGAAATGATGGAAGCACAAAACAATGGACCGAACATGATCCAGTATGCCAAGCCAACTCTCGAAGGCTACGGCAATGGAGTGGCTCCACCCGATATCACCGAACATTTCGAAATCAAATCAAGCACCATTCATATGGTGGAAAATTCAGTTCAATTTCATGGTCTCCTCGACGAAGACCCTCTTTCTCATATATCTCGATTTTTACGAATCTGCAGAACCTTTAAAATTCAAAACTGTTCGGAAGATCATATCAAACTCAAACTGTTTCCTTTCTCTCTAAGGGGTCAAGCCCTAGAATGGATAGAATCTCTTTCTTCGGGTTTCATCACCAATTGGGACCAGATGGTTGAACAGTTTCTCCTCAAATATTTTCCACCTATTAAAACTGCCAAATACCGAGCAGCATTACCAGATTCTAGACCGATGATGACGAGTCGTTACACGCAGCATGGGAGAGATACAAAAGTCTTCTGAGAAGATGCCCGCATCATGGACTGAGTGTACGGTTACAAGTACAGAATTTCTTTGACGCACAATCCAGTTAAAACAAACAGGCCATCGACCAAGTCGCGGTGGAGACCTGGGATCCAAATCAACTAACGAAGAATTTGAAATCATGGAAAAGGCATCAGAGAAGAGTTTCTCTTATAACCCACCAAGATCTACACGAACATATAAAGGAGTGCACCACGTCGATTCCAACACTCTTGTCATCGCACAGCTTGAAGCCCTTTCTAAAAGTGTCGAACAACTTCAAGCCGAACTATCAAAAACCAAAATCTCTTGTGACACCTGTGGAGGAACACATAAGACAAGTGACTGCAAACAAGTCGTTATGGCCATGGAAGAAGTTGACTTCATCGCCCGTCAAAACAACGCTTTCAGCAACAACTACAATCAGGTTGGAGAAACCACCCGAATTTCAGTTGGAAGGACGGAGGTAACACTCAAACTCTACCCGGATTTGAAAAGAGGCCGATGAACCAATCCTTCCAGCCTAAACCTCAATTTCAAGAGCAAAGTTCTAGTAGCCATCAAAACCCGAGCTACTCAAAAATCGAAGAAATGTTTATCCAAATAATGACCAAGACAAATGAAGCAGAAAAGAAGGCCAACTCAAGAGCCGTTGATATCAGCGGAGTATTGTTAAAACATGAAGCTGACATGAAAAGTCAACAAACATCATTGCAGAATCTAGAAACTCAAATCGGACAAATTGTCTGACAATTATCTGAAAGTCCACCTGACGCTTTTCCAAGCAACACTATAACCAACCCGGATGCGATAGCTAACGCTGTTACATTAAGAAGTGGCACGACCACTGTTGCCTCACAAACATCAGAACCAGTTATGGAGAAGGAGTCCCCTGATAAACGCAGAAAAAACCAATCCCAACAAGCACCGTACAACCTAAGGAAGTGGTTCGAACTTATGTTCCACCTATTACATGTCCTGGGTGGCTGAAACAGGAGAGATTAGAAGCTCAGTATGGGAAGTTTTTAGAACTCTTCAAACAACTCCACATCAACATCCCTTTTGTCGAAGCCATTGCTAAAATGCCGAAATATGCAAAGTTTCTCAAAGAAGTGCTGACAAACAAAAGAAAGCTAGAGGAGCTCTCGCACGTCACCTTGAGTGAAGAATGCTCTGCTACCCTCCAAAACAAGCTACCACCAAAAATGCCAGATCTAGGGAGCTTTACTATCTCTTGTCTCATTGGAAATTTGTCTGTTAGCAATGCCCTGGTCGACCTAGGAGCTAGTATTAACTTAATGTCTTATGCGGTTTTTGCAAAATTACGGATATGAGAACCAAAGCCCACCCGCATGAGCATTCAGTTACCTGATCGATCCGTTAAATACCCTCGGGGAATTGTTGAAAACATGCTTGTCAAAATTGATAAATTTGTTTTCCCATTAGATTTTGTAATTCTAGACATGGAGGAAGACAAACGTGTACCTCTGCTTCTAGGAAGACCCTTTTTAGTCACTGCAAAGGCTATCATTGATGTTTGCACCGACAAACTCACTCTCAGGGTCAATGACGAGGCTATCACTTTTAACATAGGAAAATCTATGCAACATCCGCAACATCACGATGACACATTATACTGTGTTGACATCATCGATTCTATCATGAGTTTCTATGTGCGGAAATCTTCCATTAATAACCCACTAAAAACACAAATCTTAACTAACATTATCACCAAACCCATTATAGAAGATGAAAATACTGATAACAACAACAATCAAGAAACATCAAAAATGGTATGTGAGATCACCGAATGTAATGAAAAATCAAAACCATCAATCGAAGAACCACCAGCCTTAGAGTTAAAAGAACTCCCAAACCATCTCGAATACGCCTTTCTAGAAAAAGACTCTTAACTCCCAATAATTATTTCATCTCACCTTTCTAAAGAAAAGAAAGACGGACTTCTTAAGGTTCTTAAAAACCATAAGAAGGCTATCACAAAGAAGATCATGGATATCAAAGGATCAATCCCTCCTTTTGTACTCACAAAATCCTCATGGGGGAAGAATACAAACCCGTGGTCCAACATCAAAGGCCTCTCAATACCAACATGCAGGATGTGGTGAAGAAGGAAGTAATCAAACTCCTTGATGTCGGATTAATCTACCAATTCTCATATTCACCTTGGGTTAGTCCAGTTCAACTAGTATCCAAGAAGGGAGGAATGACAGTTGAAATGAACGAGAAGGACGAGCTAATACCAATGAGGACCATCAGGCTGGCGAGTTTGCATTGATTACCGAAAGCTTAATGACACCACAAGAAAAGATCATTTTCCACTTCCTTTTATCGATCAAATGCATGAACGTCTATCTGAGAAAATTCCAATTGCTCCTGAAGATCAAGAGAAAACCACATTTACATGTCCGTATGGCACCTTTGCCTACCGAAGAATGTCATTTGGACTATGTAATGCTCCGGCCACTTTCCAACGTTGCATGGTGGCCATCTTTCATGAAATGATCGACCACTGCATGGAAATTTTTATGGATGACTTCTCAGTCTTTGAAGACTCCTTCGATCATTGTTTGAAAAAACTAGAAAAAATGTTAGCTAGGTATGAGGTAGTGAATTTAGTACTCAACTGGGAAAAATGTCATGTTATGGTCAAAGAAGGCATTGTTCTCGGTCATAAGATATCCCAAGCAGGACTAGAAGTTGATAGGGCAGGATTCTATCGCTGGTTCAGTTAAAGCCATTAGAAGTTTTCTAGGACACACAGGATTCTATCGCCGCTTCATAAAAGACTTCTCCAAAGTTGCTAGACCTATGACCAAACTTCTGGAAAAAGACGCACCATCAATCTTCTCTAAAGAATGTGTTGAATCATTCAACATATTAAAAAGACAAACTTGTCAACGCACCAATCATGACTACACCCGATTGGACTATTCCATTCGAGATCATGTGCGATACAAGTGACTTTGCAGTTGAAGCCGTACTCGGACAACGCAAAGAAAAGCATTTTTACCCAATTTACTATGCTAGTAAAACTCTTAATGATGCACAAGAAAATTACACCACAACAGAAAAAGAGTTATTAGCATTAGTTTTTGCCTTTGAAAAATTTAGATCCTACCTAGTTCTTTCCAAAACCATCGTTTACACCGACCATGCCGCCATACGATCCTACCTAGAAATCACTTTTATAAATTTAAAACAAGATCTTATGCAAAAGCTAAATCTCCAATCCATTATATTTCATAACCACACGCAGCACACACATCTGTAACTCTATTAGATATTTCTTGACTTTTTAATAAGCTTCTATTAGCTTGGTAACTATCACCCCAAGGAATTTGCCTTCTTCTATCCCAAATTGGATTCAGTTTCATGCTGATTCTCCACAACCTTTTGAAGGTATCTTCTATGTCTCTGAGCATGTGATATTCCTCTATGATTTTGACGACCAAATCGTCCATGTAAACTTCTAGATTTTTTCCAATTTGTTCCCCAAACTGTTGATCCATCAGGTGCTGGTATGTTGCTCCTGCGTTTTTCAGTCAAAGGGCATCATTTTGAAACAAAACGTGCCTCTTTCTGTGGGGAACGCAATCTTATCCTAGTCTTTCTCTGCCATGTGGATATGATGGTAGCCTTTATATGCATCTAAGAAATACTTGAAGTGATATGGTACTAGTGCGCCTACCTTTAGATCTATCTTGGGCAATCGATAACAACCTTTAGAGTATGCCTTGTTTAGGTCTTTGTAATCGATACACATTCTCCATGATGCTTTGCTTTTATGTAGCATGACTGGGATTGCAACCCATGTTTGGTACCATATTTCCCGTATGATCCATGCCTTCAATAGTTCTTGCATGTGGTCATTCATCGCGTTTGTATGTTCGGGGTCCATTTTTCGTCTCTTTTGAACGACTGGTTGTATGTCGGATTAACTTTTAAAGTGTGTTACGCTATGCTTTGCCGAACTCCTATCATGTCAGCGGACTGCTATGTGAATATGTCCATATTTTTTAGGAGTAATTGCTTCAAGCACGAGTTCACACTTTTTGACAAGTTTGCTCCAATTATGACAGTTTGATCGGGAAACTTCGCGTTTAATACCCAATTTTCTATTTCACCTTTGTTCGTTAATTTTGGGGCCTTTGATGGTTTTGAACCTTCCGTGACTCAACAGTCTTTGTTTGGCCTTATTAATGAATTGCCCGTTGGGGTGGGGACACCCATTATGCAATGTACGGTAGATGGGTTTGCTTTAAAATCCATTATCGCCGCTCTTCCCATGATCACGTCGTGCTTTGACTTTACTCGTAACACCAAGAACTCTAAATCTTCAATTCGAAAATGTTGATCATCACTTAGCGTTACTGGGAACTTGAGTTGGCCTAGCGGTTGGGTAACTTCATTCGAGAATCTAGATACTTGCGTGTTGACTGGTTCTAGTTTCGCCTTATCTTTCGCGTCCAATTGGTCAAAACATTGTTGGTACATTATATCTGAAGTACTTCCTTGATCGATAAAGATGTATTTGCTCCAATAATTTCCAATTAACGAGGTTATTATCAAAGATTGTTTCAGACATGGTCGCCTTTGATTCCCGGGAATATGATTGACTCTTCCTTCCAGGCTTCACTATGTGGTGTTTGCCTTTTCGCCCCTTGATGTCTCCCACCTTGTATCATGTAAGAATTCAGATTCTTTATATGTTTTTAGGGGACCTTCGTCTCTGCCTGATCCTTGATTTCTTGCATGTTTCCTTAACTCTAAGACCAAATGATTTATCATTTCAGGATTTCACCATCTCTTCAATTTCATTATTCAAGTTTGTGCAATCATCAGTTGTGTGACCGATGCCTTCGTGAAACTTGCAGTATTTGGATTCATCCAAGTTTTTTCCTTTTGAAGATTGGCTTTGGTGTCCGGAAGTCTAAATTTTTTGTGGCCAACAGGGTTTCGAAGAGGCCCATTCCCTGTTTTTATAGCCGCGATTTCGGTAATTTTGTTTTTCTCCCACTAGTGGCCTTTTGGTTGTGGGTACTGGAGCTTCCGCACGTGGCTGGATATTAGACCATATCAACCCCTTGTCTTTCTTGCTTCCTTTGTATCCTTTGGGCTCATATTCTGTGTCACTCAGTGCTGGCATATACTTTTGATGTGGACATTATGTCATCCCATGACTGTGGCATGTCGTCTCATCCTGACAAGCATCAAATAAAGTCATCATTTCGTACTCCTTGACGGAAACCATCTCTCATCATGTCTTCGTTGAATCCCCTTATCATAATGCCTTCTTTGTTGAATTCAGTAATGAAGTCTTCAATCGATTCATTCTCTCTGAGGATCATAGTGGGTATATTCGACGGGTCACGCTTGTGTCTCCGCTGTTGGGAGAATATTGCGACTAAGTCTTCAAGGCTTGTGATCTGGTTTTCGAGAAACCTTTCGAACCATTCTCTGGTGGCTCCACGAAGAGTCAAATCGAGATCCTGCAACCCCTACCGCTACTATGAACTTTGAAAGTGGTCACCCGGGTCTGTTATCCCATCGTACTTTCCTACTGACGATTTGTTGAACAGACTATGATTTTTCCGCGAAAGCTTTTGGTTGATATGGCTTAGTGAAGTCTGCGTCCGCGTCAGGGTAGTAACTTAAGTGATTTTTCCCTCGCCACTGGTCTCTTGGGCCTGGGCTCTCTCCGTCGCTTCCGTTTTGATCACTTACACTATTTCCTTGAGAACTTCAATCCTTTGCAGGTGTACCTTTTAATCGAGCTATTCGGTTTTTGTCAAGGGACTGTTCCTGGATTTTGTCTAGGATTTTCCTTGACCATTTAAATGGTCCTTATGGCTTCCTAGCCTTTCACTTGCGCGACATCGGGGTCGCAGATCATCTTTCTTAGACGAAACTTCCAGATCCTTTTGATGGCATGCCAACATCTACGACGTTAGTCGACCTGCGAGTTTCCTAACTTGCTCTTATAACCTTTTCTCGAACTCAGCGCTAATCCTCTCTTGTTATCTTTTCAACCACATTATCGGGTCTTCATCAAGGTCTGCCGTTATTGCGGGGCCTTTTTAGCGAGTAGATCTGGCGTCACCGAAACTGAATGACAGGTCTTGTTGTGATCGTTAGACTTCAATATAATCCTCGTTTTGCCTTCCGTTTTCTTTCGGGGACCCATATTGGTTGGGTCTTGCACGGTTGGAAGACGGTGGTGTTGACGAAGGAGGTCAGCCGGAGCTCATAATGACTTGACTAAAGATTAAACAGTTCTAGTAGGTACGAATGGCGCCAACGAAGCAACCCTAAGTTAACCCTGGTAGGATTAACCTAATATCTCAACCGGGATTGGACGGATACTAATCCAACCCTTGGTAGGCTTAGGCTAATCTTGTTCCGATGAGAGTATGGAACAATGATTGTGAATTCTAGTAGCCGTGACCTGCAAAACCGAACACCGTGAGCTCATTACGAGAAGGGGAATAGGGGTCTCCTCGTAACCAGCCTCCGGCATGAAAATCAGTATGGTAAGTTATGAGTAACTCTTAGAGAGAATGATAGAATGTGTATCCTTTTACTGTTGGTTCTCTTGTTGTATTTATAGCTGAAGGTAAGGAAAAGGATTGGGCCAACTTTCCCACTCAATGGAACCTTCTATTTTTATGGTTGAGCGTAATAATGGTCCCTGATTGGGGAAATCCTTGTCGTGGGCAGGTACAATGTTGGCCTTTTCTCATTGGTTCATCATGCCGTTGTCGGCATTGCTGGAATCCCAATCTGTGATTGGTCTTTCACTTCCCTGTCATGTGTTGCCCTGCATTTTATCACGACATGTCTTCTCCTGACCTCCTTGGGTTGATAATCGTTATGTATGCCTTCCGCAGACGATATGTGTCTCTTTCTGCGGAAGGTATTCTTCATGTGGGTTGTCATTCACGTCTTGATATATCTCCCTTATGGAGAGTATATATTCCGCCGTGGAAGATCTTTCGTTACGCGGATGGTTTATCTTGCGTTATGCGGGTTATTTGGTACCCTACCTCTACATTTTATAAGAAAAATAATATTCTTTAACTTTATCATTATATTAAGTGATGCTTGTTTGGGATGCGATTTACAACTCACATGTAAAACAAATATATTTTTCATATATAAGACACTAGCTTGTATCCCCCCGTATTATGGTGTTTGTTTACATTATTCGTTTCTAATATTTATATATTTTTTTGGATTTTAATTTTATGTATTGTAAGGAAGTTAATAATGTAATTAGGATTTGATGATGAAAGGGTTTCACAAATAAATGAGATATTATAATCCGTTTTAAAAACTATCTCGGTTTGGTGAGACCCATGACCCGCTTATTTTTTTTATTATAAGCTTGATTCTTAATTAAATAATTTATTTTTAAAAAAATAAAGAATACTAATTTTTAGTATATCGCTATTTTATAGAAATTTTCATATCAAATATTTCGTGAGATTAATTTTTAATTTAATGAGATGTTATAACACGTTTAAGGCCTTTCTGGGTTTGGTACCCGTGAATTCGGTTCAAATGCATGATACGCCTTCATTTACAAATAAAGCTAAATGGGTGGCTTGAGAAAAAGTAGAGAGCAATCAGAGATCTTTTAAATGTTTCGTTTATATTTTATCCCCCGTATTATGGGGGTTGTGTTTCTTTTTCGTGTCTAATATTTATATTTTTTTGGATTTTAATTTTATTTATTGTAAGAAAGTTAATAATTTACTTAGGGTTTGATGATTAAAGGGTTTCACAAAAAATAAGATGTTATAACTCGTTTAAAAGCTATGGGTTTGGTGAGACCCAGGACCCGCTTATTATTTTTTTTTACTACAAAATTGTTTCTTAATATAAATAATATATTTTTCTGAATAAAATTGGATATTGATTTTTAGTATATCCCTATTTTATAGAATTCTCATAACAAATATTTGGTGAGATTAATTTTTAATATAATGAGATATTATAACTCGTTTAAGGTTATCTGGGTTTTGTGAAACCTATACCCGTGAATTCGGGTCAAATGAATGAGTAGTCTTCATTTATAAATAAACCAATCTGGTGGCTTGAGAGGATGTAAGAAACAACCAGAGAGTTTTATAACGGTTTCGTTTATAGTATATGTAAGATTAAGATTCTTACTTCTATAGTTTCTTTTCTTTTCCTTTTTTCTTTCATTTTTCTTTTTTTCTTTTTTTTTTTTTTTTTGCATTCAACATGTATTTTAATTTATTTACATTCTCATATGTTGTTACATTATTCGTTTATAATATTTATATCTTTTTTTCAAATTTTATTTTATTATTGTAAGGAAGTTAATAATATATTTAAAATAGTTTCATAAATAAATGATATGTTATAACGGTTTAAAAGCTACCTGGGTTTAATAAGACCGTGACCCGCTAAATTTTTTAACTACAAAATTGTTTCTTTGAGATGTTATAATCGGGGTTGCAGGGTTATTTGGGTTTGATATGAATTCGGGCTTAAGATAAAAGTAATTGATGAATCTCGAACCAGTCCAGTGCCAAGTCCCAACCATGTCGTTTTGAAACATGTTGTTCCAGTGATGACGAACTACCGCAATCCACTATAGTATTCTTCTTCTTGGTCTGCATCCGTTGTTCATCTTCAACCAACGGTAACCCTCCTATTTTATGCATTTTCTTTATCATTTCAATTTCAGTTTGTCATAATAATAATATATATGAGAACTACTACACATCTTTCTTTCTTTCTTTCTTTCTTTCTTCACCATACTAATTAATTACTAGTAGTAATTTGGTTTGTTACTGACAAAACTATATTATATTACTGCAGTTTCTTTCTTATTCAAACTATCATAATTCATTTGCTTCAAAAACACTGCTGAAAAATGCCCAAAATGACACACAGTTAGATGAATCAATGCACACATAATAATAATTGATCTTAAGAGGTGTAACAAAACCAGAGGTGACAAACGGGTTGGGTTAGGTTGGGTCGAAACGGGTTTGGGCCAGAACGGGTCAATTAAGAAAAGGGTTGTTTTGGTTTTGGGTCGGAACAACCCAAATTGACCCATTTCAAATGGTCGGAACCATTAAAAGGCTACCAAACAGCCCCTTAATATATCGAGAAACGAGAGGCTACATAATCACATACACAAGGAAAACTCTTTAAGATTGATTATTGCTGGTTGCAGCCTATGTTGCACGGGAACGGGTAACCTCAGGACATTTTTATGAGATTTTGTTCTTTCGTCACTTCTTAATATATGTATGATGCCCATGCTTAAGGTTTTGACTTTGAGCACGTGATTAAATAAAAATATCTTCACTACTTACTAAATTCAGTGTATGAGGGTTGATGTTTTGTACATGTAGAGATTACAAGGATGTTGCACGAAAACAAAGAATAAGAGGTTATTGGATATTGGTTAAAAAGAAAAGAATATAAAGGTAATTGGTTGTGACTTGAGTTGCAAATCTCTTGATTAGCTATGAAATTAGTGTTAGGGGCTTCTTGCATTTGAGGGAAACTATGTAGTTTGATGTACGAGTAAATGATGAAGACTATGATATAAGCTGAAATCTATGTAAAAGTCCCAACTATCTTATAACAGTAAGGAGGGGTACTGGTCAAGTTCTTTGATTATGAATGTATTTTACTTAATCTGGTTAATAAGTTAGATCTTTTCATTTGCAATGAATGCACTCAATATATTTTCCAAAGTCTTCTTTGACGAGTAAGGAAAATATCCACGTTGAGATTAACAAGTGTGAGTTGGTAGATATGTACATGAACTTGTACATGGAAAGGTTCATTTATTTATTTATAGTTTGATGACATGATGACACTTCCTTCGGCCCAAAAAGTCATCGACCTAGTAACAAGGATTCTTTCAGTCGGCCCATCATAACTTTCGAAGTCCAATCTTCTCAACAATCTATGTATATAAAATCCCTAGGGCTTGCTTATAGAGACATTCTTTTTTTGTTTCTTTGCCGAAATCCGGTCTTTCCTATTTCAATTATTTCCCAAAGAGCCCCCCCCCCCTTTTCAATTTTCGATAGCAAAGAAACAATGGCTACTTTAGATTTAGAAGTATTGGACAGATTTGAGAGGTTGATCATTGATGGATACACTTCTTGGGAGAGTTCATCCCCTTTATTTTACGATTTGGTCATTACACATGCGACAGAGTGTTCTCTAACAGTCGAGTGGCTCCCTTACCGGGTACAAACATTAGACGGGCGCTATACAGTTCAAAAGGTTGTCTTCGGCACCTCCACTCCAAACGATGAATCTAATTACCTAACTATTGCAGAAGTAAAACTTCCTCTATGGGATGAGTGTGCATATGATGAAGGGTATGGCGTTGGTTGCAAGGTTTGATATTTCTTACTATAAGTAGATATTGTTTGCGTACGCTATTTGTATTTTAACCTTAGAGCTTCCATCTACGTTTGCAGTTTCAATTTATACGTTTGTTGTTTTTTCTGAGAAGAGGATAAATGATTTATTCATTCTGCAAAGATCTTGGAATTGTTTACATATTCTTTTATTCTCTTTTCTTTAAGAAGCTTAATTTAATTAATTAGTATCCTAGTGTACCTTAAATCAGCTGCAAATGTCTATTAGTATTCTGTTGTAAGATATGATAGTTTTTTTCTAATGGCTGACACAGACACCCTCTAGTGGTCCACCAGGGGACTCGAACCCCCAACCTCATGGACACCATTTTACACACCTTGATACCAGTAGACCAAAGGGCCTTTGGTGTATGATTCGATTGTTCTTTTTAATAGATATGATACCATGATGATTAAAGGGATAGAGAAGTAAGAATAATTTGTTATCATGAGAAGATACTAGTATTAATTTTCGTTATTAAAGTTATAATATGCATCATTTTAATAAATCATGTTGTTAACATTATATCAAACCCTTTTCTTGAATTCTGAAAAGATCATCTAATGAACTGGAATTTGGAACTTAATTATATTTGAATGAGTTTCTTTTGCAGATAGATGTACTACGGCAAATACCCCATGATGGAAAGGTGCTTAGAGCACGCACTATGCCTCAGGATCCTTTTGTTATTGCTACTAAAACAGAAAGTTCAGAAGTGCATATATTTGATTATAAGAACCATCCAGCTAGACCTCCTATTGGTGGCACAAGCACACCTGATCTGAGGTTAACAGGCCACCACGGCCATGAAGGTTATGGGTTATCATGGAGCACAATAAATCGAGGTTTTTTATTAAGTGGATCCAGTGATGCCAAAATCTGCTTGTGGGACATTGATCAGGCCCCACTGAATAAATCTAGAATGGATGCTTTGCTAACTTTCGAGGTACATTTCATTAGCATATTAATAGAAACTCGATTCAATCCATATTGTCTTACGTAACACATAAATATTGGTTTGCTACTTAACTTGTTAAAATGGGTAATCAGGTTGTCTTTTAGTTCCTGATGATCTTTGGATGAGGTTGAACTATTTCTTTTGCTTTAGTTTTTTACTAATTTTTCAAGAATCCAACTTGCTTGTGGTGTAGGTGATGCAGGAAAATCAATATTATATATATATATATATTTGAGTTTAAATTTCCTATTTCATCGTATTTAGTTTCTTATATGACTTATGGTTCCTAACTGTATAATGGGATCTAGGGTTTATTGTTTAGTAATTTTTGTTTTAAGTTTATTGGAAAAGAACATTGTTCTTGGAACTTCAGTCCAATTTATCGTCTTTTGATTAATCATGAGTTTCTTAAGCCATTGATCGCTTCCATAACTGCATCAGTAGGATTTCTAGGTTCTGTAAGTGATTAATAAAAAATGGAGATATTCTTGTGACCGTTTGGAATTAAACTTGTGTTAATAAACTAAGAACATTTCTAGATTATTAGTTGTAATCTGATAAATACTGAAAACAGGAAGGATAGTCGACCTGATTCGGGAGGGGCTGGTCTCCGATTGGCGATTACAAAGAAAACACCAAGTTGCTAATAATCCAAAAACATGAATGACTCAAACCTTAAAGATCTATGGCATAAATAACAATGATAAATAACTGTTCCACTAGTTTAGCTCGTTCATTAAATTCTCCACTAAATTTGCCTTTGACTTTGACTTCCCAAGAGTTTAGATCTTGACTTTGACTCCATATCATTAAGCCCAGGTTGTTCTGACCTGCTGCCCGAGATGATCTGACCCGCTGGATACTTAACATAATCCATTGGAGGTTGTTTGGTCCATTACTAGCTTAGGTGAACGCTAAAATGTTGTGTGAAGTTGATTATCAAGAAAGATAAAAAATCGTGGAGTCCGCACTTTCTTCTTGGTTTATGATCTCCCCTTTTTCTGTTACTTTGAATAGAAAATGCCGCTTATGAGTTTATGGCCCAACCATAACTTGTTTACTTTATATTTTGTTTGTGCTGTGTTTTTGTTTCATGACGGGAATTTCCACTCCCAAGGAAAATAACCGTGTATCTTATGATTATTTTTTATGGTTAATAGGCTCATCAAGGTATCATAGAAGATGTAGCATGGCATTTGAACCATTGCTACCTATTCGGTTCATGTGGTGTGGACCGATATTTGCGCATATATGATTTACGCTCTCCATGCTTCACCAGTCCCGCCCAAAGTATTATAGCACACCATAGTGCGGTACGTAGAAAATTCCAAATTTTCTTTATTTCTGTATTAATCTATCACATAATATCCCATTATTATGTGATTTGGTGAACTGATTCATTTGAAAACTGATAGAATATCTTCTATGCTTTGTGTACCATATAGGTTGTGAACTATGATGGTTTTCTTTGATTTAGCTTTCCTTAATAATGTCTAAGATTGTGTGTGTTTGTGATTTTTTTAATTTATTATGGTTATGGTAGGTGAATTGTTTGTCGTTCAATCCTCTTAACGAGTGGCTGGTGGCAACGGGGTCAGATGACCACACTGTGAAGTTTTTTGATCTGAGAAAACTTGTCCGTCCTCTCCATACCTTTGATAATCACAAGTAGGATTTCTTGGCCGATATTATTTGAAATGTACGCTTTTATAATCTAATAATCGGTTGCTTCTGATATGTCATTGCAGTGATATGCTGGTAAAGGTTGAGTGGAGCCCACATAGGGAAAACATTTTAGCTTCTTGTTGTTGTGATGGGAGAGTCATGATATGGGATACTCATGGGTAAGCTCGTGAAAGATTAATTTGGCGTGTTTGGACCAAGGAACAGTGAATATTAGTGTTGTACTTAAATTAAAAAGAAACACGCAGGATTGGGAGGGAAGAATCAGAGGGGGGCACAGCGGAGTTGCTGCATATCCATGCGGGACATAGTGATGCAGTTGCTGATATCTCATGGAACCCGACTGAAGATGGGATGATTGCTAGCGTTTCTCTTGATTCTACACTCCAAGTTTGGAAGATGGCCGACTATGTTTACAGTGACTACTAAATGATCTTTGTTTTCTAGGACTATGTTAGAAATAAATTCTAAAGTTTTTCTTAAGTTAGGGGAGATGTGTGTTCATTTCTATATTCATGATTTAGCTGGACTGATTTTCTCTAGATTTTATTCGTCTTTTAAAGCTCTTCTACACCTCATTTGACTACACCATCTTTTTCTCAGTTCAATTATATAATACTTTTTACAGGTAATTCTCTTTCTTTCAATTTCAAAAACACACACTCATATGAGGAATAAGTAGTTTGTATATATAGAAAATGAGTTATGAAGTCTTTGGTGAATGCGAATAATAACATGAAGCCCTAAACTTTATCTTAAATTATAGGGATTCGTTCATATGAAGGTTGGGTGGTAACATAGTTTGGGTATAAAATATGAGGTCAATAGTTCAATTATCACATAGCGTAACATATAGTGGTTTAATGGCTTCTCTAAATCATTGCACAAAAGTTTTAACTCTATAACCACTCAAAATTTATTTTTTAATAGCAACTCTATTGTCATGTTAAGCAGTTTTCAAGCCATGGTTTTGTGAGCAAGCATTAGTAAAAATACAAGGAATTATGATTATCTATGAAAACCGCAAAACCAATTGTACGTCTTGCTAGCTCAATTTTTTATTTTTTTTGGTGGGTGGTTCTAAAATGAACAAGCTTTTTCTTGAACATTTTTGTAAGCCAGAGAAAAAATATAACGAGACCCTTACACAATGACCATTTCTTCTTGAGAGGTAAATTTACTTGAATTTTAAATAACTCTTGTAATCAAGCATTAGTAAAAATGTAGTTCAATACTACTATTCTAGTCGGGGGCTCAGGGCACAACGCACATATTATTATTATTATAATAGATTTAATTGCATGAATTGGTGCCTCTATATCATTATTCCTTTTTGTTGCCTTGGGTACGTAGGGTCAAATTCATTTTGGTTTGCTGTTGAAACACACCTAGTTAAGAATAAAACATGGTTTAGGTCTCAAAGCATTTTCCATTAGAACAACATCTACGTTTAAATTAATTCAATTAAATAATATTTTTTTAGTTTTTTCAGTTAGTTTTGCACCTTGTTCGATTTACATCCACCCGCAAAAAGTATTAATTAAATAAAAAAAGGATATTATAGTGTGCAAAGACGACTTGTAGTTGGTTGCGTATGATATGGGTTCGACTCACATCATGATGACTACCAACACTTGACTCTGACCAATTTAAGGTGAAAAATGTTAGTATCTGTTAATGATGATGCCATCAACAACTACTGATCAAGGGGTTTGGCACAAGGGTGATTGCATTGGGACTGGTTCCTCAGGTCCTGTTTACCAAGCTTATATTATTATTAATAATCAGTAAGTCATGTTTCATTCTCACCAACATCAATGCACACTACCTATACAACTTAGTTGCATGTAGATTATTCTTGTTCAAATCATAGCTACTTCATAATAATCTTCTTCTTTTTTTAATTTATTGTAATATGAATATGTTGTGCTAATAGTTTGCATGTCATCCTCTGATATAATTTTTTTTTATTTTGTTTGCAGACTTGGGCTCTCTTTTGCTGTGAAGGAGGTATCTTTCCTTGATCAAGGTAGCCAAGGAAAGCAGAGCATTCTTCAACTTCAACAGGTGATATTATCAATAATTTTTTTATCGTTTCTTCGTGTATATATTATAGGTTTAATATCAATCATATCCTGAGTTTCTTCATACTTGAACAGGTGATATTATCAATAATGTTTTTTCCTTCTAATCTCGGGTGGGCAAAAGTGAAATTGCACTAATTTTGACGTTATTTTACTAATCTCGTGAAAATAACGTTAAAAGTGACGGACGGTTAATCAGGCATCATGTAGTGGCGTTGATAGCTGAAAGATAAGGGTACATGCACCGATCAGCCGGTGTCCCGATGATTGAGTGCTATGTGCCTTATGTCCAAGGCTTGATGCAAAACTACTATCGAGCCGGGGGTCTCACCGGAAGCAGCCTCTCTATCCCTATGGGGTAGAGGTAAGGCTGCCTACATCTTACCCTCCTCAGACCCTACCATAGCTTTGCTATTGGTGGGATATACTGAGTACGATGATGATGATTTTTTCCTTCTAATTTTCAGGAAATATCTTTATTAAGTCAGTTCCAACACAAGTACATAGTTCAATATCTTGGAACAGATAAGGTATGCATTTCCTCTCAACTTCTTTCTTACACAATTACATACGACTTGAGGCTTTAGATTTGATGATAGAGTAACAATCGGTTGAAATTTGATCATCTTTTTATAAATATCGTTGCGCCTATTCTAGATACAGTTAAGCTGTTTTGATTCCAATGTGTAGGCCTATAAACAAACCGAACGTTTGGTGAACTGTTCGGCGAGAATTTTGTTTAAATAAACGAACGTACATGAACAAAAAAATTTGTGTTCGTTGAACGAACATGAACACGTGTTTTGTTAATTTGTTCATTTATGTCCGTTTATTTATGTTCATTTATGTCTGTTTATTTATGTTCATTTACATACTAATAGCAAATAATTAAACATTAACTGGAAGAGTTATCTACCTAATGGTTTTGTTCATTTGTGTTCATTTAAGTGTGCTTAATTATATATGTTTGTTCATGTTTGTTTGTGTTCATTTACATTTGTTTATATATGTTTGTTTATCTTTGTTCATTTATGTTGGTGAAATGATTGTTCAGATTTTAAATAAACGAATATAAACAAACACGAACATGTTCATTTTTTAAATAAGCAAACAAGAACACAAAATATGTGTTCGATTAAGTGTTGTTGTTCGTTTAAAGTTACGTTGACAAACACGGACATGCCCTTTTTCGTGTTCGTTCGGTTTGTTTACAGGCCTACCAAGGTGACATAATAATATGTTGATTATAAACTCTGCTGTAAAGTGAAGGTTAACCATTGCTACTATTAACCCGTAAACCATATTTAGATAACAAAATAATTTTACAATAAAATGATATAGGATGGTGACAAGCTATATATCTTTCTTGAGCTTGTGACTGGAGGTTCACTGGCAAAGCTGTACCGACAGTATGAGCTGCAGGACCCGCATGTCTCGGCTTACACCAGGCAGATTTTGAGTGGTTTGAATTACTTGCATGAACGAAATGTGGTTCACAGGTAAAGCACCCTCTTTCATTTTGGTACTAACCGAGGTTCTATCAAATTTAATTAATTTGAGTTTTATTAAACGTTCGTTAGGGATATCAAATGTTCTAATATATTGATCGATGCAAGTGAATATGTAAAGCTTGCAGATTTTGGGTTGGCAAAGGTAACGAAAATAACACAACATTTTATTATTTCATTATCATTTTTTTAAAACCATATGGTTAACAGGCACTCACATTGAATGACATCAATTCTTGCAAAAGGGCTGCATATTTTATGGCACCAGAGGTTAATTTTACTTTTATTTTTATTCTGGGAATATATCCGCTAATAGTAACCAAGTTTCTTCGGTGTTCATAGTTCAACTAAAGTAATTCATATATATTTTTTCTAACTATATAAACCACCCAAAAGTTAAATTATCGCTCCATTACTGTGATTTATTTTTATAAATATTAAAATTTGTTAAAAATATATGAATCTTGATTACTACTTAATAATTTATTTATTTGTTTTTTTCAACTTTAACCTGAAGCAAGAGGTAATAGTGAAGATTATATTATAAATGTTAAAATTTGTTAAAGATATATCTATATATATATATATATATACTTTTTTTTCCAGTTTTTCAAGTCACTAAATAATAACTAAACTTCAGAATTGTTCCATTTATGTCAGCTTCACAAAAATAATTACTAAATAGTAACCTAGTTTCATATACACGCCATTTAAGTCGCGTAACATTAAAGATTTCAGCATTTATAAAAAAATTTACAACAATGGAACAATAATAAAACTTTTGAATGATTCTTATAATTAGAAAAAAAGTATTGAGTGACTTGAATGTATCCTCAGGTTGTTAAAAATAGATCAGACAACGGTTTTGGACTTGCAGCTGATTTATGGAGCCTCGGTTGCACTGTCTTGGAGATGCTATCACGTAAAATTCCATACTACAACATAGAAATGGTATGAATAAAATTTACTATAGTATCTGATATTTTTTCTTAATAAATCGATGTTAGAGATTGTATGATAGAGTCTAGGATCAGGACTCAAACAAATGATTCGATTACTTAGATAAAAGACCCAATTCGAGAAGGGTTAGTCTCCATTTTACAATAGAACTTGATATATTTTAGATAACTCAGACTATTTAGAATAGAAGAGACCTAGCTTTATTTATACTAAAAGGGTCATAAGGAGTTTCTCCACTAAATACGCCTCTTGACTTTGACTCCCCTAATTAAGCGACTTTGACTCCTTATGACTTTGACTAGGTTCAATAAATAACTTTGACTTTGACCCTACCCTTCTTTTGTGATGGGTTCGTATCATTGTATGAATTGAAAGTACAATTTGGGAGGCTTTAGACTTGTTTGACCTGTTTCCTTTGCACTCATTTGTATTTAACAAAATAACCGCATGTTTGTATCGTTGTATGAAGCACCCGCATATTGGTGTAAGCTGTAACAACTAACCATGGTTTGATTTAACAGTCCGCAGCACTGTTTAAGATTATCAAGGGTGAACTTCCTGATATTCCTAATACGCTGTCAGCTGAGGCCCGTGATTTCATACTTAAATGTTTGCAAGTTAACCCGGATAATCGGCCAACTACTGCAGAACTACTGGACCATCCGTTTGTGAACCGGTTAACTTGATCCGTAACCAGCGAGCACGGATGAACTATATTCTATGAATATTTGTTAGATGTTATGAATCTTTTAATGTTAATGTCCAACTCTTGTATGAATAATGATATCATCTGCCAGTTTTATAATTAATTTGGTCATTTTACTAACTTATTATAAAGGTAGGTTTAAAAACAACCATTAGTTTCTCCATTTTATGTGTTTAGTGTTTGCCAGTGCTAAATGATACACCATGTTTTATGTGTTTGTGTACCAAAAATAGACAGCACGAGTAACGGGTCAAAACGAGTTTACCCAAACTGCAGTCCATTTCCTTAAGTTTGGTTCTGAGTTTAATCCAACCAAGCAATCACCTTTTAATTTCTTCAACAGTGAACTCGATGGAATAAGAGCGAGAAAAGAAGACACTCGCATTCCTATGCTTCCAAATAAGCCACAACGAGGAATAGATAACTGCTTTCATTAAACGCCTACCCATGATTTGATGCGGGTCCCCTGCGACGTCAGATGTTCAAAAGAAATCAGGTGTGTCAAGTCCCGAGCCTCACCAAACCAAAATTGCCCTCCAAACCGCTTTAGCCCGAAAGCAGTCTAAAAACGCTTGTTTCGTTGTTTCAATCTCAGAAGCACACACATACGACAGTTATAATTAGCCTGATATTGGTAGATTATTTATCTAAACAAAATCTAAGCATCCAGTAACATGGTGACACGTGGAAACGAAGATAATTTTTGGATATCTAGTTGATAATGCCATATTATTTTATCTAAACAAAATCTAAACATCCAGTATCATGGTGACACGTGGAAACGAAGATAATGTTGGATATCTAGTTGAAATACACTACATATGAAACATATTACATGCATAAAGTAAAACACACATACATAAAAACCAAATATATTACAAATGCATAGCAAACTGTAGGACCGGTTCGGGACTCGGTTTCCCAACGATTCACGGGGCAACGTGTTAGAGTGCGGAATCCTCTAACACGGCGATTCGGTGGTGATCAACGGACACGTAGGTACGATTCCTAAAGGTGTTTGACGCCTAGGATTGGAGGAAACGACCAAGAACACGAAGAACGCTCGAGAGTGTTTCGGGAGGCTGCTGCTTCTCTGATTTTCGTGAATGTGAGTTGTGTTGAAAAGCCTCTGTGAAATTTCCTAAGTAACGTGTATATATCGAAAACTGGTTCGATCGAATGAGATACCCATTCGATCGAATGAGATCTGGTTCGATCGAATCAGTGACTGATTCGATCGAATCAGCTTCGTTTGACATTTTCAGTACGTTAACTTGGTTTCACGATCGTTGGTTTCTTGTTGAACCAACCTGATAGAACTGGGGACATACATGTGACATTTCATGTCCTAACAAACTCCCCCTTGGAGCCAGTTCTATTTGCTTGTAACCAATCGAGTTCTCTTGCTCGACCGTAACTCCCCCTTGGAGTTATCTCACTCTCTCTTTTCTCAAAACTAGTGGTGCATACGTTGCATCCACAAACTCCTTTCTTCATGGAGTTCTCTCTTTACCAAATGGTACAGTCAGTCAGACTTACCATAGGTTCCGCATATCCTGAGACGCTGTCAATTGGAATTTTGGATTAACATTTAAGCACAATTGTATTAGATTTGCAAAATAGACATTAAAGCATAATCTATCACAATATTCCAAATCATATTTCATTCAATTCAAAACAATTACAACCAGAAGATTTAACTTTGAATTACAATAAGAAACAAGATAAATGATAGACATGACAATTAATCTTCAGTTTCTTGGGCATACTTCTTCTGTTGTTCTTTCCAATTTGATCCTGCATGTATGTCATAGGCAAAGCAAATCCTAATGACATTTCTGTACGTTAACGCTTGCTCTATGTCTTCGGGAGCGTAAAGAATCTCTGTCTTGTACAACGTATAGACATCCTCCCTTGACAAATTTGTGAGCCACATTGGATCAAAAATACGAATTGTGCTCCAATTTCCATTGTCATTGAGCACAATAACTGCCTCATGCAGTTTACCATCATAGTACCAATGCCTGAATGATTTGTAGAAGTCCTGCTTCATCTTTCTAAGAGGAATCTTCTTCATTGTGAGTGGTGGCATGTACTTCAAGATAACTTTTGGCCTGTTGGTGATCGGATCGATCTCTTTTTTGCTTAGATATCTCTTCGGCCTTTGTGGTGTGATCATCTTCCATTTTGTGTTGTACTCTTTTCGCAACACATTCTGATAATACGTGGCAAATGGAGATGAGTTGGCGTATAGCAGATCAAGATAATTCAGACGGTTCAGATCATGAGTAGGAAGGGTCTTCAAATCAGTAATACGTTGAAAGTATTCAACCCCCCTTTCCCTCTTGACAGCTACGCAGTTAAGATCCTTCAGACATGCCCAAGCGATAATTTCTCCTGAGGTTCTGCGACCCTTCATTTTATATGACGTTGTATGAGGAATGGTCGGCTTCGCTTGTTGTCTGGATCTTATCTTCTCAAGAATAGCATTGAATGCTTTCTTGCACTCCTCGGTTTTCTCTAAAAATTCGGCTTGATCCGCTTCAGAAGGCTGTTCCATATTGTTTGACCTTTCTTCAGCCTTTTTCTGCATTTCCTCCTCTGTTACATTTTGGAAGAAACTTGCAAAGTTAGGAAGATCGTCATTTTGAGACGTATAGTATTCAGGATACTCTTCCTTTGACAAGTCTTCCATTTCAACGTCATCAAATTGAGAGGGATCGACGTGTGAGGGATCAGTGGCCGTAGATGATGATGATTCAGGTGTAGCAGCAGAAGAAGACGTTTGTTCTGTTGGATGCAAAGCCAGATACTTGCCTGTTTCTACGTTGGATAACTCAAACATTTGTTCCAATTCTTCTTCTGTGAAATTATGAGAAATTTCACCTTCTTCCAAGTCTCCACTTGCGAAGTTTAGCTGCTCATTTGGATTGTCCAGTAGAAACGTGAAAAATTCTGCTGCTGTTTTTGATTGCAGCGGTTGGACATTAAACGGATTATCATCACCTGTTTGATTAAACAAACACAATGTAACAACAATTGTAAATAAACATATGTAATATCATAAACATGAAATACAATATCATTACATATGAAACTGAGTTTATACAAAAATCATCATTTAACAAGATTTAACATTTAAATCCTCACTACATCCACTCAACTCACTCTTTAGTACCTTCACCACCATCATCTGAAGAGTCAAGTTCGTCTGTGTCCACATCAACATTTGTTGGACCTTCCAAACGTAGAACATTTCCTTTCAGTTCTGTTACTTTCGCCTCAAGGCTTAGATTCGACTCTCGTAGTTCCTTGATAGAAGAGCCCTGTTCGGCGACAGTCGCATTCAGCTGAGTGTTTTCAATTCTGAGCATGTCGTTTTCGGCTTGAAGTTTGGCAATCTGCTCATCTTTCAGTCGATTTTGCTCTTCTTGCCGTCTATTCAGCTCTTCTTGCTCAGTCTTGAACATGAACATCTTCATCATTGCCTTGTGAAGATCAGCTAGTTCTGTTGCAACCTGAGGAAAGTATAGACATTTCTGGTTGAGGTTGAGTAGTCGGTTGTGGTGCTGATTGTGGTGCTGGTTGCTGTGGTGGTGGCGGTGCTTGTTGAACGGGAGGAGCAGCAGACGAAGTCCCAACTGATTGTAACGGTGGAGGACGTGGGAGATCAGAAAATAGACTACGATACTTCCTTGTAACCTTCTTCTTTTGCCTCTTCGCAGGCCTTTCTTCGCCCGCAATTATATCGGCCAGTTGCTCCTCGGCCCTAACCTCACCAGCAAAGTGCACATCCAAAGCACTTGCTTCATCACCAGCATCCAGATCCTCAACGCTTAAGAATGAATCAGCCTCTTTTTCGGCATCTGTTCTGGTGTCTGCCGGTACCCCGCCTCCTCCTCAGTGTCAGACTCGTCGCTGGTTTTCTGATAAGGTAAGTTCTCGACGTCTGAATCACTGGTGGCTTTCCTCCACTTCCTCTTCGGAGGAGCCTTGTAAGACTGATTTGCCACGTGCCCAAAACACCTTTTGTGTGGTGGCCTTGTGGGGCGGTCCTTGTATGATTTTAATCGGTTGAGGGTTTCGTTCTTCATGTGGTCCAGTTTCACCACATCACCCTCATTTTCTTTCAGTAAACCCGGAGCTTGACTATCGACGATCATTTGCACAAATCGCGGGTACTGTAGAAACTTCTCACCCGCCCCTTGTTTTATTGTAAGATTCTCCACCATATGGCTGAAGGTCATCTGCGAAAAGTTGTAGGGGCGGTTCATCACTAATGCAGCCATTGTAAACTGCATGCTTTCCCTCAATTTATCAAAACTTGTTCTTTGAGGCCCTAAGCAGTGCATCACCACGTGTGCCAGATATTTGAACTCTGGACACAGATTGGCTTTATGGAGTAGACCGGCATTTAGGTCACCGTCGTACTTCATTCTGGCAAAACAGCCTCTGGTTCCAGCAGGATGTAACACAGTAGGATCTGAATCAGAATCTACAAACCCACAGACTTCCCTAAGGATTTGGGCAGATATAACAATTTCGTGCCCTCTAACAGTGGAGCGAATTACCGACGGCACAACTGTTTTGTCGTGCGTGGCATTCCTCCAGAATTCCTGTTGAACTGACATGACGGGTTCGACTACCCTAGAGATAGGTCCGTGAATCCTGGACCGTTTCAGAAATTTGATCATAATTGCAAAGTCTTTCCCATGGCTTGCCTTTTCGTCAAGAAAGGCTACAATGTTGTGCTTGATGGATGTTTTGAAAGGCACAAAAACTTCTGCAACTTCAGCCATTTTATCTGCAAACATAAACGTGTTAGAACGAACAGATATCGAAAAGATTGAATGCGTTTAACATTTTCAAACTTTCTGGACTGGTTCAATCGAATGAGTAAAGATTCGATCGAATGAGCTACTCATTCGATCGAGTGAGATCTAGTTCGATCACAGACAGTCGAAAAAGATAGATTTCACCTTTGACCTCTGATTCGATCGAACTACTGACCGAATAAGTCTCATTCGATCGAACAAGAGACTCGTTCGACCGAATAAACTGATTCGACTCATTCAAACGTCAGCCCAGATTTTGAAGAATCCCGATCGAAATTTTCGATCGTTTAAACGATACACAACACACAGATAGCATCGATTGTAGTTTGTGAACATTTATCAACATTAAACTACAAGTTTTAAACGGTTAAAAACAGTTTATTGTGTGTTTCTTTCTAATGTCCGATTCCGAGAACAAAACGACCAAAAACTTGATCAAAACACGGTTATAATCCAAAAATTCTTACATATTTGTGATGTACGTGAAAAACCGAGTAAGATGTATAGATCAAAACGAGGGATTCGAGAAAACGATTTTGAGAGCAATTTTCTGGAAATTTTTTTCGAACATTTCTGACCGATCGAATGAGTCTGAGTATTTATAGTGTTTCTGGACTCATTCGATCGAACGAGATGTCATTCGATCGAATAACATTCCTATTCGTGCGAATGGCAATTCAGTCGTACGAATGAGATTTCATTCGATTCACAGGACTTGTTCGATTGGACCAATCGATCGATTGTGAGTCTATTCGATCGAATAAGTCTCTTCGCAACACTCTCATTCTCGCAACAACTGACTCGATCGAATCGGCTCATTCGATCGATTTACTCGATCGAATAGTCACATATTCGATCGAATGAGGGAAAACTTTGAAAAAAATAAACTTTTAAACTTTTTATTCCCCGCCATCGATCGTGGTGCCTTTGAACCTGCAAGAAAACATAAACTTTTGACACTTGGTTAGTTTTCTTAGACATTTTCCGATAATGTGAGCTTAGTTCCTACAGAACATATAGACCATAAAACATTAGTAAACATTTAGCAACCATAAAATATCAGGCACAACCATCTTTGGGTTTTCTTGCCACTTCTTCTTTCTTTCATGCACAGCCGGTTGCGCAGATAAACATTTAGCAACCTGCATGAAGTTTTCTTTCATTCCTACACACTAGATAAACATTTAGTAGGAATAGACAGGGATCAGACTACCTGTCACGATGATTTCTCATCGATTTTCAAACAAACAGAACTAAATAAAATGAAAAATAAATAAAAATAAAATCTTTTTGTTTTTTTTTTTTTTTTTTTTCAGTCGGGACCGAGACGATCCGAGCCGGTTCGAGACGGAAGGTTTGATAACCAAAGACGGATAGAAACAAACACGAAACAAACGATTTCATTGATAAAAACGAAAGATTACATGCTTGTTAAACACTGAAATCACGATCTATGGCAGGGGGAGGTCGAGCATGGCCTCCCCCCTCATCCGGACAGCACCTGGGCGTCGGGCACGCAAATCCTTGACAAACCACGCCTGAAAGCTGGGTATTTATACCCACTGCTATTCGATCAGGACTCATTCGATCGAATGAGTCCTATTCGATCGAATAGCAGACTCATTCGATCGAATCAGAGACTGGTTCGATCGAATGAGTATCCATTTGAAAATGCTCTTTCGAATGGATGACTTTCGGCGTGGACCACTATCTAGGTGTACAGCATACAACATAAACAATCTAAACTATTCGCCAAGCGACGGCCACAAAACATGCACCAACATATTCCCCCTTGGACGTTGCTTGCGAATTGCTGTAAACACCTCTTGCAATCTTCAGTCAATCTCTGCTCTGGCTTGATAATCACGTGGTAGAATACCATCATTACAGCAGATTCCCCCTTAGACTGAACTCTCAGTTAATGGTGCAAAGTGTTCTCCATTGCTGACATCTTCAGACAAAACAATCTGTTTAAAAACAACCAACTATAGAAATTCCCCCTCAGCGTTAGCGTGTATCCCAATATATAGACGTGTAAGCTCATATCGTCTTCCGCTGACTTAATAATGTATTGGGCAAATGACAGAGGCTTCCGATCCACAGCTACTCCCCCCTAAACAGATTAGTTTGTATGCAGATTCATCATCGGAGACAAAGACACATCATTAACTTCGTGATTGCGAATCACCATTCTTCAACAGAATTCCCTCCACAAAGCGGAATTCTCACATGCGGAAAATAAATATTTAACATGATTGGCCCATAAATAGTCAGATGCTCCTTTTTTTTTTTTTTTTTTTTTTTTTTTTTTGGTCTGGAACATGTTCGATCGAATAGGGCTCATTCGGTCGAATGAAGCACAGATTCGATCGGATGAAGAACTGGTTCGATCAGCTATTTGAATTTGACACTTTGAGCGGGAAAACCAGTTCGATCGAATACAATCTGATTCGATCGAATAAAGTCAATCGAATGGGCGGGAAAACTGGCGTTTGAATGTGACACTTTTGAGCGGGAAGACCTACTCGATCGAATCAGCCAAACGAATAGGCCTATTCGATCGAATGGCAGATTCGACTCCTTCATCGCCAGCCCAGAAAACGCGAAGAACACGAAGAACACACCAACAGTTTAACGTCCAGAACGCATAAAATCAAGAGCTCGGCTTGCTAGATCGGTTGTTAGACCCTTCTAGCGGTAACCGTGGCTCTGATACCAATTGTTGGTTCAGTCGGGACCGAGACGATCCGAGCCGGTTCAAGACGGAAGGTTTGATAACCAAAGACGGATAGAAACAAACACGAAACAAACGATTTCATTGATAAAAACGAAAGATTACATGCTTGTTAAACACTGAAATCACGATCTATGGCAGGGGGAGGTCGAGCATGGCCTCCCCCCTCATCCGGACAGCACCTGGGCGCCGGGCACGCAAATCCTTGACAAACCACGCCTGAAAGCTGGGTATTTATACCCACTGCTATTCGATCAGGACTCATTCGATCGAATGAGTCCTATTCGATCGAATAGCAGACTCATTCGATCGAATCAGAGACTGGTTCGATCGAATGAGTATCCATTTGAAAATGCTCTTTCGAATGGATGACTTTCGGCGTGGACCACTATCTAGGTGTACAGCATACAACATAAACAATCTAAACTATTCGCCAAGCGACGGCCACAAAACATGCACCAACATAGTCCCCCTTGGACGTTGCTTGCGAATTGCTGTAAACACCTCTTGCAATCTTCAGTCAATCTCTGCTCTGGCTTGATAATCACGTGGTAGAATACCATCATTGCAGCAGATTCCCCCTTAGACTGAACTCTCAGTTAATGGTGCAAAGTGTTCTCCATTGCTGACATCTTCAGACAAAACAATCTGTTTAAAAACAACCAACTATAGAAATTCCCCCTCAGCGTTAGCGTGTATCCCAATATATAGACGTGTAAGCTCATATCGTCTTCCGCTGACTTAATAATGTATTGGGCAAATGACAGAGGCTTCCGATCCACAGCTACTCCCCCTAAACAGATTAGTTTGTATGCAGATTCATCATCGGAGACAAAGACACATCATTAACTTCGTGATTGCGAATCACCATTCTTCAACAGAATTCCCTCCACAAAGCGGAATTCTCACATGCGGAAAATAAATATTTAACATGATTGGCCCATAAATAGTCAGATGCTCCTGACTACCCCACAATAACTCAAACTCAGATTCTCTCCACAAAGCAGAATCTTCAGAATGCGGAAAATAAATTAAACTTGGTTGGCCCATAAATAGTCAGATGCTCCTGACTACCCCACATATTAACTCGATTACTGTTATTCATATTTCAAGGTCTGACATGTTGAATGATCTACATTTCTTCAACCCCATCCGCCAAAGATTGTGCCCTATTACAGAAGTAACACCCAGAAGCTCGTATCCCACATTTTCAGATTCAACCATACTTGTACCCTATTACAGAAGCCTCTTCTGAAGCTCGTAGCCAACATTTTCAGGTACAAGATTGAACCCTATTAAAGAAGCATCCCAGATGTTGCTCGTAGCCAACATTTTCAGGCTCAATCCTCGAACAGCGGAGAAAAAGAAACAATAGCCAATGTGTACATACCAAACCAATAACATCATAACTCATCAGTAATCACTTTTCTCTGTTCTTCTGTGTTCTTATAACAATAACCACTGTAGAAGCTCAATGAACAAGGGGTTATCCATTAAACTTGTAAACGATAATTCCTTCAGGTGATTTTGCTTTGTTCATTGCCCCAATTTGCCGCTTTAACCATTAAACATTTAAACGCTCTGACTTTGCCGGCAAATATCAGTGAAAATTTCACTGTCACCAAACTTTTTCTGGATTGTAATCAACTTGTATAGGATGTCCAGAAAAATCTTCATCACTGACCCGGAAATTAACCGAAAATTTCCCGGAAATTTTGTCGAAAAAATTTTATTTTTGCCAAACTTTTTCAGAAGACTTCCCGACTGATAAAAATGGCTTGGGCAAATTTTCGTGTAAGCGGGCGTTCCAGACTATTTTTTTTTTTTTTAAGTATTTACAGGGAGGGACAGGGATCAGACTACCTGTCACAGGATGATTATTCATCAACATTAAAGCAGAATAAAAATAAAAAATAAAAATAATTCAGAATAAAAATCTTTTTGAATTTTTATAATATTCAAACTGAAATAAGCAACTGTACAAAATTTAAAGTACAATATTTTTGGTTGAGAATGATCTATAATAAGAAATCATACAGACTTATTTGACTATCTACTGAGACTTTTCGTGATTTTTCACATGTTTTTGATTTTTCTGAATAAAAGAATATACAATATTAAACTAGACATAATGAACATTCTTTTTGTGAGAAAGATCCGAACATGGGATCAGTACTGACATTGTAGCACTCAGTAAGTTCAATACTTATAATTTCTTTTGGTCGATACATATTACCGATGCGATTATGGGTATATTTGTCCATTTAAACTTAAACAAACATCCTCTCGTCTGTCAATGACCATTTGATAATTGCTTTAATCATATTTCTATGATAATTGCTTGTGATCACAGCTATGTGTCCCACCATATTTTTGATTGACTCATGTAGGACCTCACAACATATTGAACAGTCAAATCGGCGCATCTTATTTTTGACAAACGACCATAAGCTTATAGGATCCCCTTTGTTCGCTTAGACATGTTTTTCACATACGTGTTCGGTATTCATCTACTTGTCCCAAAATCATTTATTTTATATTTTTCAGGAGATATCCAAGTTATCAGCGCTGTCCAGGTCGATACTTACGTATCACAGAGGGAGATAATAACTTTAGATATACCAGCATGGAAGAGCGCTGTCCAGGTCGATACTTACGTATCACAGAGGGAGATCATTCCAAAACCGGTGGAGCATAAGATATTTAATACAGATATCCAAGTTATCAGCGCTGTCCAGGTCGATACTTACGTATCACAGAGGGAGATAATAACTTTAGATATACCAGCATGGAAGAGCGCTGTCCAGGTCGATACTTACGTATCACAGAGGGAGATCATTCCAAAGCCGGTGGAGTATAAAATATTTAATACTCCTCCTTAATCAACGCATAAAGCATATGATTTAGAAGGGACTTTCGATGAAAGCAGACCTGCAACACGAAGATCTAACATTCTTTAAGAATTTAGGTTTTGGGGGAACCAATTTGGGCCGATGGTAATTCGTGTACGCGTGATAAGACATATCCTCAATTGATATTGGTCTTTAGACAGTGACGTCTCGTCAATTTATCTTAGATGTACACCCATAGCTGACAATCTAAATGATTTAGATAGGTCAAATCCAGACTCAATTCAGTAAGATAAGCCTACCAATATATCACATTAGTACTATGCATGACCAATTTTTCACTTTATATCTTTCTAACATCATGCTACTGTCAGTGTGCCATCACTTCCCAAAGGTTGGATACAATTTCTCATTTTCTGATTATTTGAATGTTTTTGGATTTTTTTTTAATATAAGGAAAATGAAAATAAGCTATACAGAAATAAAAATCTTTTTGATGTCTCAGTATGATAGCGTCTGTGTACTATCATCTTTCTTGTAACAAGATCAACTTCTCAAAATTTTAAAATTTTTGATGTTTTTGGGTTTTTGTATTTTATATTGTTTTTGGTTTTTCTTGAAACCTTTCTCCCCCTAAAAATTATAAAAACAAAATCTTTTTGGATTTTTCAAAATTTTTAAGAAAAGAAAAAATGAAAAACAATTTAAATGATATCTTCAGGAACATCATCTGATTGACGTTTAACGCCGTTGATCTCTAGCAAATATAAAAACCGTGGTTTGTCAAATGCTTTAGTGAAAAGATCAGCGCGTTGTTCCTGAGTGGGGATTTTTACCACATCGATTAACTTCTTTTCGTAACAGTCACGAAGGAAGTGATATCGAATTTCGATGTGCTTCGTTTTGCTAAATTGGACAGGATTTTTGGTAATTGAAATTGCAGCAGAATTATCAAGATATATGGGAGTAGTAGAACATTCAATACCGTAGTCACGCATCTGTTGCTGAATCCAAATAACTTGAGAACAGCAACTGGCAGCCGCTATATATTCTGCCTCAGCTGTTGAAGTGGAAACTGACGTCTGCTTTTTGCATTGCCACGTTACTAAACGACTTCCAAAGAACTGACATCCTGCGGTTGTTGATTTGTAATCGAGTTTACAACCACCATAGTCCGAATCACTATACGCATGTAGATCAAAGTTATCATCATGAGGATACCAAAGACCCCAATCTGGAGTACCCTTCAGATAACGCAAAATTCTTTTGACTGCAATAAGATGGGAGACCTTCGGCTTTGACTGGTAACGTGCACAGAGACACGTAGCAAACATTATATCCGGCCGAGAAGCAGTCAGGTACATTAGAGATCCGATGATCCCTCTATAGTGAGTTGGATTGATCAATTCACCCTTCTCGTCAGGATTAATCCCGTGATTAACCGCTAACGGAGTTCCCTGTGAAGAGGAACTCAACATCTCGAACCGTTTCAAGATGTCATTGACGTATTTTGTCTGGTGAATGAAGACACCGGAGTCTATTTGATCAACCTGAAGTCCTAAGAAGAACTTCATCTCACCCATGGAGCTCATTTCAAATTTTTCTTGCATCACTTGTTCAAACTCCTTGCATAGTGTTTTATTCGTGGACCCGAAGATGATGTCGTCCACGTACACTTGTACCATAATGAGATCTCCTTCTTTCTCCTTTGTAAATAACGTGCAGTCGATCGTTCCTCTTCTGAACCCGTTGTTCAGAAGGTGTTTGGATAGTTCCTTGTACCAAGCTCTCGGGGCTTGGTGAAGACCGTACAAAGCCTTGTTGAGCAGGTAGGCTTTGTCCTTGTGATTTGGGTCTTCAAAACCTGGAGGTTGTGCCACATATACGGTCTCTTCGATGTGACCGTACAAAAAGGCACTCTTGACGTCCATCTGATATACTTTGAATCTCTTGAAAGACGCATACGCCAAGAACATCCGGATTGCCTCCAAACGCGCAACCGGAGCATACACTTCATTGTAGTCTAGACCTTCGATTTGCCTAAACCCTTGGACCACCAGGCGGGCTTTGTTGCGAACAATCACTCCACGATCGTCGCGTTTACATTTGAGTACCCACTTAGTGCCAATTTTCTTCTGTCCTCTGGGGAGATCCACCAGCTTCCACACACCAAGTCTCTTGAACTGCAATAATTCTTCTTGCATGGCTGAGACCCAGTTAGCGTCTTTCAACGCATCGTTGATGCTGCTTGGTTCTTCTTGTGCTAAGAAGCATTCATGGGCATTTAGCGCAACTGATCCTGACTCCATCATTTCAGTGTAGAGGCCAAAATTCAGCTGTCGACGTGTTTTGACACCCTGTTGAATGTCCCCTATAATGTTGTCTTGTGGATGATCACGTTCAGTCCTAACTACCGGATTGTCAGGAACGACAACATTTTGTTCCAAGTTAGTTAAGTTCGGCTCAGGAACTGGAGCGGTTGGTGCCTCTGAAGTAGACGTTAGAGGCTGTTCTGCATTTGGCGCTTCTTGATTTGACGATGAAGGTTGTGGAGTAACCTGTGTCGGTGTCGATTGTACATCATCTGTTGGTGATTCATCTTCAGAGTCAGATTCGGATGACTCTTGAACTTGCTCGCTAGACTCTGTGGAGGAAGACGATGATGGACCAGGATGAGGTGAAGATTGCTGTGATTCATCAGGAGGTGCATTTTGCGCCTCATACATCATCTGAATAGCAACCTCATACAGATTGAATGACTTGAACAATTTGTCAAAATCAAACAACCAGTCTTCTCCTGACCCCTTGGCTGGTTCTGTGTAGCGTTGAACGTCGACATGGTACCATTCTTCAACTAATTTTGTTGATCTGTTGAAGACCCTTTTGAGAGGTACGCTGTAACCCAGAAAATAGCCGTTGATGATCTTCTCCTCGAACTTATTATCGACTTGCCTTTTAAGTAACGTGCAAAGAGCTCCAAATGGTTCCAGGTGCTCTAAGTTAGGCCTCCGTCGTTGAAGAAGCTCGAAGCTTGTCTTGCCGTGGCGCTTGACAATGCCTACCCGATTCAATGTGAAACAGGCGTTGGCAATTGCCTCACTCCAAAACGTGACAGGCAACACTGAGTCTGCTAACATTGTTCTAGCTGTCTCGATTAACGTTCGATTTTTCCTTTCAGCAACCCCGTTCATTTGTGGAACGTACGGGGCACTGAACTCCTGGACAATGCCTCTTTCTTTGCAAAAGTTTTCAACATTCGCATTCTTAAACTCTGTCCCGTTATCTGAACGCATTCTCCGAACCTTCAGATTGTACTGTGACTCAAGAGTTGTAACCAGCAGATTTATACACCCAAATGTCTCGGACTTTGCTTTCAAGAAAAACACCCAAGAGAATCTCGAATATTCATCAGTAACCACTAGGCAGTATGAGTGCCCAGAGATACTCTTGACGCTTATTGGGCCAAAAAGATCCATATGAAGGAGTTCCAATGGTATATCAATCGAGTGGAAACTCTTAGACTTGTGGGACCTTTTTACTTGCTTTCCCGCTTTGCACTTCACACACGAGTCAGGGAGACTGAAACTTCTCAGATTAACTCCCTCAACTAGCCTGTTGTGCACAAGCTTATTCATGTTCCTGACATTAATGTGACCCATCCGTTTATGCCATATGACAGTATCACGTTCGGATGCCTTGGACACGAAACATGTCGCCGTTGGAGACGATGACTCTGCCTTAGCCATATCCAGAATGTAGAGATCACTCTGGCGTGCGGCTGACATTAAAACTTTGTCTTCAGGAATGGTGAATTCCTTAGCCAAGATGTGGCAGTCTCGGTCATCAAACATAACTTTGAAACCCTTGTCGCAGATTTGACTTATCGACAACAGGTTGTTCTCCAACTCCTTGATGAAATTAACCATATCAAACGAAATTCGCCCATTTGAAACAATTCCTTGGGCCGTGATGTAACCACCTTGAGTTCCTGCAAAGGAAACTGCACCTCCTTTTATCTGTCTGACACTGGATAGGAGATTCATGTTTCCAGTCATGTGCCTGGAAGCTCCTGAGTCGATGATCCACATGTTGAATCTTGGATCATAAAGAGCAACCTGCACACAAGAAGCAAAAGGTTTAAACATCATTGGAAACCCAAGCCTTTATGGTCTTGGGTTTTCCATTTTCGTCACGAATTAACAGTTCAATCCATTTACCCTCATTAACACTGTTTTCTGGTTTGACATTGTTATCAACAGTGTTGTTTTCCATTTGTTTCCAACTGTCAGTCTTCTTCTTAGCCTGTTTGACATAGCTGGTTGAAGACTGACTTTCACTTGTTGAAGTGGAAACACTTGGGTTTGAGGGATCAACAACTTTTGTTTTAACATTTTGATGTTGTTGTTTCTTCGGTGATCTGTGTGGTGAGGTTGACTGAGGTTTCCTAGGAGAAACCGACCGCGGTGTGTGAGACCGTGTTTGACTTTGAATGTCAACGGTCGGTCGCCTCATAGGAGTTGACTTGACATATCTAGGATCTGGAGTTGATATGTATTGCTTAGGATCCGTGTACTTGTAGCAGAATCTTGCTACATGGCCAACCTCTCCACATGAGAAACAGTAGTTTCTCTCCCTTTGACGTGGTGGAGAGTAACGACTTTGTTGTTGTTTGTTACCATAGTACCCCTTGGATTTGACATTTTGGGGTGAAGTTTGTCTGGGAGGGGGTTTTGGAAAATTATGTTTTTCATTAAAGTTACCCTCCTTGACAAACTGGGTACCATGTTCCACATGCACTTTCTCAGATTTATGATTAAACTTGTTCTTCTGAGAATTACTTGTTGTTGCCTTTGATTTAGATGTGGATGGGCCTGACTTAGTTGTGGAACCTAAGTCTGTGGCAACAACATTTGGTTTTGGCTTGGTCTCAGGAGCAGGGTCAATGACTTCTTTACCCTTGGACTTTGAAATTTGTTTTGCGTCCTCGGGTGTTTTAACATTTGAGTCATCTTCTGGCACAGCTCCTGGTGTGTTCACAAATTGGTTCAGCACTGGGGGTGGGACATTGTGATATCCCACACCTCTTTCCTTATTGCACCGGAACTTGGGGATAATGTGTTCTAGCAAATAAGAGGAATTGGAGTAACTCTTTAACTTGAAAGTCAATGATTCAAGATCAGCTTTTGTGTTCTCCATTTCCTTTTTCAAGACATTATTTTTATTGATATGAAAGTTTATAGAGTCTTGTTGATTTAGAACACATATCTCCAATTCCTTGTTCTGACGCTTAAGGCTATCAACTTTTTCTTTATAAGCAGACTCTTTCTGCTTCCAAGCCTTGTTTTGAGCAAGAGCGTCAGTCAGTTCAATTAAGGATCTTGAGGCTGCTTGTTTATAAGCCTCGAGATCTTCAATTCTCTCTTTCAGAGAATGAATTTCTTGTTCAGACATTTCACATTTTAAACATTTGGTATTTTCTGGTTTGGGAGTAGTCGGGTTAGAACTTACCTTGGCATCATTTGACGTCTCTGCCATGAACGCAAAGTAAAGATTCCCCGCTCTTTCCAGAAAAGATGCAGAAGTTGCTTTTGACAGTACTTCGTTGACTTCTTCAACAGTAGCAGCTTCTGCAGGAATTGTTGAACTTGGAGATGATTGAGGAACATTTGACTCTTTTGCTTGATCCTCCTTAATCTCCACTGATGACACTTCAGCTTCATGCTCTCCTTCATTTACTTCAGTAGCTGGCTCCTCGACAATGTATTCTTCATCAGTTGAGGAATCATCAGACCCAGATTCTGAGTCTCCATCCACAACGGTGATGTCAGCCATGTTAATGCTGAAGTTCCAGGACTCGCCTTCATCACCTTGAACAGCAAGAGCAGTTTCATTGTTGATGTTGGCGTTGTTTGCTGCTGTTTGATTCTGAGGGACCAGTTGTCTCTCATTGTTGACATTTGCAGCGGCTGCAGCAGGAGTAGATGAAGTTGAAGTAGTTCGGAAGGGATATTGGTGACCTTCCCTCTTTGGTTTAGAGCACTCCTTGGCAAAGTGACCAAGTTCGCCACAGTTGTAGCATTTAACTTTGGTTTTATCAAAACCAAACTTGGATTTATTATTGATTGAAAGGGCTTGGCCTGTTTTCTTAGCCCACTTTCTAGCCCTACTGAACGCGCTGCCAAGTGCCCACATTATGTCGATGCGTTCCATATCGTCTTCATCTAGCTGTTCATAGTCATCGCTGTCCAGATGACTGTTGCCAAGTTTACCAGCCACCATTAAGCTGTATGATTCAATTATTGTGCCTAACGTTGCCATATGTTCTTTGGCAACTTCCACCGTTACCTTTCCCAAGCCTTCGGTGTTTAACGTTGCCTTTTCAGTTGACTTGGGTCCGGAGTTAGAACTTGAATTTCCGGAATTTGATGTTGGTGGTGCAGAAGATCTCGTTTCGGTCCCCTTAGATTGATTTGACATTTAGGAGACAAACGCAGTCTTCATTGGAGCATGGTCATTTGAATCTGACATTGGTGAATTTGACATGTACAGCGACTTGTCAGATGTTGCTCTGGGTTTCCTGGAGGATGCTCT
The DNA here is from genome assembly GCF_021521415.1 of Bidens hawaiensis. Classification (NCBI taxonomy): domain Eukaryota; kingdom Viridiplantae; phylum Streptophyta; class Magnoliopsida; order Asterales; family Asteraceae; genus Bidens; species Bidens hawaiensis. The sequence continues at coordinate 55,769 of NW_027491723.1, read as the reverse complement.
TAATTCAGCATCTTCCTGTCTGATTTCTTTTATAAAGTCAGAAAGAAGAATCGTCTCCAGTTGATGACTTCTTCTCATCACAGTCAGGAAGGTGTTCCAGCTTGTTGGGAGTCCTTGAGCGAGACATCTAACCTTTTCAGTCCCTGTTGTTTTGACATTATAGGACTTTAGCTCTGACATAAGATGATAGAATCTTGACAGCAACGATTCAATGTCTTCGCCGGATTCTGGACCAAACAAATCAAATTCACGCTTTAGCTCCCGTGCGTGAATTTCTCTAAGTGACTCAGATCCTTCGCATCGTTCTACCAGTGCGTTCCAAAGAGTTGACGCTGTTGTGAACTGGTTAAATTGATGGAAGAGATCGCTGGAGAGAGCTTGAGACAGTAAAGAGAAGGCTTTCTTCTCAGCATCAAAGGCTATCTTTTGTTCTTCTGACAGCCTAAAGTAGCTCAGGCTTTCACCATCATCGTTTGTAGGATGCACCCACGTTGTCTGAACCGCTTCCCATAGTCCAGGATTCACACCTGTGATATGGATCTGGAATCTTGTCTTCCAGGTAGTAAACTCATTGAGTGCCATCAACTTTGGAGGCTTGTTGAAGCTTCCAGATTCTGAATCACTCTCAAGGATCGATTGGATCCTCTTGTTTGCACTTGAACTGGCAGACATGTTTGCTTCTTTGTTTTAAACTTTGATCTGTAAACACTTAACAAATAACGTTAGTAACAAAAGTGTCAGTCAATTCTAGTGAAAAAATTCACTTGAAAAGACTGAAAAATAATTGAAAATTTGCAAAGTATTGAGAAATCAGCCTTTTAATCGAATGAGACTTGATTCGATCGAATGTATTCTTTATTCGATCGAATGTGTCCTGATTCAATCGAATGCCTGACTGATTCACAGTTCTGGTCTTCTGAAGCTTATCCGATCGAATACGATCTTGTTCGAGCGAATGAGGTGACAGGTTCGATCGAAGGAGTGTCCGGTTCGATCGAAAGGGTTCTGGCAGTCGAATAAGTAGGAGATCGAATGGGAGGATCGAATATGAGACTTGTTCAATCGACTGGAAGCAGGTTCGATCGAATGGATGAATTTATTCGATCGAATGGACTTGGCGTAAATCACGGCGCGAAAAACTAATTCGGTCAAAATTCAAACTGGTTCGATCGAATAGAAGGCTTATTCGATCGAATGAGTTCCAAAAATACGACTTGTTCGATCGGGATTTTCGGAATTTCCAAACTTAGAAGATTTGACCAGATTTTCGGTTTTAAAATCACTAACACGAATCCTAATCGATTTAGAAGCAAAATAGGACTCTTTTAAGTGTTTTAACACTTAAACAAACAAGTAAACACACAAAAATGGATCAAACGTTTAAAAAACGAAGAACACTTTGAATGTTCTTGATAAAATCCGAAATTTTAAGAGCAAACATTTATGAGTTAGACGTGTAAAACGAACACAGATGATTAGAATTGATTGAAAATCAATAAACCAACACTTTTAACACCAAATTTTGAGATCAAAAACCAAAATATTTGACTTTTTATGAGTTTTTGATAAGAACACTAAGAACACCAAGAACAAAAACACTTGTTTTCGAAAATTTTTCAAGCAAAATATATGTATTTGACAAGAAAAACACGAATATCACCACGAATCTTTCGTGAATCAAGAACCTGAAGCTCTGATGCCACTTTATAGAACCGGTTCGGGACTCGGTTTCCCAACGATTCACGGGGCAACGTGTTAGAGTGCGGAATCCTCTAACACGGCGATTCGGTGGTGATCAACGGACACGTAGGTACGATTCCTAAAGGTGTTTGACGCCTAGGATTGGAGGAAACGACCAAGAACACGAAGAACGCTCGAGAGTGTTTCGGGAGGCTGCTGCTTCTCTGATTTTCGTGAATGTGAGTTGTGTTGAAAAGCCTCTGTGAAATTTCCTAAGTAACGTTTATATATCGAAAACTGGTTCGATCGAAAGAGATACCCATTCGATCGAATGAGATCTGGTTCGATCGAATCAGTGACTGATTCGATCGAATCAGCTTCGTTTGACATTTTCAGTACGTTAACTTGGTTTCACGATCGTTGGTTTCTTGTTGAACCAACCTGATAGAACTGGGGACATACATGTGACATTTCATGTCCTAACACAAACCAACTAAAATTAAAACTCACAGTGAACCGGATTTAATTAGACGAACCCATAGAGCTTCATCATCAGATGGCGTTTCATCATTTCTTCTTTTTGGCGACAACAACGGCTTTTGCAACAGTACTGTCAACTGCATATGTTGCATTTCCTCCCGCTTCCCTTCCCTTTCCTCCCGCTTCTTTTCTATTTGCTTTCGCTTCCTTTCTTCCTTTTCTTTTTCAAACTCGAGTCTTTTTTTCATGAGTTCAATTTCATCATTTCTAGTAAGGTTCAATACACGAAGTTGTTCAGTAAACTCCTTAAAAACCTTACCTTTTCCTTTTTTTTTGGTTGCATCTCTACCTGTTGGACGCTGAATTGTTGAACCACCACTAGTTGGTGTGTCTGGGTTGGAATTGACATAGTCCCCTTCTTCGTTAGTCCTTGTTCTTTTTGTGCTTTCAACGATTTCTTCATCATCCACCTCACATTAAGGACGGGAGCGTGTTGCATCATGGTTATTCTCTAAATCCCACTTAGGGTGCTTACGCGTAACTTCATTAAAAACGACAGTGGCGTTAAACTTTCCCCCATCTTGCTCGTGAATTTTATGAGCGTTATTCTCAATTTATTTCATGCTCATTCCACTTCTTCTTGCACATTATGTTGCCTTGTACGCAGCAACCCATTTACTCCCATTTTCGCTAAGTCAGCTAAAACGACCTTTTAATTGATTTGCATTCCATATACCAAGCTTCTGTGGCTTTTCTTCTCTAGCTGCACCTTACAATTTCCTTACTTCTTCCCAAAAATGTTTTTTTCTTTTTGTTTTTACCTTGAACTTTATCTTCACCCGCTAGAAACCAGGATGACATAAAGGCGACATCTTCATCAACATCCCACTTGCGGGGTTGGTTTTCTGAAATTTATGAGGTATGTGGTGAAGTGTTTTCATTGACATGAACTTGAGTTGGATTTGAAAAAGGCTGAGAGTTTTCGTAGAATTAGGTATTGAGATAATCTTTAGTATCTCCAAGATTCATGTGAAAGTTTGAAAATTGATGATTCATGGTAGGAATATGAAATCAGATAGAGATGAAAGGTGTGAGTGAATATGAAAGTTCTTATAATATTTATAGGGTTAAAATACGAATTTAGATATTTATTTTATTTTTGTGAATGAGATCATGTTTGATTTTTTAGATTGTAAATCTTATTCAGAAAATCTTACTAAACTAATGGTTCAGATAAGATAAAAATAAGGGTTAAAACATTAATCTTATTTTAAAAAAATACGATTTTTTAAACGAACTCCTTTTTTAACGAAATTTATGCCTGAATGTTCATAGAAATCACTAAGTAAGACTATGTTTTTATATTTTTTTTAAAAGTTAAATATAATAAGTTATAAAACAAAAACCAAAAAATATATATATAAATAATTGTTAAGAATTAAAAAAAATAGCCACTCAAATTGTGACAAGTGTTTGAAGTTGGTAAAATTGTGAGATTGCAAACTAGATTGGTTGGCCAATCAGATTGAATGAATCTTCAGATTTTTTTCTTTATTTTTTAATTCTAAAAATTTAGAGATTGCAATCTGAATTGCCAGTGGGTGTAGCCTTAGTACATTATATAATTAACTATGTTATTGACCCGTGTACGACACGGGTGGAAATATATAAATCGTTTAACAACAACACTCGAGGAGACAATAACATGATATATAGTTGTTAATAATACGTATAAGAAACAAAAACGTTGTTCAACATATGTTTCAACCAAAATAACATTGGTTCTACAATTACTATATACATAATACAAAATTCAAAATGATAATTTCATAAACAACTAAATGATAATTTCATAAATAACTAGATAGTTCCTTATAAACCACATTTGTAGTTTTATTTGTAACTTTACCCTCCTTATCTAATATAAGCATTTTAACATCGGCTCTACTCTTCACTCGGGATAAATCCACATAGAGCTGACCATGTGTAAACACTGGCTGTCGAAGATATATTCCAACTCTTGCTAGTGACTGGCCTTGACTTTTGTTACTGTCATTGCAAAACAAACTGCCAGAGGAAATTGTCTTCGTTTCAACTTGAATGGCAATTTCTTATATGAAGGAGTTAGAGTACTACGAGTTATATAAGTGCGATGACCAATGTTAGTACCCGAAATAACCTTTACTTCGATAAAACGCCTCCCCAATTGAATAACCTGTAATCGAGTTCCGTTGCATAAACCATTTTCCTGATCAATATTCCTTAGTAACATTATTGGCACACCAACTTTTAGAACCAATTTATGATTAGGCATACCAGACATCAGAAAATCTGGTGAGTGCAATGCTGGATCGAAACCAGGCCCAACACTATCAGAGTTATCTATACTATCAGAACTTAGATATTCAACTTCTTCTCCCGAAAATAAAGTTAAAAATCTGTCATTAATGTCTTGGACAACCTCGTTTAAATGTGCGAGTATAGCTCTTTCTTGAAAATATGAAATATCATTAAAATTATTCAATAATGCTGGATATAAAAAATCAATAAGCTCATAAATATGATCGGATAAATCACCGATTAAAAGATCATCTGGTATTTCTATAATGGAATTACCATCATTGTCACCACCAAGTTTACCTTCACCAAGTTCTAACAACCAATCTGCAAATTGGGAGGTCTCTTCAAAATCTGATGGGTGACACCCGACGGTTAACCTCATGTTTTTGGTTAACCTAAGAACCTTGCACTTGGACCAAATGTGGGACGAACTGAGTGAAGCATTAACAATGCTTCACCAAGTTCTAAGAACCTCACAGATCTGATGTGGAAGAACCTGAATTTCAAATAATCGTTAATTGTAAAAGAAACGTCTATGGATCCAAATAAAATTAGTAAATGAATATATGTGAATCTAATTAGTAAGACATACCATTTACATTTGTGAAGGATCATAAAATACAATAACCGCGGGTACGTCCATTATTAATATCTGTTGATCAAAACATTGAGTACAAGTTGTTATAACATATACACGAACTTGAAATACACAAATCAGGAAAACATATGTTACAAAAAATGAAGGTAACATCAATTTAAAATCTCAGTAACACCTGCTAACGAATAGTGTACTTTAAAATCACAATTTGGTATGTATTATTAATTTCATATACTCACATAGATTACATGATAAACTCATAGTGTAGCTCTACTTTACCGTTTACCATAAACGTAACCTTTCAAGTATAATATGTAATAAGGTTTCATAGACACCCAATAATGGTGATTAATGTTTATGTATACTAAAAAAAACAAAGAACATTATTTACCAGAAACAACAAAGTAAAGTATTCATTGAAATCGGAGGTTGTATAATTTACAGAAATCGGTTTATCAAAATGTTTCATTTACAGAAAATTGGGAGCTAAGTAATGTCACTATGATAAAATAAGAGGCTACTAACAAACGCGGTGAAGATCATTCAAAGATTACGTCCTCCAGTTGGTGAAGAACATACCTGAGTGTAGTGAAGCGGATTGAGAGATGAAGAAGATGAAAGGTTTTTTGAATTGTGAGGAGTCCGATGAAGATATTATGTTTATAATTTTATTTTGGTAAGATTATAATACTGCTATGTTAAGTTTCTATAGTTTTAATTGTAAGAAATTGTATTATTGGAATGACATATTTACATTCCATATTTTCTTTTGAAATGCCATATTTTAATTTAAGTAGTTTGTTTTTAATACAAAAATATAATTGTCGGTATTGGTATCTGCTAGTTTACCGTTTACAGAAAAACGGTTCAAAAAGAGATCTCAAATTTATTAGTCGTTTGTAAATTTCTAGTTTGATTATGTTGGGTTTGAACAACAGGAACTCAGTCGCGAAACACCACATGTTATGGTTTGTTTGACAAGCTAAATGTTTAATATTTACAATCAAAATAGTTTTTGTCAAGCATAGATGTTTAAATATTCATAAGTTAATACTTTATTTTGAATAATATTACAGGATTGATAAACTTATACTTATATTAATGTTAATACGTTTTAAAAATACATAAATAAATAGTGGTATCCCGTACATAAACGTTCGTGTTGCGTATAACTATTGTAATCAATATTCTTTTGTTTACTTTATTATACTTATATTAATGTTAATACGTTTTAAAAATACATAAATAAATAGTGGTATCCCGTACATAAACGTTCGTGTTGCGTATAACTATTGTAATCAATATTCTTTTATTTACTTTCATTTCCTTTTTACTTATTTGTTAACAACTACATAGTGGTATACGCTACTTAAACATTGGAGTTGAAAATATTCTTGTAACATAAAAATATATTACCAAAATTGTTTAAATAATTTATTAAAATTTTGGGTGTTGTTGGTTATGCTTGTTGGATAATTATTAGTGGCTTTCATCATAAAGTGTATAGTAGTAATTAATGGTATGAACTTAAATAAACGTGATGATTTATGCTAATCACATTATAATTGATTTTCACTTATAATACATACATTATATTCAAAAAGTTACAAATAAAGTACATTGCATGTTAAAGAGTGAAAGTGATTATTAAATTCGTTTAAAAAGATTTGTTATCAATAAGTTTAGGAAAATAGTACAACATAAGTTCTTCAACAAATATATGAAAAGATTGGTCATCATGAATATTACATTAGAAAGGATAAACAAAGTAGTTGGTATAAACTATAAACCAATGAGAATAGAGAATACAACTATTAAACAACACATAACATAAGGAAAAAACAAATTCATTGATATGCATATAAAATGCAAACACCACAAATAAAACCAAATTGTCAAAGTGAAATAAAGGACAGTAAAGACAAACACATCCAAACTCAAACAAAAAAAAACTAAACATGCATGCAAAACGTTGCATTTATCATGAAACTTCCAAATCCGTCATTTTTTTAAAAACTTTTGCATCCCAACGGTATCTCCCTCACCAACATTGGTATCAACAGTTGTTTCTTCATCAACCTTGGTAAGTTTTTTAAGATAGTCATCCCACAAAGTGAGATAAATATTATTGCCACTGCATAACAAAAACTTAAGTTAACACAAGTGAATTATTTGATTATACACAATAATAATTTTTAATATTAATAATACCCCAAGTCAGCAAACTCCATGGTTCTTCGATTTTGATGTTGTGACTCACGTAAGAATGCGTTTTTGTTGGTAAAAAACTTGCTGACATGCCCGATTACATCTAGGGAAAAATTGATGAATAATGAAACATATATAAAACCTTTATGTTAACTGTTGTCATTTAATGTATAGAAGTGAAAAGTATATTGCTAATAACGAATCAAACTAACCTATTGTTCCATTCTGAGGTATGTTTTTCGCTTTGATATCATCAAAGGTAACAAACGACAATCCATAAAGGTGACCTTTAAACTCATAGGTAGAAAGACGAGTTTCTGATGTGAAACATAGCTTGTGTGGGCTGTCAACATATCGGTATCTTGACAGATTTGCTCCAAGTGAAGATTTTCGAACAATCAATGACCGATTCTCAGCTAGCCAAACATCATGTTTCGGGATGCAAGCTTTCCTTACATATGATTGCATTCTATTACCCTGTTACATTATTAATATGATAAACATTATAATTATTACATATATATAATGAGGAATAAAAAAAGGAATAAAAATAATTATATTTGTATATAATAATACCATCTCATCTTGCAAAATCATTTCTATGGACCAATCCTCTCCGGGTTTATTGTTGTCCTTCAAACGTCATAGTTTCAGTATACGAACCTTCAGTACACACTCGTTGTTAGTCACATCCAACTTGTTGAACATTGTAATGTTTGATGGTTCCATGTTGCTTTTTGAGAAAAATTAAATTAAAGCAAGGATTAAACATTCAATAATCAATAAATATACTTTGAACAAAACAAATAAAATTAAAAATAAAAAAATATAAAAGTGTGAACAAAATTATAAACCTTGAAAATGACACAAATAAGAATTTTTAGTAAGGAAGTGAGAAGTGTGAGAATTTGTGTATTTGGATTATAGTATATATGGATAAATAGATTGTGTTTGAAAGTTTGAATTGTTCCATAAGAAGGAAATGTCTAAATATAGTAAATTTAGGGGATACAATTAGGGATTTTTGAATAACCAAACAATTATAACTCATCACTCATATCAATTAAATTATAATTGATGTTTACTTATATTGGTAGTAATAAATATAGTAAATTTAGAGAATGTAATTAGGGATTTTTCTATAACCGAACAATAATAAGTCATATCAATTAAATTATAATTGATGTTTATAAAATTAGATACATTAAGTTGACTTTGAATTTAAATTTAAATCCGTAATAAGTTGTTAGGTTGTAATAATGATATGAATCAATGCAAATCAATCACAATACATCTAAAAATAAACCAAGGTATGATCAATTCAAAATTTAAATTGTAATAAGTGTTTAGGATCTTTTATATTCAATCCTATAGATGCAATTTCAATTAAACATTATACATTCAATTAAAGATTAAAAATACATTAAACATTAAACATATAGTATAAAACATTACTCGAAAAAATTAAACATATATTTAAACATACAAACCTAAGTTACTAATATAAAATACAAATCAAAAAAATTTAACATATACTGTAATTGAAATTTGGAATCAATTAAACATAGGAATTAAACATAGCAATCGATATGAACCATATCAATTAACAATTAAACATTAAACATACCAACCTAAATTAGTAATCTAAAATAATAAACCGTTTAACCATACAAACCTGATGGTTTAGTGACCCGAAAAAACGTCAATTGACGGGGAAAACAGCCATGGATGTGAAGACATTAGTAACAGTATACTTCCAGATGCTGAGCAGTATACTTCCAGATGCTGAGCAGGCATCGTTATGGATCTACTGAAATCAATTGCCGGATCTAATCAAATCAATCATTGTCTTCAAATAATGGAGCCTTACTTTACCGTTGATCACACTAATTTAGGCAAACTACAAGGTCGATTACAATTACAGGATCTAATGAAATCATCATCGGATCAATGTAAAATAATGGCGGAGTGAAAGAGGGATTTAATATTGGAATTGTAATTATAATCTTATTCTTAAACTTAAATGGTTACATTAATTATTGGTAATTGAATTTCTTTTTGATTTATTTAATTGTTAAGAAAATTAGAGAAATATAGGATATATTTGGAAATAAAGGGAATAGACCAATAGAGAAGGGCCATGTGGACCCAATCTCAATTGTTTTAATAGTAGGATATAGATAAATTGACCATTTAATTATAGCCAAATTAATGCTTTTATAAAAAAAGTTGATCGTTTTATAATAGGCAAAACTCCATGTATTTTTTTTTAAAAAGTTGACCATTAATTATGGCCGAAAATTAAGATTTTGTTTAAAATAAGTTTTCCATTCAATTATAGAAAAAAAAATACATATTTGATAGACCTGTTTTAAAATTTAAGCCACGAAAATCAAAAACCTTTATTTAGAAAATTCCTAAAATAAAGTTTTATATAATAATTATATGCGAATGATACTGAAAATAACGTTTTTAACTTAAAAAGAATGCTTAATCAATTGATATTGAAATTTAGTTGACATAAAATTGATTTTTATTTGTTATTACTAATAATAAATATTAATAAATAATAATTAGTACGCATTAATGATGGTATTTACAACTTTGTGCAAATAAATAGTCTGAATCATATTTTGACATAAATTATTAATTAAATTGTAACAAATTAATAAAATCATATTATACTTGTAATTGATAAATTGATGTGCTCAAAATCCAATCATTGTTATATTCACGTACACATGCATGTATACACATAATTAGTTTGTAATTGTTAAGACGAAAAAACAATAATGTTTTTCATTTTATATAATAATTAAGTAATATCAAACAGTACATAACATACACTAAATTGAAGAACAAAAATATTTCAACAAACAATTTGTAGGCATCAAAGCTAGAAATGCATTTTAATAATATATAAGATGTAAGGCCCCGAACCCGGTAGCCCTACTTTAGCGTCGGATTTACTCATAAACACAGTCCTTCAAATCAGAGTTTATTAAAACTTTTCGCGGAAAATAAAACATCAATCATTTGTTACAAAACATTAAATCTTTTCTTTGATACCATAACACCAAACTTTATATCCAAAACATTTTTACTTCTTTCTTCAGATGCCAGCCGTTCAATCCATGCCATGCGTCATCCTCTCGCTAGCTCTGTAATCGGCTCACCTGCGTGCATACTAAAAGTCAGCTACGCTGAGTGAGTTCTAGTTAATCAGGCAACATACAATCCATTCCCATATATTACTTCCCGTATCCGAAGACACATACTACTACCTTAACCTTGTATAAATATCCATAGGAGGATCGTCACGTAATATCTATTAAAAGAACCATTACCATTACCCTACCATATATAATTTCCATAGGAGGAACACTATACTATCCATAGAAGGAACACTTTACTATCCATAAAAGGAACACTATACCTTCCATAAAAGGAACAATTTACCTTCCATAAAAGGAACACTATACCTTCCATAAAAGGAACACTATACTTTCCATAAAAGGAACACTATACTTTATTATTTAATATCCATGTAAGGAGCTAGTCACTTCCCTCGACGATACGTGCAATATCCGAATATCGTTCACGTACCGGCAAGCAATCATTCATCTATTTCACATTATCCATATAAGGCTTACACATAAAATTTATATCCTTTCGTTCATACTTTCTTACTTTCTTTAATATTATCTTACTTTCATATCTTACGTTATAAAGAGCATTACGCCCTACATTCCTCGAGTATTACTAGGGCTCGGTACCCTCTTCGTAACCATACAACCATACGTTATCATTTCTTTCTTCTATTATCTCTATCATGTTCATACACATAAACATACATAACATACTTACCTTATACATAGCGTTACAACCTGACAGTACGTGCAATATCCGAAGATCGTTCACGTACCATCAAGCAATCATTCATACATTTCACATTATCCACATAAGGCATACTCTTATCTCTTAGGATAAGTGTATTAACAAACATATTGAGTATGCACACAGCCCCGAAAACGTAACACATAAATGGGGCTAGAAACTCACCTGAACACGGTTACGTTCACCGTTAATCGTAATCCCTTTCTTCAGTTGTGCACGGCTGACTGTATAACAAGTATACGTATCAATTAACTATCACTTCTCATAATGTATTTCTATCTTTATATGACCCACAACGAACGGGGGTCCGGGGGCAGCGCCCCTGGCAGCGGGGTCTAGGGGCGGCAGCCCCTAGCAGGGTCCAAGGGGCAGAGCCCCTGGCTGGGGTCGAGCTGCCAGGTCAGCTTGGAAAAATTTTATTTACATTAACTGTCTTAACACATTTTCCATTAGGTTTTTAATTTATTTTCTAAGCGAACTTAACTTTAGGCGAAGTTAAACCTTAGGCGAACTTAGCTTTAGGCGAAGTTAAACCTCAGGCGAACTTGGCTTTAGGCGAAGTTAAACCTCAGGCGAACTTGGCTTTAGGCGAAGTTAAACCTCAGGCGAACTTAGCTTTAGGCGAAGTTAAACCTCAGGCGAACTTGGCTTTAGGCGAAGTTAAACCTCAGGCGAACTTATCATCAGGCGAACTTAGCTTGCAGGCGAAGTTCATCGCTTGAAGGCGAAGTTGCCCAGATGAAGGCGAAGTTGCCCAGATGTCCGCTGTTTCGGTTTCTGATCAACATTTCGGGCGATTTTAACACCCTTGTTAAGGTTCAATACCACCCACTACACTTCCAGACCATTTTCGGTCGTTTATACACTAAAAGCTCGGATCTTTAAACTTCCAAGATCAAGAATCATACCTTTTGAGCTTGTTTGGATCTCGTTTATCTTGGTATCACCACTAATCTTTCTCTCTTACCCGGACCTCGCTCGATCCTTCCTTCTTTCTCGGCCCGGCGGGCGGCGGATTTGGGTGCTTGGTGTGTGTGTATGTGTGTGTGGAGTGTGCTTGGATAAAGATAGAATAAAGATATTTTGGGGTTTTGGGGGTATTTATATCCCTGAAATCCCATTCTCATTTAACCCATCTCAATTAATCCAAATCTATAACCAACGTCCATTACCCGACACTAGCCCGACCCATACCAACTCCTACTCTTTTATTTATTTCCTGATAACCCGAGTAAACTTTCCCTCTATTATTAAGTAATATAATTAATATTATCTTGAAATTTCGGGATGTTACATAAGATCTTTTTGAATTTGTCAATTATTGACATTAGAATTAGAAACACGTGAAATGATAAACTTTATGCAAAATATAACGTTTTTATTAATATATCATTTGTAAAGGAAATTGGTCTAAGATTTAAGTCATATTAAGTGAATGTTGAAAAGTTATTGTATTTTTTAATAGATATAAAAAAAACTTTTGGAAATGTTAAACCAATATTTTAATACATTGATATTTTAAAGCAAAACATATTCCATGTAATAACTTACAATTAATTAGTGATATGTAGATATCATAATCATTAACATTAATTAACATTAATATATGAATTAAATTGAGTGTCAATACAATAATATTATTTACTTTTGAATTATTTAATTACAAAGAAAATTTGAGAACCCTTAGTATATATGAAAATATAGTGATGAACCAATAGAAACATGACATTTGTACAAGAACTCTGTTTTTTAATAGTATAGGTAGATAATTTCACCTGCACTTATGCCATACACTTTATAGTCCATGTTTTTATAATAACATAACACCTATAGGGAATTACTTTTTAATAGTGGAGAATAAGAAATTTGGTACATATGTGTAAGAGATTGATAAGGGGTTCTCAGGTCGGAAACTCTTATTTGTATCCACGATCCATCGCGATACGCGATGGGTCAATTGAGCAGTGATAGCGTATCGCTACCCAATTATTTCTCAATTAGGGCTTGACCCCTTCGCGATACGCGATGGGTGGGAACGGACGTCATCGCGTATCGCGATAGCGTCATCCATGTTAGGGACACCAATTGTTTAGCAATACGCGATGGGTATCGTGCTAAGACCATCGAGTATCGCTGTGAGTCTTGTTAACAGAAAGTTTTTTTCGCGAAAATGGGTTCGGATATTTTCCAACCCCACCATTTTTCGGCATCCCGACATCACCCTGAACACGTTTCCGAACTCAAAATATACTTTTCGTACCTGAAAAGACGTGTGATTGACCAAACTCTTACCGAAATTTAAGAACTTCCAACTCTTCAAACAAGCTTCTCCACACTTAGATTTTGCTATGATGGTACACTTAAAATACAATTAGTAAAATAAAAACTAAAACAAAATGCAAACTGAAAACATACAAAATGTACAGTTACCACCTTTTCGAAACTTGTATGACATTCAAGGTGGGCGTCTGGCCCGCTCCCGTGCAACCTTCTCATTATAAGCACCCCTTTTCTTCAATCATTTGTTGCCGGTCTTCCGATAGGCCAGGATCTGGCCCGAACATCCTCAATCTCCACTCTCGATCATTTTGGGTTGGTGGATGTCTCACTTTCTTCTTCCTAGGTCGAATATCTTTCTTTTCCACCTTCTCACTATGTTGTTTCTCTAATCCCCTCTTATCTATCCTGTCAATCACAAAACATTTCTCTATTGTGTGATCCTTGTCCAAGGATACACACTTATCAACAAGAGGGTTAATATCATTTTCAAATAATAGTAATCGTTTATCACGATCTCCACACTTGATTCTCAAAACCCCCTTAGCACAATCAATTACCGCATGTGATGTGGCAAGGAATGTGAAACAACTCGGGTTTTCAAATAATTAATTATTAACCGTTACCCGACCCGTTTTCATATTCGGCAATTTAATCAACAAAGCATCACGTTATTCGAGAAAATATTGTTTTATTAATATTTATTTATTTTATATATATAACTTTCATATTTTGGCAAACATAACCCTAATCAAAACTGTTATCCCATTATGTTTCCACCTTCATTCTTCAGGGACTGAAGTGCAATTATATTAAATTATTATATCTGCTAACCCATATGCTCAGTACCAAACCCGTTAACCCGCCCATATTGCGAACCCGATTACCCGTTTGATAGCTTGCACCTCAATTTTTGTCACAAACTTGGAAATCAAATAATAGAATATGTTAATATTGCCTTATATGAGCTGCCATCACTTGTTAATTTGGAAAACGAATCAATTATCATCTGTATTGCTTATATTACTTTGCGGTCAAAACCCATTAATATAAAATACACGTAAACGACCATCTTAATGCAATTAACCTTGCAGATATCACCTCCTAAACATCGCCTATCGTTCCCCCTTATCTAATTACATTATCTTCGTAATCTGCATGATGCTTTAAAGCCCTTTATGGCCGTCGGGTTCTGCGCATTATTCACCATCAATTCGGACTTGTAGCAGGTAATTAAACATGATGTCTAACTTGTTTTTATGCCTGGATCCTTAACCCCATCTTTAATTAAACAATCATATCCTGGATTGAAGTATTGCGAATTCTAAGGTTAATAACAGATTGGGGTTTAACCAGATTATGTATTTAAGTTTTTGTTTTCAAACTCTTACCAACTAACACCGTAGCGCGTTTGGTTGTGTGTGCGTGTGTTTTAGCCTCGAGCTGATTGGGGGCGCGGGTTCGAGCCTCCCCCAGCCCAACTCTTATTCTATTTGTTGTTTTTATTGTTTTAAATGGTTTATATATATTATAATTAATATTAAATATTAAATAGTTAACAAAACACCTTTGAGTTTACGTGTTCTCGTCGATTAATCTCGCATGCTAGTTATTAATTATATATATATGTGTATGTATGTATATTATAAGTATATTTTTTTAATAATATTAAGTTAACGTTACTTTATTAAAACATGACACCAATACTGGTGTTTTCTCGTCATTGAGCGTCTTTATAAATATATATATATATATATAGGGGCTTGTTCATGCGAGAAGTCAAGTTACAGCGAGAAATGCGAGAAGTTAATCTGGACCATTCATTTCATTTTTAATCTTACATCATTAAAAGTAAATGAAAAGAATATTAAAATAATATAATTATATTCTCTCTCCAATTAATATATAATTAAACCATACAAGTTACATTTTTAACTAATATAATTAATCTAATCACAATAACTAAAATATTTAAAAAATCAATAAACTTGTAAATCTTTATAATTTTTTACCCTATCTCTTGAGTTCACCCTACACAACTATAATTTTTTCCTACACCTCTTAAAAAATTCCTACATATGTTTAATTTTTTCATACATGTCTTAATTTGTTTTTCCTACACGTTTTCAATTTCTTCGTATGCATGTTTTTCGTCCTACACATATTCAAATCTTTCCTACGAATATTCAATTTCTTGTTACACATCTTTAGTTTTTTCATACACATCTTAATTTATTTTCCTACACATCTTTTAGTTTTCTTATACACAACATATTTTTTTCCTACACATCTACAATTTCGCCGTACACTTTTTTTTCCGTCCTACACATCTTCATTTTTTTCATACGCGTATTTAATTTCTTCCGACACATCTTCAAATATCTCATACACATCTTTAACTTTATCATACACATCTAATTTTTTCACCTACACATCTTTAATTTTCTCATACACATCTTTTTGTACACATTTTTAATTTCTTCGTACACATTTTTTTCTGTCTTACACATCTTCAAATTATTTATTTTTCAAAAGAGCAATCGATTTTTCAATTTCTTCGTACACATTTTTTTCCATCTTACACATCTTCAAATTATTTATTTATTTTTCAAAAGAGCAATCGATGATGAAGATAATATTTTCCTTAAATGTTATAAATATAAATATTTTATTGGTGAAATAAAAACAAAATTAAATCTTACACTAAACAAATAAGAAATAAATAAATTGTAACTTACAAATCATAAATTTTAGATATTTATGCTTTGAGCTTTTATTTAGGGATAGATGAAATAAATTAAATGATGAATTATTTTATTTTACCTAGACTAAAATTTTCTTATTTATTTTAATGTCTTTCAAATTGTATTAATTACAATAAATACAATAATGTTTCAACCATTGATTAATAATCTAATGGTTGAGATCACTTCTCGCACTTCTCTCTATAAAATCACTTCTGAAAATAACCTAATCCTATATATATATATATATATATATATATATATATATATATTATAAACGTATTAAGTAAATTTTCTTTAAAAAGGTTGATACAAATTATTTATTTAATTATTTATGTATAAATTTAATTATATATATATATATATATATATATATATATATATATATATATAAAGTAAAAGGTGATTTTATAAATAAATAAAAGTAATTATTCTTATAAGTAAGCGTTAAGCAATAACATTAATTTTTGTAATAGTAATAACGTTAGAAATTAATCGTCTAATCAATAACCATTCTAATCGCAACATAACTCGAACCACATCTAAATCTTAATTCATTAAATCATGTTATATATTTTATAATTAACTCATAATATTATTATTATTTAATTAGGAATCCTTGACGGTATATCCCGAGGGATTTATCTTCCTCGCATCATCATTTATATTTTGTTCATCCGATCAGGTGAGTACCACATTCCTTTATTTTACTTGTTTTCCACGTTTTGGGGACATATGCGTAAATATATTTCTCATATAATACTTATACACAAAACTGCAACTTTGTCTTATGTGTTAACAACTTATACCTTACTTGTTTATGTGCTTATTTCCTTTGTATGATTCCGCATTCGGAGAGTTCCAACATAATCTCAGTCTAGTATGATCATACGCCAGTCGTTAGCCTTTGTGCTTCTCGACATCTCAGTTATACTTGCTCATTTGGTTATTTTGTTATTCTAATATGACTTGTTGCAGCTACGTATTTTGTTATATATACTATATATACAACTAAACTGGTGTGTTTCTCACTCAACATGTGTTGTTGACAAAATTCTATTTTATACGCATATGCAGGTTATCGTAGAAATTTAATGCAGATTGGTGAAGACTTAGTGAAGAATTTAAGTTAGGAATGATACAATCAAGAATTTAAATTTGTAATTGTTGTTTGTTTAATAAGTTGTATTTTGTACTTGAATTATTAAATCGAATTAAATAGATATTGTCATTTATATAATATTGCATGATAGTAACCTTTGAAAAGCTGTGAGCAATCAGTTCGCCCCGGCATTTCCGCCGTAGATTGGGGTGTGACAGATTGACCTACCCAATATGACTTATGGTTGTGTATTATTGACACGTTTAGCATAGTCAAGTACAAGAAAGACAACTGGGTAGAAAAATTCCTCCACCTGAATCACTACATTAGTCACCATGCCCCGGGGGAGTGTATGAGTTTGGTCCGCCAACACCACGGTGGTGTTTACCCTTTCTAACGGGCCAACATCATACTGATCATATAAACTACCGGGCATGATACTAACACATGCTCCAAGATCTAGAAGTGCCCGATCAGTTTTAAATTTCCCAATTTGAATTGATAAAAGCGGCACTCCCGGGTCTTGGAGTTTACTTGAGGTGGTATTATTCTCCACTTCCTCATCTCTCATGGTGGTCAATTTACCATTTAAACATTTTTCACATGTGCAATTTTCACAAAAAGACATTTCATATGTTTTTTGTTCCGATTCATTTTGGAAAACCGATTCATTTTGACCGACACAATCACTCTCACACAAACATCTTCCACCTCCCCTTCAACAAATTGTGGTGGTGAATCAACCTCAACACCAGGAATTTCAAAATGAGGTAAAAGACTTACAACATTTGTGTGCACGTTGTTTCCCTTCTTGGAGCTTGAGCGGTAATGGTTCGGGTTAACTGTAGTATCACTCGGGAGTTGACCCGCATTCTTCTGTAACTTTGCCACATTTGCAGCGAGCTGACCAATCTGCTTTAACATTGTCTCTGACGATTTATCTCGTAACTCGAACTGTTGCTTCGTTTCAGCCTTATGATCATTCATAACCTTCAACAATGCATCCAACTTTGAGTGCACCGACTCATCCGAATTTCCCGAGGACCCTTTCTGCTGGTCCTAATTTCCTGAAGAATTTCCACCCCGGTTACCGTCTCTTTTATACCCTCGATTCTGATTATATGAACCCTGCTGCTGATAACCGCCTTGGCGGTAATTACCCTGCGATCTTTTCTGGCTCGTTCCCTGAAAGTTCGGGTTCAACTGTGTAGACGCGTTCCCGTAACGAAAGTTCGGGTGATTCCTTAGGCCCGGGTGATAAGTGTTCGAGTTGAACCCTTGGCCTTTGGAGTCCCCGTAAGCATAATTAACCTCTTCAGTCTCATCCTGCTCGTCATCATAAAACTCGGGACAATCTCCGACTTATGCCCGATTACACCACAATCCTCACAAACCGGGAATTTTACTCCAACTTTCCCGACTTCTTTCTTCTTACCATTTCTGTACCCAGCCAGTTCACGTTCTAACTCAACAATTCGTTCAGACTCACTCATGACTGACTTAACTGACCTGGAGGAAGTACCATCTCTTCGTCTTTCAGCTGTTGCTTTTGCCTTTGAATCTTCACACATAAACTCCAAAAAATCCCAATCATCCTCTTCAGATTGATTCAGCAGCTGACCATACACGAGGCTTTCAGATGCTTTCGGTCCTCGTATGTCAACCCATCAACAATGCATTTCACCAGTTCCCACAATTCAATCTGGTGTGTGGGCATTTCCTGATCATCTCCTTAAATATGGTAAACACTTCATGAAATAATTCGCCCGATGTGAAAAATGGCGAATTTTCATTCGGGCCTCGCTCGTCTTCGACTGCGAATAATACTCGTTCAGAAACACCTACTCATCTCGGCCCAATTTCTGATACTGTGCATCGGTAGCGAGTTAAACCAGTGTTTTGCTTTGTCTTTTAGGGAAAACTGGAATAACCACAACCGAACCTCGTCTTGATCATAAGTACCATCACCAATCGACCCGCAAATAGCCAAAATATCGGACAAATGAGAATACGGGTCCTCGGAAGCCATCCCGTGAAAATGCAGTACGAAGTTAATGTATGATGGTCGGGACTTAAAAGTCCATTGTCTCGGCACTCGTTCCTGTGGGGCCAACGGGGATGCTCCATCCGAGATAACCGGTCTGAATCGACTGTTAACACCCTGAACCGGGGCTACAAAATTTCTTCTTTGCCCCCCTGGATTTACGAAACCACCCCTGTTCACCTGAATGTTTCGAACTCTTTCGGGTCTTTCTGCCCGGTTAACTCTGTTCTGACCCATATCATTCATTTCCCTGTTCCTGTTGACCGCATCATCCCGTCTTCGAATTACTGGTTCTTCCACCTCCTCATCCCAATTATTATCCTTCTCGTTCTCTGGCTCAACTACCTCGTTCTTAGGCTCAACTGCCCGATTCCTTCTAACCCACCGGTCTACCTTGTTCTCAACCTCAAAACCATGGTTCACATCATCATCTTCCCCCATCCTCTTCATCTTCTGTCGGAATGCTAGGATGAGCATCATCAAGATTAATCCGAACTCTGCGATTACGGGTGTTATTTGGGGCTAATGGTACGGCCTGGTCAAGGTTTCGGTTTCGGGTTCTAGAAGCGCGAGCTGAGTTATTCTAGTTGTTTTGGGTATTGAAATTTAGTGGTGGAGGTATGTTGTCTGGGTGAAACGCGTTATTTTTGGGAGTGGTTGTGGGTCTTGGTTTTGGTTTTCGTTCTGGTTCTGGTTTTGGTTTTGGTTCTGATCTTGATCTTCCATGTCTGAGGTTCTGTTCTGAGCTCGGTTCTGCCGAGCTAATCTTTCAATTTCGGGCTCGAAAACTAGCGGTGACTGTCTGTCACAAGTGGCGGGTGTGCATAAACCTGTTACCTGCACAAACAACACACCTCGCGTAAAATAGAAAAAATAAAATTCAAACTAAAAACTGAAAACAAAAATTAAGACTAAAATTAAAATTAAACAAAATCAAATAACACGAAAAACACTAAGGCACTAACTCCCCGGCAACGGCACCATTTTGATGATCGTCGTTCGAGTCATGCAAAAACCTAGTTAAACTATCTATATAGGATAAGTAAGGTATCGTATCCACCAGGAGTATGCGGTTAATGCAATTCGTGTAAACAAGTTCAATGTTATGAAGTAACAAGTTTTAGTGCTGATCACACAAGCAATAGTTTGAATTTAGAATTAAGTAAACAAACGAGTAAACAAGTTTCAATAAATTAATAAAAGCAAATCACACCCGAGACTTCAAGTAAGCAACCTATAGTGATCTCATGCAACCTAACATATTAATTATTAAAGGTTAACTACAAACTGATCAATCAGACAAAACCTTAGACATCAACAATCGCATTACACATGGCACTGGTTATCAAACAGTACCTGCCAGTGTGATTCAGTTAAAGGTAATCATATATTTATCGTATTCAATCTAATCAAACAGTCATATGATCAATTATTATAGCAACTGGTAACGAATCGTTCATATCAACATAAACCTAAACCGATTGAACACACAGAAATACCAAACATCAATAATCATATATCAACCATAAACAATTATACATAAGTGTTGTTAGTCACATGGGAAAAGTGAAAGAGTTACAAACTATACATTCCCGGGTAAGATTCTAGGAGATTAGCCAAGCCTCGACATCATGGAATCGTCAATAATGAAGAAGTGGAAAATGTATGTGGTCTTGATACGAACTGGAATGATGGAATCACCCTCCTCAAGCTCTGGAAATCGCCTACTTTGATAAAAACCAAGTTAGGGTCGAGTTTGATGAAAAATATGTTTAAAACCCTAGCTTCCCGTCTGCACACCCCATCGCGATACGCGATGGGGTCTTCACTGGTCCATCGCGTATCGCGATGGACCTTTTGGTCAATGCTTCATTAAACACCCATCGCGATACGCGATGGGTCCTCAAGCAAGCCCATCGCGTATCGCGATGGGTCTTGTCACCAGCAACAATCTTTAATCTTTCTCGTTTTGTGTGCTGGGCGTCCCGAGTCTTCAATACATGCATCAGCAGGTCCAAATTAAGTACTTTAACGTTTGTGACCTGAAATACAATAATACACGTATGAAGTATTGAAGTTCCTAAAATAAACGATTAAAACTAATAAATTAACGAACTAAAGCATATACAAATTAACCAACCATCACTTAACAAAATATAGCACAATGTTGAGTAATATAACATAATATAAAGAAAAAAAGACAGTGTCAGGGAAAAAAGACACAACCAATGACGGAAATAAACACAAAACACAATGATAAACAAAAATACACAATGACTTTTTCACTCAGCATTGTGTTTTTTTTAGAACGAGAAAGACGGTGGAAACATTTTTGTGTTTTAATTTTTTTCGTTTTTTTATTAAATTTTGAGTTATGAGTTTTTTATCAATATTTTTTTTTATTTTTTTGAGGATTTTTTTGTGTGCCTACAAATCCTTCTCATACTTCTCGTTTTTGTTCCCCTTTAAAGAATGACTTACTATTATATTACATAAACATAAAAATTTTATGTGGTTCACCTATTCCATCTTGTCCACTACAAACGACACACCAACCCAACACACAAATACCTTCTTATGAGAGTGTATTCGAAATTGCAATTTTTCTCATTTTCGCTCTTCGCTAGAAATAGTGACTTTTGAGGCATCAATTTGATCTAATCTGTGTCATAATCCGGAACTCCAATCGATCTATTGTCACATAACACCATGCCAGTACTATAAAATTTGTGCAAATCATGTGAATCAAATAAAACCACCATGTCAATTATATAATTAAAGTTTTCTTCGCAATCTAGTCATGAGTCAATCAATAAATTAAAATAACAAATCTTAAAGCTCCATCAACTAAAATAATGATTTCTACAATCTTTTATTTAGAAAATTGTAATGTGCTTTTGTTTGATTTGTAGTCATGAATTCTTCAATCGAACAATAACAGAGTGTCAATGATTTATATAAGGAAAAAATGAGTTACAGACATAACAGAGTAATTGTTTAATAGGATAATAAGTCTGTTTTATTTTTTCCCCTTGATTTGCATGTTCAATGGTTAGAGGTTAGAAGAGACTGCAAATAACGTAATATTTTACAAGTAAATCTTATAACTGGAGTATTTTTGTTTAGCATCATACACTGAAGTCCTTTTGAACCAAGGATGAGCTTAATAGCGGCACTGAAAATCTGCAAAAACAAGTACCGGTACCGGAAATACTTAGTACGATACATGTACCGTTATTAAAGACAAAAATTCAACAAAATACTGATACCGGTATGTGTTAGAAACAATGTATGAAAATGTGAAACAATAAAGACGGTAACAGTGAACCGAGCTTGTGGTTGACACACTTATCTTGCGGTTTGTTTCAGGGTATGCCGAGAAATTTAAGTTGAGAAGCCCATTTTCGCACTTCCTGCGTGCGGGTAGGATTTGTGATATCATAAAGCTAAGGTTCAACGGAGTATTCAAAAAGTAGGTATGGAACGTTATAAGAAAAAGCCCCTTTGTTTGGAAATAAAACCAACCCTAGTGTGTTTGTTCGACATCGATTATTATTGCTGTTGGATCAAATGTTGATTCTTCGTCTACATCATTGGATCAATTGCTCTTCGTCTTCAACGGTAACCCTAATTTACTCACTTTACAATAATTTCATATAATATAATATATCCATTGAAATTGCCTGCTTCAATTCAAATCATATCATCTTTTACAATTTTAACCAGATAAGAGAAGCAGTTTAGCTCTTTCTTTTCGACATTTCTCTCCTGCTCTTACCAAGCTAGATTTTTATGTTTGTGTTCACAATACACAAATTGTTCACTGAACGTTTGGTTCATTTACAGCCCTACTCGTAAATGATCTGGCTATTAACATATCTTCTACATAAACAACTAGTAGTATGATGTAAGAACCGCCACATTCCTTTAGTAGTACTAACATAATCATCCATCGCACATCTATTGAGATATTACTTGTAGCTTAGTAACCTCTTTACATTTTTCTCTATGAATCTGATCTGACTATGTACCATTTTCTTCTTCCTATCGGTTCATATAAGATATAGGATTCATACTCATCAACCGAAAGAGTACATGCTATTGGTCAATGGTTGACAAGGAACAAATATAGAGTTGACTAGATTTTCAGCTTAGTAACGAAAGAAAGTCGGTTATCATATGAGTTGATTAGCATTAGTGCATTCGAGGGCAGTGGGAAAGTATGTCAGAGACTGGGTAGGTAATTGGCCAATAATGATTAGTGATCAAATGAGTATCGTCATTTTCTAGAAACGATTTAGAAATGTAGTTGGTAAACGACTAAATGCTGAAGAGTATAATAGTAACCAAGGGGGGCGGAGTGATGAATTATACACGTTCTTTGATTATGAATGTATTTTACTCAATCTAGTAAATAAGTTGAATCTTTTCGTGTGCAATGAATGCGCTAACCATATTGCCGAAAGCCCTCTTTGATGAGTAAGGAAAGAATCTACATTGAGATTAGCAAGTGTGAGTTGGTAGATATGTACATGGAGAAATTTCGTTTAATTATTTATTATGATGACACTTTCCTCAGCCCAAAGAGTTTTTTAGATGTAGGAGCATGCCCAAAAAGTCACTGATCTAGTAATTCCATAGTGATTCTTTCCGCAGGCCCATTATCACTTCCAAAGTACAGTCTTTCATGTATAAATTTTTTAGGGTTTGTGACATTCTTTCCTTGTTTCTCCGCTGAAATCCCCTATTTCCCCTTTCAATTATTGCCTAAAGAGACATCCTTTATCCCCTTGAGTTATGGATACTGATAGTGATAGTGATTTCGAAGAATCAATGGTTGATAGAGACGATCCAAGTAGATACACAAATGAGAGGTTGATCGATGACGAATACGAATATTGGGAGAGGTCGGCCTCGCTTTTCTGTCATTTGGTCATTACTCATTATGTCGAGTGGCCTTCTCTGACAGTTGACTGGCTTCCTTACCGTGTACAATCGTTAGACACTCGCTATGAATACCAAAAGGTTATCATTGGGAATCACACTGCAAATGGTGAACCTAATTACCTAATTATTGCAGAAGTAAAACTTCCTAATGATGAAGGACATGGTGGTTGCTGCGAGGTCTGAGATTTCTTACTATAATTAGATCTATTTAATTATATTTTGGTATCCCTCCTGTACCTTAAAATCATCTGCAATTGTCAATTATTATTCTGTTGTAAGATTTGATAGTTATTTTCGATAGATACGGTATCATGATGGTTAACGGAATAGGGAAGTAGGATAATAATTCTTCTAACAATAGATATCAGAGTGAATCTCAATAAGGCAAAACTGATTTGTTATGAGAAGATACTAGTAATGTCCTCTTTAACCATCATTTCTTTAGTTGTCCCTATCAAAGTCTCTCTTGAGCCTTTTTCCTTTTAAAGGAATATGCATAGTCTAAACCTTCCTCATCTTAATATATCATATTGCTAACATCATATCTGCCCCTAATTCAGTCCCTTTCTTGAATTTTGAAAACATCATCTAATGAACTGGAATTTGGAACTTATAATTATTTGAATGAGTTTTTTTGCAGATAGAATTAATACGGCGAATACCCCATGATGGAAGCGTGCTTAGAGCTCGCCATATGCCTCAGGATCCTTTTATTATTGCTACTAAAACAACAAGTTCAGAAGTGCATATATTTGATTATAAGAATCATCCAGCTGAACCTCGTATTGGTGACACAAGTAATCCTGATCTGAGGCTAACGGGCCACTGCAGCAAAGGTTTTAGGTTGTCGTGGAGTACAATAAATCGAGGTTCTTTATTAAGTGGATCAGATGATTCTAAATCTGCTTGTGGGACATTGATCAGGCCCCACTGAATAAAGGTGCACTAGATGCTCTACAAACATTTGAGGTACATTTCGTTAGCATATTGATGGAAACTGTGCACATACATAACATATAGATATTGGTTATCTAAACTTGTATAAATGGTATTGGTGGTCCCTGGATGAGGTTGGGCTATTTCTTTTGTTCTACTTTTTCTGGCTAATTTTTTCAAGATTCCAAGTTGCGTATAATGTGATCTCTTTGTTGGAGATATGTTGTCTTCAGCCCAGCCTATAATGGGTTAGCTGAGAATTAGAGAAAAAGGCAGAAACGGGCCTGGCCAGCTCTAATTGCCAAAGCCCAGTTTGTTAGGTTTCTTGTTTAGCAAGATTAGCAAAGGGTTAAACCCTAATTAGCTAACCTATAAATAGATCTCTTGTATCTGTAAATTATCATCACTAAATAATAAACCCTAGTTGCCCCCGTGGACGTAGGTTAAACGTTGTAACCGGACCACGTAAATCTCTCGTGTTTCTTTGTCCTTTGATTTCTGTTCATGTGTGTGTGTGCTTCGATACCTAACAACTGGTATCAGAGCCAGGCTCGGCTCTTGATCATCGAAGAACACCAACCCAACCGTAACCCACCCAAAACCGATCCTAGCCAACTGCTAGGGTTTTGCTGGAAGACAACCCAGATCTGTTGTAGTTGACCGCAGTCATCCCTGACCCACCGAACCCAGCTGCTGCTGCTGATCAGGTTCTCAACTTCTCAACTGTTGCTGTTGTTGGTTCTGTTCAGTCCAGAAACAGAAGTAATGGCTGAAGACGGGAAGATCAGAATTGTGGTATTTGATGGGCAGAATTTTGGATGGTGGAAGATGCAAATCACGGATTTGCTAGTACAAAAGGATTTGGATTCAGCTCTAGGGACTCCTCCTACACCGATAACACCAGCTTGGACAGCACTTGACAAGAAGGCTATGTCAACAATCCGGCTTACTCTATCTATGAATGTTGCGTACAACATCCTAGAACAAACCACAGCGCGTGGGATTATGGAAGCGTTGCCAAACTTGTACGAGAAGCCATCTGCTGCCAATAAATTGTTCCTAATACGGGAGTTAGTTAACACGCGCATGAAAGAGGGAAGTTCAGTTACTGCTCATATTAACCTGTTTAATTCTCACTTGTCTCGTTTTTCTTCCGTTAATTTCAAGTTAGATGATGAACTACAAGCGTGCCTACTTTTATTCTCATTACCTGACAGCTGGTCAGGAACAATCACTGCAGTTACCGGGTCAGTTGGATCCGAAGCTCTCATGTTCAGTAAGGTTCGTGACTTGATACTAAGTGAGGATTCGAGAAGAAGAAGCACTGGAGAGACAAGTTCTTTACTCGGTACAGAGGGTAGAGGAAGAAGCAGTAGTAGGGGAGGAAACAGAGGAAGATCAAAATCTAAACGAAGAAGTAAGTCGAGATCAGCAAAACCAAGGAAAGACATAGTTTGCTGGAATTGTGAAGAAAACGGGCACTTCAGAAGTCAATGCACCAACCCACCTAAAGAAAAGAAAGAGGTGAACGCTGCCACATCAGCATCAGATGATTCAGATGATGCGCTTATATGTTGTGTCGAGAATCCTGTTGAAGACTGGATTATGGATTCAGGAGCATCTTTTCATGCTATTTCTAGCACGAAGAAGATGAAGAAACTACGAACAGGTAACATTGGTAAAGTTCGTTTGGCTAATAATCAGTGTCTTGATATAATAGGAATGGGAGACATAGACTTAAAGACTCCATTGGGAACCACTTGGACCTTGAAATATGTTCGGGTCATTCCAGGTTTAAGGAAGATGTTGATATCCATCGGTAAGCTTGATGATGAGGGATATGATGTCACTTTTGGTAGAGGATAATGGAAAGTAGTGAAAGGCAGTATGGTGATTGCTAGAGGTAAGAAAAGAGGTACTTTATATATGGTTGAAGTACCAGATGAAGGGGTTAATGTAGTGACTAGTGGGCTGAGTCAATCAAAGTTATGGCATCAACGACTCGGTCACATGAGTAAAAAGGGGTTGAAAATGCTTGTCCCCAGGGGAAAGCTTCCAGAGTTGAAGAGGGTCGATTCTGAGTTATGTGAACCGTGCGCCTTTGGCAAGAAAAAGAAGGTAACTTTTGCAAAGACAGGTAGAGCACCAAAAGCTCATAAATTAGAGCTAGTTCACTCAGATGTATATGGACCGACATCGGTCGCTTCAATTGGAGGATCTCGCTACTATGTTACCTTCATCGATGATTCAACACGCAAGGTATGGGTTTACTTTCTTAAACATAAATCTGAAGTTTTTGGTATTTTTAACAAATGGAAATATGCTGTTGAACTTGAAATTGATTTGAAGGTTAAGTGCTTAAAGTCCGACAACGGAGGAGAATACATCAGCAAAGAATTTATCGATTATTGTGCTGAAAGAGGGATCAAGATGATAAATACAGATCCGGGAACTCCGCAACAGAATGGGGTTGCAGAGAGGATGAACAGAACATTATGTGAGAGAGCCAGAAGTATGAGATTGAATGCAGGGCTCCCAAAGATGTTCTGGGCTGATGCAGTTAACACTACAGCTTATCTGATCAACCGTGGGCCCTTAGTACAGTTGGGATTCAAGATTCCTCAAGAAGAATGGAAGGGTAAAGCTGTAAATTATGATCACCTAAGAATTTTCGGGTGCAGTGCTTACGACATTAATCCAGAAGGTGACAAGTTAGATGCTAAAGCGAAGAAGTACACACTCATTGGTTTCGGGTCAGAAAATATGGGCTATAGGCTTTGGGATTTTGAAAGCAGAAAGGTAGTCAGAAGCAAGCACGCCGAATTCAATGAAGCAGAGCTGTACAAAGATAGAAAGTCAGTCAACTCAGAGGTTCAGACCGAAGAGGTTGAGTTCGAAACCACAAGTCAGAGAAAAGAACCAGTTACTGAATCTATAGCAGGTCCTGAAGATGATTCAGATCCCGAGTTTGATAATAATGACGGTGGAGTTGAAGAACCAGTGGGGTCTTCAGATAGTGGGAGTTCAGAGTCTGAAGAAGATCAGCCTCCACAACAGCCACAACCTGATATCCACCAGAGCTACTAAACCGTCGGACAGGTTCAATCCTGGTTGTACAAGTCCGTCAGTTAATTATCTTCTTTTAACTGATAATGGTGAGCCTGATTGCTACTCTGAGGCAATTAAGGTAAAAGAATCGTTCCAGTGGGAGCAAGCAATGAAAGAAGAAATGGGTTCTTTAGACAAGAACAAGACTTGGGTTCTTGTCAAGCTTCCGCAAGACAAGAAAGCTCTTCAGAATAAGTGGGTGTACAGGATCAAAGATGAGAACGATGGAGCCAAGAGGTATAAAGCTCGTTTAGTGGTTAAGGGGTTTCAACAGAAAGAGGGGGTCGATTACAGTGAAATCTTCTCTCCAGTTGTGAAGATGACTACTATCAGGGTGGTTCTTGGTATCGTTGCAGCAGAGAACTTACATTTAGAGCAACTAGATGTCAAGACAGCTTTCTTACATGGAGATCTTGATGAAGACATCTACATGAAACAACCAGAGGGTTTTCAAGTAAAAGGTAAAGAAAATTGGGTTTTTAAACTGAAGAAGAGCTTGTATGGTCTGAAACAAGCACCGAGACAGTGGTACTTGAGGTTTGATGACTTCATGAAGAGAATAGGTTTCAAGAGTTGTGAAACTGACCACTGTTTCTATCTAAAGAATTTCAAAAATTCCTACATCATTCTACTTCTGTATGTAGATGATATGCTGATAGCAGGGTCTGACATGAATGAGATTAGCAAGTTGAAGAAACAAATGTCTAAAGAATTCGAGATGAAGGATTTAGGTGCAGCCAAGCAGATACTCGGGATGAGTATTACTAGAAACAGAAGAGTTGGTTCACTAACACTATCTCAGGAGAAGTACATAAGGAAAGTGTTAGAGAAATTCAAGATGAATGATGAGAAGACTAAGACTAGAAATACTCCATTAGGAAGTCACTTGAAGCTTAGCAAACAACAATCACCAAAGTCTGAAGAAGAAAAATCAGAGATGGCTAAGGTTCCTTATGCATCAGCGGTTGGGAGTCTCATGTATGCTATGGTGTGCACTCGACCAGATATAGCTTATGCTGTTGGGGTAGTTAGTCGATTTATGTCAAATCCTGGTAAAGAACATTGGGAAGCTGTCAAGTGGATACTCAGATACTTGAAGGGTACCCAAAAGATGGGGTTGTGTTTTAAGGGTAAAGATACTATGCTCAAAGGTTATACTGATGCAGATTTGGGAGGTTGCAGAGAGACATACAAAAGCACTACAGGGTATATTTTTACAGTGGGAGGCACAGCAGTGTGCTGGACTTCAAGACTTCAGATGAGTGTGGCTCTATCAACAACAGAGGCCGAGTATATGGCTGTTGCAGAAGCGAGCAAAGAACTAGTTTGGTTGAAGACTTTTCTCGAAGAATTAGGTAAACATCAGCCTGATTACTCGTTGTATTATGACAACGAGAGTGCAGTGAAGCTTGCTAAGAATCCTGTCTATCATAGCAAGACAAAGCACAATGGGAGAAAGTATCACTTTGTGAGGGAATTGATTAGAGATGGAACAATTAGTTTGAAGAATATCCCAGGTGCTAAGAATCCAGCAGATATGTTAACCAAGTCTGTGGTGCTGGATAAGCTGAAGCTTTGCATAGCTTCAGCTGGTCTCCAGGAATAGTTGAGGAGAGTGGGGTAACTAGGGAAAATTGAAGAATAAAGGGGATTCTTCATTTTACAGAAGTACAGAAGAGATGGTGCAGTTCGAGGTCCGAAGACACCAAGTAGGAGATTGTTGGAGATATGTTGTCTTCAGCCCAGCCTATAATGGGTTAGCTGAGAATTAGAGAAAAAGGCAGAAACGGGCCTGGCTAGCTCTAATTGCCAAAGCCCAGTTTGTTAGGTTTCTTGTTTAGCAAGATTAGCAAAGGGTTAAACCCTAATTAGCTAACCTATAAATAGATCTCTTGTATCTGTAAATTATCATCACTTAATAATAAACCCTAGTTGCCTCCGTGGACGTAGGTTGCACGTTGTAACCGAACCACGTAAATCTCTCGTGTTTCTTTGTCCTTTGATTTCTGTTCGTGTGTGTGTGTGCTTCGATACCTAACACTCTTATGTTATCAAAGGTGGCAATTTGTGTCCGGTAGGGTTAACCCGCACAAAGCAACATAGAACCCAACCCCCACATGACACAATTAACTCTTCGTGTCATGATGCTGGACCCTACCCGAGACACTACAACACGGGTAGCCTGATTATCCAAACATGTCAAATGAGTTGATGTGCTATAAAAAAACAAAAACAGCTAAATAATACATACAGAATTAAAAATTCTAGAACATTCAACTTCAAGTAAATAAAACAGCAAAATTTAAAATCCTTATGGATCCATTAAAAATTTATATTGTATTTTAAATTTTTTTATTT
The DNA here is from genome assembly GCF_021521415.1 of Bidens hawaiensis. NCBI lineage: Eukaryota > Viridiplantae > Streptophyta > Magnoliopsida > Asterales > Asteraceae > Bidens > Bidens hawaiensis. The sequence goes on along the minus strand of NW_027491723.1, from coordinate 25,050 downwards.
CAACATTTTAGGTCTATAAGCCAAATGAGTTTGCGGGTTGCAAACGAGTTGTGTTGGTCACATGAAAACTGAAATGGGTTGTGTCTTCTGACCGGACCCCTGTTTAGCCCCAACCCAAACCTGTTTACTATGTATCTGGTTTGTTCTGTGGTTCTATTTCTACCTTTAAATTTGTATTACAAGCAGAAGAATCTGTGTAGCTTATGATTATTTTTATGGTTAATAGTTTCATGAAGGCGCCGTTGAAGATGTAGCATGGCATTTGAAGCATCGCCACCTGTTTGGTTCATGTGGTGAGGACCAATATTTGTGCATATATGATTTACGCTCTCGATGCACCAGGCCTACCCAAAGAATAGCTCACCAGAGGGCGGTACGTAGAAATTTTTTTATTTTTATTTATTTCTGTATTCATCATTTAATTATCGTAGGGGTATACTGTAGTGTATGTTAATTGAATGCAACAATTGTTTAATTTTTATTTTTGAATGAGCAATTCAACTTGTTTAGCCACCCCGTCGCCCCTGCCTACTAAAACTGTAAATGGTGTAATAGCCTTGATAGTCAAATTAAGAAACAAAGCAACCCGGGTCTGTACAAAACAATTAGTACTTCTCTCATCTAGGAGGACCTGCACTTTATTACCTTTACGGTGCCCGAAAAGTGGAGGGTAGACGCCGAGCGTCCACCTGAGAGAGCTTTGTTAGAAATTGAGGAATGTGCATTGACCTCCTGTAAATGTAAAGCTTCTGCTAAGACCGCATCAGAACTGGAATCAGGTTGAGGTTCCATCAATGGATCTCCGATAGGCTCTTCTTCATCGAAAAGTAACAGTTGCGGAGTAGACTTGCATTTATGTTCTTGAGAATATCTTTCATCGCATTTATAACATAACCCTAATGCACGTTTTTGAGCGAGTTGAGTAAGAGTTAACTGTTGAAATTCAATTGAATTCGGTAGTGGTTTAGGATTCGTAATTGCCGATGGAGGGATAGTAGACGCTGGAATTGAGTTTGATTCAGGAGTGGGTAAAATGGGCTTAGAGGCCTGATTAATGAACTATCTACCCACTCGTTCAAACTGGATTCGATTTCGTGTAGTTCCAGCTTCATCGATTCATCAACTAAGGTATGGCGGTGAATCAACACCGATTGCTTGATATTGGCGCTCAATCCAGAGGCAAAACGGTGAACAAGTAACAGCGGCGGAAGGGGCATCGTCCTGGTGGAAATTTCCTTGAAGTGGTGACGATACTTGGCCATCGTTGAGATTGCTGCAATTTAACGAAATCCCTTTCGGCTCATTTAATTCCCGAGCCTTAAATCGTTGAATGAGAACTTGGGTAAATGGCAACCAACCTGTTAATCGGTGATGTCTGGTTATCTAATCGTACCAATTGGCAACACCATCAAGGTAGAAGGAAGGGATGGTAACCCTATCTGGATCTGCAATTGAATAAATTTTAACGTAACAGATGGCCTGAGCTACCCATCATACCGGGTGAGAACAGCAAAATGAGGTAAATAAGTCTGAGCGAGTTTGTCAATTGTGACGGCCCAAAATTGAAAAACCACCGTTACCGTAAGAGGACGAACCAGATGAATCACCGTTAGCTGTGGTTTTTGATTTGGGGTTAAGCAGAGTAGCAGGCTGGCTGAACTAGTACCTTATTCAACACCTTCTTCTGATTTTCAAGTGAGGTAGCGATTAAATTGACATCAGATATTAATTCGTCATGTGTAACTTGAGATTGCTTGTGAGCGTCATGTAATGCGATGATACCATCATCAAGCCATTTAAAACAACTTCCATCAACCATGAGAGCTAATGTACACTGAAAGCCCCAATGTAGTGTATGCCAGTTTTATGCAACAATTGATGATTGATATAGGGTTTTTATTAGAGCAATGGCAGAGAAGAATTACATAGCAAGGGATGGGAAAGAAGACATCACAAGATCTAGCAAATTCTCATACCCCACACACACTCTCCTTGACTCTATATAACAATAAAGATGCTCATTCCGTTAAGAAGATGACTAGACATTGATAATGAAATCTTTCATTTGGGTGTTGGGCTTCTTGGTTCTTGAACTCCTCCTTGAATTGGGCTGGTCATTCACTGCTTTTGGGCTTATTTGATTCATAGTGTCGGACCCATTCACAACATGTAACTTATAATATGCTAATTTCCATTTTTCTGTATTGAGTTTGCAGTTATTATGCAATTCGGTAAACAGGTTCACTTGAAAACCAATAGATATATTGTATGTTTATATGGTATAATTATAGCCTGTTAAGGTTCTATTTGTCAAAATCTTGACTAGAATTCTCAAAGCGGAAAATTGCACCGCTTCACGTGTATTTATAAATAACTTTTATATTTCTCGTTAGTTTCTAGCATTGTGTAAAGTTAGGTATACATAAGCCCTCTCTGATGCAATTTGTAACAAAGATGGATTGCAATTGGGTTTTAGATGATTGAGATCTAAGATAGATAGATGGTCAATCACCATGTTACTAGCAGAGAATCGATACAATACTAAATATAACGACCTTGAGACTCTGCACATCTTTTCTCCTATGACTTTTTAGTCAACTTTTGACGTCTTAATTTGTATCAATACCTTCCCCTTAAGATGATCCTTGACCCCAAGGATCAAATGTAGGATACCAACTCGAGATAAGTGCAACACTTTTCCATGTCGCATCTTCAATGAATCTTTCCACTTAACCAACCATTCAATACACATGCAGACATGCGGTTATGTTTTTTAAAAAACTCATTTATCTATGACGCTTTCTTGATAGCGTTGCACTTGTGAAGTAGACTGCTGACTATTGGAAATAGGAACTGGTAAAGGCCCATGATAGTTCTTTATTAATAGTGAAATATGAACAGTAGGATGAATTTGAATGTCAGCAGGTGACTGTAGAGTATAAGCGACTTCCCCCACTTTAGCATTTATCAGATAAGGACCAAAGTACCTTGCAGATAACTTTTGATTAGACACTTATGTGGCTGTAACTTGCCTTTAGGGCTGTAACTTTAAATACACCCAATCTCCTACTGCAAAACTACGTTTGGTTCTATATAAATCAGCCAATTGTTTCATACGTTGTTGAACTTTTAATAGATTGGTTTTAATGACCGAGACAGCCTTCTCTCTCGCTGTTAGACTCCTATCAGTAGCCTCAACACTACTATCACCATGCATCATCATCATCATCATCGTACTCAGTATATCCCACCAATAGCAATTCTATGGTAGGGTCTGAGGAGGGTAAGATGTAGACAACCTTACCTCTACCCCATAGGGATAGAGAGGCTGCTTCCGATGAGACCCCCGGCTCGATAAGGCATATGAATAGGAGGAGTCCATATACAACCTCAAAGGGAGGGCATTTTATGGCATATTGGTATGTAGTGTTGTACCAAAATTCAGCCAGTGGTATCCAATGAGCCCAATCGGTTGGGTTTTCAAAACACATACACCTCAAGTAGTCTTCTAAGCATCTGTTTAATACCTCGGTTTGGCCATTAGACTGAGGATGGTAGGAATAGTAAATCTGTGGTTAACATCAGTTGTTGCCAAAATAAGCTAACAGATCTCGATCAGTAACAGCAGATTTGGGTGAACCGTGCAGCTTGTGGACATTATCTAAATAAGCTTGAGCGACTGTAGTAGCAGTAAAGGGGTGTGCGAGGGTAATAAATCAAGAATGATAAACGATAATTAACGTACAACTTATAAATAACCGACTTATATTATAACCAGAAAATATAACTCTAAAAACTGATTATAATAACTTTGGTAGTGATGGTGGTGATTGTTATGTTTGTTGTTGATGTTGTGTTGTATCTAACACTAACTTTGTACATCAATTTATACTAGTAACCCAACTTGGTCACCAAGCATAATATGTGGTCACCACTCAACTTGGCCACCAAGGTGAACTTGGGCAACAAGGTCAACTTGGCCAACAAGGTGAACTTGGCCACCAAGCATATGGAATATTTCATAATACCCTTTAGACTTTAACCGACTTGTTAAAACCTCTTAGGCCCGGTTCACCGACTTGTGACCCAGAATAGAAATTAATCTAACATTCACCCCCCTAATTTCTGATTCGGATTAGTAAGGTCTTCAACTCCAAGTAACTCGTGCATCTCCGTGAACTTAATTCTTGCGAGTGCTTTAGTGAGGATATCGACTCATTGCTCTTTCCCGCTAATGTGCTCAACATCGACCTCGCCGTCGTTGTAGCAATCTCGGATAAAATGAAAGCGAAACTTTATATGCTTTGTTCGGTTGTGAAAAACCGAATTTTTCACAAGGGCTATTGCGGACGTGTTATCAACTTTCAACATAACTTTCTGCAATGCTTCTCCAGTCAACTCGCTCAACAACTCTCGGAGCCATACAGCTTGACATGCGGCTGCTAAAGCCGTCATGTACTCGGCTTCACACGACGAGAGTGCAACTGTTGCTTGCTTTTGTGAGCACCATGTAATTGGAGATTGCCCGTAATAAAACACGTGACCAGTGGTACTTCTACCATCATCCTCATCTATGTTATGACTACTATCACTATAACCTACAAGTCTTTTGGACCCGTTCTTCCCGTACTTGATCCCGTAACTCGTCGTTTTCTTCAAATATCTCAATAGGTGTCGTATTGCCATAACATGAGATTCTCGTGGGCTTTGCATATATCGACTAACAATACCCACGGAGTACGCCATATCCGGACGAGTGTGTAATAAATACCGTAAGCAACCCACTACCTTTCGATACTCGGCTGCATCGAGTTCGACTTCATTCTCGACTTTTGAGTATTTCACACCATGATCCATCGGGACTTGAGACGGATTACAGTTTTGCATACCTGTCTCCTTCAGAATTCTTTTGGCGTATCCTTCTTATGTAATTACTATCCCATCCTCTCGTTGGAATACTTCGATTCCGAGATAGTAGGTCAACTTCCCAAGATCTGACATCTCAAACTTGGTCGCCATACCCTTTTTGAAATCGGAAATTATACTCGAGCTTGTACCTGTCACAAATAAATCATCCACATACACGGCTACGATCAAAAAATGTTTCCCATCCGTCTTTCGGTAAACCGATTGTTCCTTGGAACATTTTTGAAACTTCATGTCTCGTAGGATGTTATCGAGCTTTGTGTTCCAAGCTCGGGGAGCTTGCCTTAACCCGTACAAGGCCTTTGACAACTTGTAAACTTTTGCCTCCTCATCCTTTTTCTCGTATCCTTCGGGTTGTGAAACGAACACAACTTCTTTCAATTTACCATGTAGAAAAGCCGTCTTTACATCAAGATGGTGGATTTTCCACCCGTTAGATGCTGCCAATGCGATTAGTAGCCGAACGGTCTCGATTCGGGCTACTGGAGCGAAAACATCATCAAAGTCAATCCCGGGTTGTTGCATGTAACCCTTTGCAACCAACCGAGCTTTATACTTGTTTATCGTTCCATCCGCATTTCGTTTGATTTTGAACATCCACTTCAACCCGATACATTTTGCACCCTTTGGAAGTTCGACTAACTTCCATGTTTCATTCTTTTTTATCGAATCGATCTCGGTATTCATAGCACGAACCCACTCTTGGTTTGAATTAGCCTCAAAATAGCTACTCGGTTCACCACTTGATGCAAGAAGCAACTGCTCATAGTCAGAGTCAACATGCAACACATAATCTTCTTGTAATCTTCTTGGTAAAACCGAGACTCGGGTTGAACGTCTTAGACCCGTTTGGGCCTCATTTTCACTCGAATGGACCTGTGACCCATTACTCGTCGACTGAACTTGAGAGCGGGTTGAGGAAGTAGGCCCGATATGACTTGGTTCGGTTTAGTCGTTGGACTCAGGTTGAACTGATGATGCATGTTCAGAGCTTGGGCTACCCGGGTTGCTTCCAGACGTTTCTTCAATGGTGGGTTCGATTTGACCAGTTCCATTGTCAAATGCACCCCCCCAAACAATAGTAAACATACCCGGCTCGTAGTCATTCTTCTCGACTTTCTTTACCCAATTCCACCCTTTTTCGTCAAACGCAACGTCTCGACTAACAACAATTTTCCGGATGTTCGGATCGAAGAGACGGTATGCTTTTGAACCCGTCTCCGACCCGAGATAAATGAGTTGTCTTGACCTATTATCAAGTTTCTTTAGATGTACACTATCAACTTTAGCATATGCCATGCACCCAAATACTCGAACGTGTTCAATAATCGGTTTCTTTTTCTTGAACCGTTCATATGGAGTTTGATCAACCAAGGCCCGGGTTGGGACCCGATTGATTAAAAAGGTTGAATGTCAGACCGCTTCTCCCCACATATAATTCGGTACATGCATCGCCTTTAGAATACTCCGCACCATCCCCATTAAAGTCCGGTTTCGCCTTTCTACCACGCCATTTTGTAGTGGCGTGTATGGGGCGGTTAAATGCCGAATAATTCCACTTTCATCACAGAACCTATTGAAATCACGTGAAGTGAATTCTCCTCCCCTATCGGTTCGGAGAGTTTTCATTGGTAAACCCGCCTCCGTCTCGATCAGGTCTTTAAACCTCTTAAAACTTTCAAACGCTTCACCTTTTTCTTTCAATAAAAACGTCCACATGTATCGTGAGTAATCGTCTATAATAACAAAGACATACCTATTACCCAAGATAGTGGATGGGGTTATTGGACCGCACAAGTCACCATGAACTAACTCCAAAGGTTGGGATGCTCTAAACGAGGATGTAGCCGGAAACGAACGCCTCGTTTGTTTACCCACCAAGCACGATTCACACAACTGATTTTCGTGTTCAACATGTGGTAAACCTCGTACAAGATCCTTCTTAGCCATCGATTTCATTAACTCGAAATTGATGTGCCCAAGTCTTGTGTGCCAACGCCATAATCTTTGATTGCAAACACACGGGAGCTCCAATTTTCATTCGTATTTTATAGAGTCGGTTTTCGGATCTCTTGACCTTCATGAGTAACCTCCCATTCTCATCGTACATGGTCAGAAGATCGTGTTTCATCCGAATGTCACATCCGGACTCTGTTGCTTGACCGAGACTTATTATATTATTTTTTAACTCCGGAATATAATAAATCTCGTTTAATAAGTCTTGGTCACCCGATTTTCCTTGGAAAAAAATTGAGCCTTTTCCCTTGATTTGAACAAATGACCCATCTCCGAACTTAACCCTCCCGGTTATGTTCTCGTTTAACTCTAAAAAATATGACCGGTTTCCCGTCATATGATTACTTGCCCCATTATCCAAATACCATACATCATCTTCGACCCGCTCGGTCTCGTATTTCTTTGGTATTAGGTTTTGTTCATTTAAGAACACAACTTGAAGCATATACGCCGCATCATCAAAAATTTCACGGGCTTCAGTTTTGTTTGCTTCTTGACCCTTTTGAACTCGGTCCGGGCAAACAGATGCAAAGTGACCAAACTGGTCACATCGGTGACATAAAATCTTTGACCGATCTTTCTTCACCCTTACTTTTCCCTGACTTGAAGACCCTTGTTCGGTACTAGGGGTTCAGTATTGGCCATTGAAACGGCCTCGACCGCGACCTCGACCTCCTCGTCCTCGTCCCCCATTAGATTCAAAACTTCTATGACTTGATAAGTCATATTTTGTAACACCCCGTAACCGCAGCGGAAACGTAAATGGGATGCAACAGACACATCTGATATCAACAGCATTGCTTATAGAGAAAATACCACTACATTAATTTATGTCATATTACATTGTTGCTAATTCGTTACTGTATAGGTGTTACACACGAGTTTTACCGATAAGACATTAATATATTCATTACAAAATATAGATCAGCAAGCTTCCAACAAGTAGCACAGATCATTAAGCACATATCAATCATTCCAACTTGGGCATACCTAGAAAACATGTAAAGAAAACGGGTCAACTACGAATAGTTGGTGAGTTCACTAATTTAAATAAACACTGACAGATCATTTTAATAATCATTTATTAGCAATGTAATTATGCGGAAAACTATGTTTCCCCAGAACATTTATAACTTCTGGGAACTAAGTTACCCCAGAACAATAATAACCTCCGGGAACTATGTTACCCCAGAACAATAATAACCTCTGGGAACTATGTTACCCCAGAATAATAATCACCTCTGGGAACTATGTTACCCCAGAACAATAATCACCTCTGGGAACTATGTTACCCCAGAACAATAATCACCTCTGGGAACTATGTTACCCCAGAACAATAACAACCTCTGGGAACTATGTTACCCCAGAACAATAATAACCTCTGGGAACTATGTTACCCCAGAACAATCCCACACGATAAACAATTTATTTATTCTATGCATCAAACCATATATATATTTAAATATACAAGTGTTTCCATACGATGAGTATGTACTTAAATACTTTAATAAATACATGCTATCCGCCCCGGGAAAATATTTAAAACAGTTCAGTAAAAGGGGCTCGTGAAAACTCACCTTTCTGTGAGTCGGGACGTGATACAATGAACTGCTATAAGCCTGGATCTGTAATATAATATCTAGTCGTTACTATATAGTTCCCATAAATTAAATACGTGTCAATCGGTACATCTGGGGACATTGTTAACCCATTACTGTACTCGATCCGGGGACTATGTTAACCCCGTGACACTTCTAAGGACCCAGATTGTGACATTACTTAGAGTCGGACGGTCAAAATTATCATTTTTATGTTTTCCTTGATTTGCGTGCCTAGCACGGTTATCCGTTTTTAGATTCAAAAATGAGTTTGTTTACAACCGACCCAAAAATGGTGTTTGGCTGTTATTTTAGTTAAAGTGATGAAATTATAGCTCGGTTTGTACACCCCGTTTGGCCGCGGGGCCCGTTTCCGTCATTTAGGTGCCGGAAACAGTTAAATCGGGTGAAATTACCCAAATCATCCGAATTATTTTTGGATGATTTTCTTTTATTTAATTTACTTAGTATTATGAAAATGGTCTATTTTTAGGTTTTTATATACCAGTCAGCTCGCTTATGCGAGTTTTGCCGGTTTACACGTTTTAAGCTTTAAAAATTTGTTTTTATGTCCTTTTTAGCACAAATAATTATCCGTTTAGTCTCGGGTCTTGAAATTTTGAACAAAACTTATTTCGACAGTAATAAATTTTATAAAAATTTTCCAGATTTATTTTCTTATATTTACATTTATTTATCTATTTTTAAACCTTATTAAAACACTAAATATGTCAAAAATACCAAAAGACTTTAGAAAAATCCCAAATTTTTCTGGGATGATCCCTGCCATCCTCATAACTCCCTGGAATTTTTCCAGAACCCAAAACTCATTTTTCAAGCCATTTTCACAAAAACCGAGCTAGAAAGCTCTAGAACTCGTTTTACCGAAAAGCCCCCTTAGACTTCTCAAACTGAGCTCAAATTTTGTGTGTGACTTTTATATGTTATAAAAAGCTTATCCTAAATTTTTCAGAATTTTTAATCAAGTTTAGCTATTTTTCACCATTTTTGGCCAAAACCGAGCATTAAATTCACCAAATATTCATCTTTTATCCAAAAATTACCAAAAATTCACAGATCTCATATTTTCATGTGTAGATCATCTCTGTGAAATTTCATGACCCGACTCTAAGCACACTACAATCTGCCCAAACTCACTAAATCACACGAAAACCGAACTATCTTGTGTTTTCTAGCGTTAGATCGCAAAGATCTTGGTTTCTAGCCTTTGCTAGCCACTAGATACAACACTTACAAGCACAATAACACTATACCAAGCAAGTTACACCAACAATCAAACCATTTCTTTCATAGTGTCGGTTTTGATATAAAAACAAATGTTTTAACCGTAAAAATCCGTTCTCGACTCTTTTTACTCATTTCTTGGACCAAGATCCCTTGTATAACTTGTATACATCTCTTGATCATGCAAGAGTCGGTTTCATCTCGGGTTTTCTCCCGTCTTTCACATAGAAATTCATTTTACAAGATTCTAACCGTAAAAATTCGTTATTGACACTTCTAACTCGTTTCTTGGATCAAGATCCCGTGTATAACTTGTATACATCACTTGATCTAGCAAGGATCGGTTCCATCTCGGGTTTTCACCCATATTTCACTTGGAACCTCTTGTTCTTGCAAAACAACTCAAAATTAAGAAATCAACACCAAAGATCTTGCATTATAACATGCTTATACCTTGTGTTCTTGGTTAAAAATGATGATCTTGATGAACACTTGAATGTATGGAAGGAATTGAGAGAGTTTTGATCTTGTAAAAAAAAGAAAAATGAATTGATAATAATGGATAGGGGGCCGATCGGTCCACCTTATGGGGTGGGGTGGGTCCCACACATTCGGATTACGCAATCCGGATAATGTTGTGGATAATCTGGTTCAGTTCGTTTCTCGTTTAAACTCGTAATTCGGTTTAAAACGAGCCTAATATGGTTGTTTTTCGGGTTAAAATAAAATTTACATAAAACCGACTTAAAAACTTTAAAAACTTAAACCATGACATTAAAACATCATATTATTAATAATTACGCATCTTTTTCGGCTTGATCGATCGTCTCTTGCTTGGTTTGATGTTAAAGGTTTCGTTTATCGTAACGACGTACTAATAAATCGAAATCCTTTTTCTGTGCTATAATTCACTTATCCCGAAGCATTAATACTTCGTAAACATCACTAAACATTATATACTTCGTCTATAATTTAATTCCCGATTCGTTCGGGTTTCAATGATCGTTCATTGGTTAATTGTAATTCCAATACGATTCACTATATAATCGAGTATGATTCGTACTATGAATCATATATACTCGTATAAACGTACTATAACTCATATAATCAATATTAAATGACACGTAAATAGTATATACCGGCTAGGGTATACCTGGTTTTGCCGGAATTGTTACATTCTCCCCCCGTTATAAAAATTTCGTCCTCGAAATTTTACACGTCAACTACTTCCTTTTGAGGAAATAGGTGGGGGTATTTCTTCCGAAATTCGTCCTTTCGTTCCCAAGTAAATTATGGGCCTCGTTGCGAATACCATCTAACTTTGACTAACGAGATCTTATTGTGTCTAAGTTGCTTGATTTTACCGTCCACTATTTCAATGGGCTTCTCTACGAAGTTGAGCTTATCATTTATTTGAACACCCTCTAAGGGTAACACCGATGTCTCATCCGCCAGACATCTTTTCAAATTTGACACATGAAACACGTTATGAACTGCACTTAGTTCCTCGGGCAGTTCTAATCGGTAAGCTACCGGACCGATTTTTGCGGTGATGCTGAATGGTCCAATGTATCTAGGGGACAACTTCCCCGCCTTTCCAAATCTGACCACTCCCTTCCAGGGTGATACTTTCAAATATACCTTTTCCCCCTTCTCAAATGACAACGGTTTTCGACGGGTATCGGCATAACTCTTCTGCCGATCCCGCGCGGCTTTCAGGTTGTTCTTGATTTCAAGAATCTTGCTGGTCGTCTCCTGGATCAGATCCGATCTAATGACCTGCGAGTCACCCATTTCAGACCAGCAGAGTGGTGATAGGCACTTTCGTCCATATAATGCTTCATAAGGTGCTGCTTTTATACTGCTATGGTAACTGTTATTATAGGAAAATTCAACGAGTGGGAGATGTTGATCCCAGTTTCCCTTAAAGTCCAGTACGCAGGCACGAAGCAAATCCTCCAAAGTTTGAATGGTCCTCTCAGACTGACCATCGGTCTGACGGTGGTAAGCTGTGCTTAGGTCAATACGTGTTCCCAATGCTTCTTGGACAGCCTGCCAAAGTTTGGAGGTGAAATGGCTATCCTTATCGGAGATGATCAAGATGGGGGTGCCATGACGAGACACTATTTCATTTATATAAATTTGCGCAAGTCTCTCAGTGTTATAATTATTCCTAATCGGAATAAAATGTGCCGATTTGGTTAATCGATCCACGATTACCCAAATTGCATCATGTCCCCGGGATGTCTTAGGGAGATGTGTCACGAAATCCATCGTGATTTGCTCCCATTTCCATTCGGGAATTTCTGGTTGTTGTAACATTCCCGAGGGTTTCTGGTGCTCCGCCTTAACTCTCGCACACGTCGTACACTTGCCGACGTATGTGGCTATATCCTTTTTCATACCCGGCCACCAGTAAAATTCTTTCACATCCTTGTACATTTTATCTGATCCCGGATGTATGGAATATTTTGATTTATGTGCTTCGTCCATGATTAATTCACGAAGGTCATGGAGGGTCGGAATCCAAATCCGATTTTTGAAATAGAGAATTTCGTCCCCACGCTGTTCGAAATTCTTCTCGTTACAGAAAAGTCCTTCTTTTTCCAATTGGTCCCCTTTCAACGCCTCGCGTTGAGCGACTCGAATCAAATCTGAAAGGTTCGACTGGACTATCATTCCCAACGCTCGCACGCGTAGTGGCTTAACTCGATCTTTCCTAATCAAGGCGTCGGCTACAACGTTAGCCTTGCCGGGGTGATATCGGATGTCACAGTCATAGTCACTCAGTAACTCGACCCACCTTCGTTGTCTCATATTCAGTTCTTTCTGATCGAATATGTGTTGCAAACTTTTATGATCAGTGAAGATGGTGCACTTTGTACCGTAGAGATAGTGCCTCCAGATTTTAAGTGCGAAGATGACCGCTCCCAGTTCCAGGTCATGAGTAGTGTAATTTTTCTCGTGAACTTTTAATTGTCGAGAAGCATAGGCTATAACCTTACTATTTTGCATCAATACGCATCCTAACCCTCTCCGAGATGCGTCACAATACACGACAAAACCATCGTCTCCGTCGGGGAGACTTAAGATTGGCGCTTGGCACAATCTTTGTTTTAGCGTTTGAAACGCCGTTTCCTGCTCCTCACCCCATTCATACTTCCGATCCTTTTGAGTCAGGAGGGTTAAAGGTTGGGCGATGCTGGAAAAGTTCTCTATAAATCGACGATAGTATCCAGCTAAACCTAAGAATTGGCGGATTTCCTTTGGAGATTTAGGCGCTTGCCAATTCTTAATTGCTTCAACCTTACTCGGATCAACGTGTATTCCTTGGTGGTTTATAACGTGACCGAGGAATTGCACCTCTTGTAACCAGAAGTTACACTTGGAGAATTTTGCAAATAACTTCTCCTGATCCAGGAGCTCTAAAACTAACCTTAAGTGTTGCTCATGCTCTTCTTTACTCTTCGAGTATATCAAAATATCGTCAATAAATACAATGACGAATTTGTCAAGATAGGGTTTACAGACTCGATTCATGAGATCCATGAATACTGCCGGCGCATTTGTTAGCCCAAAAGGCATAACTAAAAATTCGTAATGGCCGTAGCGAGTCCGGAATGCGGTTTTTGGGATATCCTCCTCCTGAATTCTAACCTGATGGTATCCCGATCTAAGATCTATTTTTGAAAAGTAGCTCGCACCTTGTAGTTGGTCGAACAGATCATCGATTCGGGGGAGAGGATACCTATTTTTGATTGTCAACTTGTTCAATTCCCTGTAATCAATGCACATTCTAAGGCTCCCGTCCTTCTTTTTCACGAATAAAACAGGTGCACCCCACGGGGAATAACTGGGACGTATAAATCCTTTATCCAACAATTCCTGCAACTGGTTGGATAATTCTTGCATCTCGGATGGTGCAAGTCGGTAGGGCGCCTTAGCAACAGGGCCAGCCTGAGGTAACAGATCGATCCTGAATTCGACCTGTCGGGTTGGCGGTAATCCAGGAAGTTCCTCTGGAAAAACTTGTGGAAATTCGCGTGCCACGGGAATATCGTCCACCCGTTTTTCCTCAGAATTAGCGGCCGTCAGGTTCGCTAGATACGCCACACATCCCTGACGTATATATTTCAACACCTTGAGGTGGGATATAAATGGTATCATGGTGCCGGATTTTTCTCCATGTACTAATACCTCCTCGTCATCCGACACCCGGATCTTGACGGTTTTCTTTCACAGTTTATTTCTACCCTGTTACGTGCCAACCAATCCATTCCCACTATCACGTCAAAACTACCCAATTCTACCGGTAATAAGTCAATCAGGAAGGATTGTTCGTTCAGAATAAAAGGGCAATTCCGAACTATCCGATTAACTATCATGGTTTTACCGTTAGCGACTTCTACGGTGTAAGGTTCTATGGTTTCGCCAATAGGAAGGTTTGCTATCGAAAGGAATCTAACGGAGACAAAACTTCTATCGGCGCCTGTATCAAATAATACAGAAGCGTAATGATCAGAGACGAGGAAGGTACCTGTCACTACGCTGGGGTCCTGGCGTGCCTCGTTCGCCCCCATCACGAATGCTCGGCCTCGCGCCGGATTGGACGACGATGCCTGACCCGTGAGTTGTCTCCCGTTTCCTCCCTGGTTCAGTTTCGGGCAGTTCCTTTTGAAGTGATCCGTGCTGCCGCATTCGTAGCAAGCACGGCTAGTGGTCACCATCTGATTTCCTTGCGGGTTCTGCTGTCGGGCTGGTTGAGTTCTAAATGGTTGCGCACAAATAGGTTGCGGTTGCCGGTTCAGGTTGTTCAGATTTGTCTTACAATTTGGTGCGTAGTGTCCAATCCTGCCACACCGGTGGCACACCACCTCTTTGCACACGCCACCATGGTGGTAACCACATTTCCCGCACTTAGGAACGTTCCCTTCTGCGGTTCTTGCCTTCCGCCCGAACTAGTCATGGCATAGCTCTGGGCAGCGGGCCTAGCTCGTTTGCTTTGCTGCTTTTCCTGGATTCTATGATCATGTGTACCCCGTTTTCCCCCAGCGGATTCTCCTGTCACCTTTAGTGATCCGCTCCGCAAGAAATCATACGTGACAATGCCAGCCTGTGTCACTGCACTTTCATACGTCTGGTGTCCCCCCGCGTTAACTATACTCCTCACTACTGGAGTAAGTCCCCAAATATAACGTTCCACCCTCTTCGTCTCTGGGGTGACCAACCACGGTACTAATCGTGACAGTTCATTAAACCGGTTGGTATAACCCAGGTGGTCCGCCCCCTTCATCTCCAGATTCCACAACTCATTTTCCAGTTTCTGCAATTCATTCTTTGGGCAGAAATGTTCCAACACAAGAGCCTTAAGCTCCGTCCAGGTCATGTGGTTTGTCGCCGCCTGACCTCGAGTCTGTACTATGGTGTTCCACCATGTCAAGGCATGGTCGGTGAATGTACAGGTGGCGTACTTAACGACACAATCCTCGGGACAGTTGCTGATATTCACCACTGATTCTATTTTCTCTATCCATTTGACTAACCCATTCGGTCCTTCAGACCCGCTAAACTCTAATGGCTTGCACAACATAAAATCCTTGATCGAACATCCCCTGGATGCACGAATTGGTTCAGTACGGTTTGTCTCTACCGTAGGTATAGGGCCATTGCTGTCAGTAACGACCACCCTAGGCGGTGCGTCATTACTCGGAATAGTGTTATCATTCCTTGGAAGGTTAGCATTTTGTTCCCCGTCATTATTTATGGGCGTTTGATTGCTCGGAGGGGTTGGATTGGTCGAGTTGTTAATACTGGCGGCGATGCGCGATACTATATCCGGTATCGCCGCCTCCAACTGTTGAGCAATCAAACGGCTCACATCTACTTCCGATATTTTCGTTGATCGTTTCGGTGCCATTCTACACAACATCAAGAAATACATATAATCAATACCATCTCAAATTATAAAACACAATACATATTTCATTCATTAGTAAACATTGATACATATTACACAAACATCAGTTTACATACTTTCCAGTCAACATTACACAACTAAGTTTTAATACAAGGGCCCTATGTCGGTATCATCTCGACATAACCCGTAAAAGGGTCAGTGCTTGAATGATACCCAAAAGTATCTATAAAGATATGCCCCAAAAGAGACCCACCCTAGGGGCCAGTGGTTGTATCATAACTAAACAAGATTCACTCCGTGTTAGTATCACCACTAACTACTTACACAGAGTATCAAAAAAATGGTCCCTGTCTATCCCCAAACCCAAAACAACTAAACATGGTGGTATGCCCACCACATCATCACTGCCACCAACGCCACCACTACTGCCATCACCCCCCGGAGCCACGCCTCTAACCGCTGAATCATCAATCGGGAGTACGAGCACTCCCTTGTCAACCGGTCGATTGCATACTGGCAATCCAGTATGCGGTCACCAAGGTACACCCGTCTCTGTACCCCTACGGTCAGGGCGGCTGAGTGCTCATTTACTTGCTCTGTGAGCACTCGTAGCCAGGCCGCCGCATCCCGCTCTTGTCTAGGAAGGCCCCAGACAGGTGGAGCCATCGGCTATGGCTGAGATGAGGACTCTCCCCGACGAGTAGCAGGTCGGGGTGGGGGAGAGGTCGGTGGGACACGCGGAATGCTGATCCGCGCCGTAAGGCGGGGACCAAAT
The DNA here is from genome assembly GCF_021521415.1 of Bidens hawaiensis. Classification (NCBI taxonomy): domain Eukaryota; kingdom Viridiplantae; phylum Streptophyta; class Magnoliopsida; order Asterales; family Asteraceae; genus Bidens; species Bidens hawaiensis. The sequence continues at coordinate 8,573 of NW_027491723.1, read as the reverse complement.
CCCGGAGGGACAGAGGTGGCCTGCGGTGCGAGTGGAGTAGGGGATCTGACGATCCGGGCCGGGGAGGACTGGCTCGAGCTCCTGTGACTCGCCTCGCTAGGCTCGGAGTCGGATGACACGTGTAGGCTCCCGGAGTTTCCGGGGCTAACCTCCTCCGGGTCCTCCTCTACTGATAAGCTATGCGGGCTTGACATTTTTACCTGCACACAAGTTAACAAGCATATAGTTCTTTCCATAGTGTAATTCATAATCAAATTAATACATACTTATTTATACAACTTTACCACATAATAATATTATCATATATTTACACGTATGTTGCCAATTTTACCTATTTAAAGTTCCTCGTGACTTCCCCTGAATTCTCCCGTGCAGACAAGTCTGTTATTATGTTCCGGACCATAATAACTCACTTGTCCATCCAAGTTCATCCAGATCCCGTCACAATAAATTATTAGTTGATATTCAGATCCTATAATACTTGAGCTACTGGTTATATTTTAGGTATCTCTTTCAGACATCCTAATTCTTTATAACCAATGGCTCTGATACCAAGTTCTGTAACACCCCGTAACCGCAGCGGAAACGTACACGGGATGCAACAGACACATCTGATATCAACAGCATTGCTTATAGAGAAAATACCACTACATTAATTTATGTCATATTACATTGTTGCTAATTCGTTACTGTCTAGGTGTTACACACGAGTTTTACCGATAAGACATTAATATATTCATTACAAAATATAGATCAGCAAGCTTCCAACAAGTAGCACAGATCATTAAGCACATATCAATCATTCCAACTTGGGCATACCTAGAAAACATGTAAAGAAAACGGGTCAACTACGAATAGTTGGTGAGTTTCACTAATTTAAATAAACACTGACAGATCATTTTAATAATCATTTATTAGCAATGTAATTATGCGGAAAACTATGTTTCCCCAGAACATTTATAACTTCTAGGAACTAAGTTACCCCAGAACAATAATAACCTCCGGGAACTATGTTACCCCAGAACAATAATAACCTCTGGGAACTATGTTACCCCGGAACAATAATCACCTCTGGGAACTATGTTACCCCAGAACAATAATCACCTCTGGGAACTATGTTACCCCAGAACAATAATAACCTCTGGGAACTATGTTACCCCAGAACAATAATAACCTCTGGGAACTATGTTACCCCAGAACAATAATAACCTCTGGGAACTATGTTACCCCAGAACAATAATAACCTCTGGGAACTATGTTACCCCAGAACAATCCCACACGATAAACAATTTATTTATTCTATGCATCAAACCATATATATATTTAAATATACAAGTGTTTCCATATGATCAGTATGTACTTAAATACTTTAATAAATACATGCTTTACGCCCCGGGAAAATATTTAAAACAGTTCAGTAAAAGGGGCTCGTGAAAACTCACCTTTCTGTGAGTCGGGACGTGATACAATGAACTGCTATAAGCCTGGATCTGTAATATAATATCTAGTCGTTACTATATAATTCCCATAAATTAAATACGTGTCAATCGGTACATCTGGGGACATTGTTAACCCATTACTGTACTCGATCCGGGGACTATGTTAACCCCGTGACACTTCTAAGGACCCAGATTGTGACATTACTTAGAGTCGGACGGTCAAAATTATCATTTTTATGTTTTCCTTGATTTGCGTGCCTAGCACGGTTATCCGTTTTTAGATTCAAAAATGAGTTTGTTTACAACCGACCCAAAAATGGTGTTTGGCTGTTATTTTAGTTAAAGTGATGAAATTAGAGCTCGGTTTGGACACCCCGTTTGGCCGCGAGGCCCGTTTCCGTCATTTAGGTGCCGGAAACAGTTAAATCGGGTGAAATTACCCAAATCATCCGAATTATTTTCGGATGATTTTCTTTTATTTAATTTACTTAGTATTATGAAAATGGTCTATTTTTAGGTTTTTATATACCAGTCAGCTCGCTTATGCGAGTTTTGCCGGTTTACACGTTTTAAGCTTTAAAAATTTGTTTTTATGTCCTTTTTAGCACAAATAATTACCCGTTTAGTCTCGGGTCTTGAAATTTTGCACAAAACTTATTTCGACAGTAATAAATTTTATAAAAATTTTCCAGATTTATTTTCTTATATTTACATTTATTTATCTATTTTTAAACCTTATTAAAACACTAAATATGTCAAAAATACCAAAAGACTTTAGAAAAATCCCAAATTTTACTGGAATGATCCCTGCCATCCTCATAACTCCCTGGAATTTTTCCAGAACCCAAAACTCATTTTTCAAGCCATTTTCACAAAAACCGAGCTAGAAAGCTCTAGAACTCGTTTTACCGAAAAGCCCCCTTAGACTTCTCAAACTGAGCTCAAATTTTGTGTGTGACTTTTATATGTTATAAAAATCTTATCCTAAATTTTTCAGAATTTTTCATCAATTTTAGCTATTTTTCACCATTTTTGGCCAAAACTGAGCATTAAATTCACCAAATATTCATCTTTTATCCAAAAATTACCAAAAATTCACAGATCTCATATTTTCATGTGTAGATCATCTCTGTGAAATTTCATGACCCGACTCTAAGAACACTACAATCTGTCCAAACTCACTAAATCACACGAAAACCGAACTATCTTGTGTTTTCTAGCGTTAGATCGCAAAGATCTTGGTTTCTAGCCTTTGCTAGCCACTAGATACAACACTTACAAGCACAATAACACTATACCAAGCAAGTTACACCAACAATCAAACCATTTCTTTCATAGTGTCGGTTTTGATATAAAAACAAAGGTTTTAACCGTAAAAATCCGTTCTCGACTCTTTTTACTCATTTCTTGGACCAAGATCCCTTGTATAACTTGTATACATCTCTTGATCATGCAAGAGTCGGTTTCATCTCGGGTTTTCTCCCGTCTTTCACATAGAAATTCATTTTACAAGATTCTAACCGTAAAAATTCGTTATTGACACTTCTAACTCGTTTCTTGGATCAAGATCCCGTGTATAACTTGTATACATCACTTGATCTAGCAAGGATCGGTTCCATCTCGGGTTTTCACCCATATTTCACTTGGAACCTCTTGTTCTTGCAAAACAACTCAAAATTAAGAAATCAACACCAAAGATCTTGCATTATAACATGCTTATACCTTGTGTTCTTGGTTAAAAATGATGATCTTGATGAACACTTGAATGTATGGAAGGAATTGAGAGAGTTTTGATCTTGTAAAAAAAAGAAAAATGAATTGATAATAATGGATAGGGGGCCGATCGGTCCACCTTATGGGGTGGGGTGGGTCCCACACATCCATTCTAGGCCACACATTCGGATTACGCAATCCGGATAATGTTGTGGATAATCTGGTTCAGTTCGTTTCTCGTTTAAACTCGTAATTCGGTTTAAAACGAGCCTAATATGGTTGTTTTTCGGGTTAAAATAAAATTTACATAAAACCGACTTAAAAACTTTAAAAACTTAAACCATGACATTAAAACATCATATTATTAATAATTACGCATCTTTTTCGGCTTGATCGATCGTCTCTTGCTTGGTTTGATGTTAAAGGTTTCGTTTATCGTACCGACGTACTAATAAATCGAAATCCTTTTTCTGTGCTATAATTCACTTATCCCGAAGCATTAATACTTCGTAAACATCACTAAACATTATATACTTCGTCTATAATTTAATTCCCGATTCGTTCGGGTTTCAATGATCGTTCATTGGTTAATTGTAATTCCAATACGATTCACTATATAATCGAGTATGATTCGTACTATGAATCATATATACTCGTATAAACGTACTATAACTCATATAATCAATATTAAATGACACGTAAATAGTATATACCGGCTAGGGTATACCTGGATTTGCCGGAATTGTTACATTCTCCCCCCGTTATAAAAATTTCGTCCTCGAAATTTTACACGTCAACTACTTCCTTTTGAGGAAATAGGTGGGGGTATTTCTTCCGAAATTCGTCCTTTCGTTCCCAAGTAAATTATGGGCCTCGTTGCGAATACCATCTGACTTTGACTAACGAGATCTTATTGTGTCTAAGTTGCTTGATTTTACCGTCCACTATTTCAATGGGCTTCTCTACGAAGTTGAGCTTATCATTTATTTGAACACCCTCTAAGGGTAACACCGATGTCTCATCCGCCAGACATCTTTTCAAATTTGACACATGAAACACGTTATGAACTGCACTTAGTTCCTCGGGCAGTTCTAATCGGTAAGCTACCGGACCGATTTTTGCGGTGATGCTGAATGGTCCAATGTATCTAGGGGCCAACTTCCCCGCCTTTCCAAATCTGACCACTCCCTTCCAGGGTGATACTTTCAAATATACCTTTTCCCCCTTCTCAAATGACAACGGTTTTTGACGGGTATCGGCATAACTCTTCTGCCGATCCCGCGCGGCTTTCAGGTTGTTCTTGATTTCAAGAATCTTGCTGGTCGTCTCCTGGATCAGATCCGATCTAATGACCTGCGAGTCACCCATTTCAGACCAGCAGAGTGGTGATCGGCACTTTCGTCCATATAATGCTTCATAAGGTGCTGCTTTTATACTGCTATGGTAACTGTTATTATAGGAAAATTCAACGAGTGGGAGATGTTGATCCCAGTTTCCCTTAAAGTCCAGTACGCAGGCACGAAGCAAATCCTCCAAAGTTTGAATGGTCCTCTCAGACTGACCATCGGTCTGACGGTGGTAAGCTGTGCTTAGGTTAATACGTGTTCCCAATGCTTCTTGGACAGCCTGCCAAAGTTTGGAGGTGAAATGGCTATCCCTATCGGAGATGATCGAGATGGGGATGCCATGACGAGACACTATTTCATTTATATAAATTTGCGCAAGTCTCTCAGTGTTATAATTATTCCTAATCGGAATAAAATGTGCCGATTTGGTTAATCGATCCACGATTACCCAAATTGCATCATGTCCCCGGGATGTCTTAGGGAGATGTGTCACGAAATCCATCGTGATTTGCCCCCATTTCCATTCGGGAATTTCTGGTTGTTGTAACATTCCCGAGGGTTTCTGGTGCTCCGCCTTAACTCTCGCACACGTCGTACACTTGCCGACGTATGTGGCTATATCCTTTTTCATACCCGGCCACCAGTAAAATTCTTTCACATCCTTGTACATTTTATCTGATCCCGGATGTATGGAATATTTTGATTTATGTGCTTCGTCCATGATTAATTCACGAAGGTCATGGAGGGTCGGAATCCAATTCCGATTTTTGAAATAGAGAATTTCGTCCCCACGCTGTTCGAAATTCTTCTCGTTACAGAAAAGTCCTTCTTTTTCCAATTGGTCCCCTTTCAACGCCTCGCGTTGAGCGACTCGAATCAAATCTGAAAGGTTCGACTGGACTATCATTCCCAACGCTCGCACGCGTAGTGGCTTAACTCGATCTTTCCTACTCAAGGCGTCGGCTACAACGTTAGCCTTGCCGGGGTGATATCGGATGTCACAGTCATAGTCACTCAGTAACTCGACCCACCTTCGTTGTCTCATATTCAGTTCTTTCTGATCGAGTATGTGTTGCAAACTTTTATGATCAGTGAAGATGGTGCACTTTGTACCGTAGAGATAGTGCCTCCAGATTTTAAGTGCGAAGATGACCGCTCCCAGTTCCAGGTCATGAGTAGTGTAATTTTTCTCGTGAACTTTTAATTGTCGAGAAGCATAGGCTATAACCTTACTATTTTGCATCAATACGCATCCTAACCCTCTCCGAGATGCGTCACAATACACGACAAAACCATCGTCTCCGTCGGGGAGACTTAAGATTGGCGCTTGGCACAATCTTTGTTTTAGCGTTTGAAACGCCGTTTCCTGCTCCTCACCCCATTCATACTTCCGATCCTTTTGAGTCAGGAGGGTTAAAGGTTGGGCGATGCTGGAAAAGTTCTCTATAAATCGACGATAGTATCCAGCTAAACCTAAGAATTGGCGGATTTCCTTTGGAGATTTAGGCGCTTGCCACTTCTTAATTGCTTCAACCTTACTCGGATCAACGTGTATTCCTTGGTGGTTTATAACGTGACCGAGGAATTGCACCTCTTGTAACCAGAAGTTACACTTGGAGAATTTTGCAAATAACTTCTCCTGATCCAGGAGCTCTAAAACTAACCTTAAGTGTTGCTCATGCTCTTCTTTACTCTTCGAGTATATCAAAATATCGTCAATAAATACAATGACGAATTTGTCAAGATAGGGTTTACAGACTCGATTCATGAGATCCATGAATACTGCCGGCGCATTTGTTAGCCCAAAAGGCATAACTAAAAATTCGTAATGGCCGTAGCGAGTCCGGAATGCGGTTTTTGGGATATCCTCCTCCTGAATTCTAACCTGATGGTATCCCGATCTAAGATCTATTTTTGAAAAGTAGCTCGCACCTTGTAGTTGGTCGAACAGATCATCGATTCGGGGGAGAGGATACCTATTTTTGATTGTCAACTTGTTCAATTCCCTGTAATCAATGCACATTCTAAGGCTCCCGTCCTTCTTTTTCACGAATAAAACAGGTGCACCCCACGGGGAATAACTGGGACGTATAAATCCTTTATCCAACAATTCCTGCAACTGGTTGGATAATTCTTGCATCTCGGATGGTGCAAGTCGGTAGGGCGCCTTAGCAACAGGGCCAGCCTGAGGTAACAGATCGATCCTGAATTCGACCTGTCGGGTTGGCGGTAATCCAGGAAGTTCCTCTGGAAAAACTTGTGGAAATTCGCGTGCCACGGGAATATCGTCCACCCGTTTTTCCTCAGAATTAGCGGCCGTCAGGTTCGCTAGATACGCCACACATCCCTGACGTATATATTTCAACACCTTGAGGTGGGATATAAATGGTATCATGGTGCCGGATTTTTCTCCATGTACTAATACCTCCTCGTCATCCGACACCCGGATCTTGACGGTTTTCTTTCACAGTTTATTTTCTACCCTGTTACGTGCCAACCAATCCATTCCCACTATCACGTCAAAACTACCCAATTCTACCGGTAATAAGTCAATCAGGAAGGATTGTTCGTTCAGAATAAAAGGGCAATTCCGAACTATCCGATTAACTATCATGGTTTTACCGTTAGCGACTTCTACGGTGTAAGGTTCTATGGTTTCGCCAATAGGAAGGTTTGCTATCGAAAGGAATCTAACGGAGACAAAACTTCTATCGGCGCCTGTATCAAATAATACAGAAGCGTAATGATCAGAGACGAGGAAGGTACCTGTCACTACGCTGGGGTCCTGGCGTGCCTCGTTCGCCCCCATCACGAATGCTCGGCCTCGCGCCGGATTGGAAGACGATGCCTGACCCGTGAGTTGTCTCCCGTTTCCTCCCTGGTTCAGTTTCGGGCAGTTCCTTTTGAAGTGATCCGTGCTGCCGCATTCGTAGCAAGCACGGCTAGTGGTCACCATCTGATTTCCTTGCGGGTTCTGCTGTCGGGCTGGTTGAGTTCTAAATGGTTGCGCACAAATAGGTTGCGGTTGCCGGTTCAGGTTGTTCAGATTTGTCTTACAATTTGGTGCGTAGTGTCCAATCCTGCCACACCGGTGGCACACCACCTCTTTGCACACGCCACCATGGTGGTAACCACATTTCCCGCACTTAGGAAACGTTCCCTTCTGCGGTTCTTGCCTTCCGCCCGAACTAGTCATGGCATAGCTCTGGGCAGCGGGCCTAGCTCGTTTGCTTTGCTGCTTTTCCTGGATTCTATGATCATGTGTACCCCGTTTTCCCCCAGCGGATTCTCCTGTCACCTTTAGTGATCCGCTCCGCAAGAAATCATACGTGACAATGCCAGCCTGTGTCACTGCACTTTCATACGTCTGGTGTCCCCCCCGCGTTAACTATACTCCTCACTACTGGAGTAAGTCCCAAATATAACGTTCCACCCTCTTCGTCTCTGGGGTGACCAACCACGGTACTAATCGTGACAGTTCATTAAACCGGTTGGTATAACCCAGGTGGTCCGCCCCCTTCATCTCAGATTCCACAACTCATTTTCCAGTTTCTGCAATTCATTCTTTGGGCAGAAATGTTCCAACACAAGAGCCTTAAGCTCCGGTCCAGGTCATGTGGTTTGTCGCCGCCTGACCTCGAGTCTGTACTATGGTGTTCCACCATGTCAAGGCATGGTCGGTGAATGTACAGGTGGCGTACTTAACGACACAATCCTCGGGACAGTTGCTGATATTCACCACTGATTCTATTTTCTCTATCCATTTGACTAACCCATTCGGTCCTTCAGACCCGCTAAACTCTAATGGCTTGCACAACATAAAATCCTTGATCGAACATCCCCTGGATGCACCAATTGGTTCAGTACGGTTTGTCTCTACCGTAGGTATAGGGCCATTGCTGTCAGTAACGACCACCCTAGGCGGTGCGTCATTACTCGGAATAGTGTTATCATTCCTTGGAAGGTTAGCATTTTGTTCCCCGTCATTATTTATGGCGTTTGATTGCTCGGAGGGGTTGGATTGGTCGAGTTGTTAATACTGGCGGCGATGCGCGATACTATATCCGGTATCGCC